>NC_138303.1:53605000-53960000 GCF_965601325.2 Salmo salar
AGCGTAGTGTCCAGAGCATGGAGGCGCTACCAGGAGACAGGCCAGTACATCAGGAGACGTGGAGGAGGCCGTAGGAGGGCAACAACCCAGCAGCAGTACCGCTACCTCCGCCTTTGTGCAAGGACGAGCAGGAGGAGCACTGCCAGAGCCCTGCAAAATGACCTCCAGCAGGCCACAAATGTGCATGTGTCTGCTCAAACGGTCAGAAACAGACTCCATGAGGGTGGTATGAGGGCCTGATGTCCACAGGTGGGGGTTGTGCTTACAGCCCAACACCGTGCAGGACGTTTGGCATTTGCCAGAGAACACCAAGATTGGCAAATTCGCCACTGGCACCCTGTGCTCTTCACAGATGAAAGCAGGTTCACACTGAGCACGTGACAGAGTCTGGAGACGCCGTGGAGAACGTTCTGCTGCCTGCAACATCCTCCAGCATGACCAGTTTGGCGGTGGGTCAGTCATGGTGTGGGGTGGCATTTCTTTGGGGGGCCGCACAGCCCTCCATGTGCTCGCCAGAGGTAGCCTGACTGCCATTAGGTACCGAGATGAGATCCTTGTGAGACCATATGTTGGTGCGGTTGGCCCTGGGTTCCTCCTAATGCAAGACAATGCTAGACCTCATGTGGCTGGAGTGTGTCAGCAGTTCCTGCAAGAGGAAGGCATTGATGCTATGGACTGGCCCGCCCGTTCCCCAGACCTAAATCCAATTGAGCACATCTGGGACATCATGTCTCGCTCCATCCACCAACGCCACGTTGCACCACAGACTGTCCAGAAGTTGGCGGATGCTATAGTCCAGGTCTGGGAGGAGATCCTCAGGAGACCATCCGCCACCTCATCAGGAGCATGCCCAGGCGTTGTAGGGAGGTCATACAGGCACGTGGAGGCCACACACACTACTGAGCCTCATTTTGACTTGTTTTAAGGACATTACATCAAAGTTGGATCAGCCTGTAGTGTGGTTTTCCACTTTAATTTTGAGTGTGACTCCAAATCCAGACCTCCATGGGTTGATACATTGGATTTCCATTGATTATTTTTGTGTGATTTGTCAGCACATTCAACTATGTAAAGAAAAAAGTATTTAATAAGATTATTTCATTCATTCAGATCTAGGATGTGTTATTTTAGTGTATGATACAATTAACATAGGCCCATCTCTGTACATGCTTAGCCTTTAATTTCTGTGGTATTACAAAAAATCATACTAAGGTCTCCAGTCATGTAAAATACCGTAGAACTGCTTGACATAAAAAGGCTATTTTTTTTCTTGGACCTGCAAATACTATACATGATTCATGCAATGCTTTTACTATAAAGATATTTCCACCCCTACTCTTGTCCACGGTGGTCTGCTGACCCACAACCTTCTTGCTCGCAGCTATGTGCGCTATCAATTTCTGCATTGCCATGTAATCCAATAAAATGTATTGGTCACATTACACATTTAGCAGATGTTATTGCGGGTGTAGCACGACTTTACTTTCATTAATTTGAAGACTTATTTATCTAACCAATTAACTATGTTTTGTTACTCGGTTAAATTAATCATGTAACAATTACCTAATTTGGATCTGGGGCACCACGAGAGCGGTTCTTTTAAAGAGTTACCATCTCCGAAATTAAACTCTTAAGGTCTTTACCTATCACATCCATAAACAGTCAGCTTATTAATCATAACCTCTTATCATATCATTCTGAACAGTCATAACCTTGCTTCTGCAAAAACCCAAGCCTTACTTATGATTCAGTACTACACAAATTGGTTGAATTATTTATTTACTAGTTAACTAAATGTTAGCACAGGATAAACATACACACTTAATGCATTGGAAACAGGTCCCTAGCGGACTGACTAGAATATGGCTGCTTGTTCCAAAAGACATGGAGATGGTGAGAGAGAGGGACAGACACTTAACATTTTGAAACTACTCTCACTTATACTTTGCACACGAACCGCCGCCCGCTTGGAGTAAGAAGTCATTAATGTATTCACGTGGAAATTCCTTGGTTCGCCATGTATCTCTCTGAAACGGGCTGCTTTGGAAAGGGGGTTGGTTGGGCCTTTTTTGCGGGCACGCTTGTAAGGCTCTGATTGTCCAAAAGGGATCCCAACCTGTCTTCTACTGTTCTTCTCTGCAGTTGTCCGGTATCCGGTGAGTTGTCGTGTAGTCCTGAACATAACTAAAAGTTTATTCTCCTTCCATCCGCTCTGGAAGATGCTGCTTTGAAAATAGGCTAGTCAGCCGTGTTGATGGATCCCAGTGGGGTGATGAGAGTAGTATACTACGGTGGATTGAGCCAAGTACTAGAATTGTCCCACTTCAATTTGCTTTTTTACTAAGGACAGCTAATCAGCCTTACCAGTGATTGTCCGGGAGGTGACTTTATTGTCTCTACCTTGTGTTTAGATTCAGAGTTCAAACCACTTTAAACGTGAGCTGTAGCTCAACGTCTCTGGTCTGATATGTTCATTCTTAACCATCATTTTATACAGTTCATTCAAAAGGGGCGGTTCAGTCAGGCTGACACGCTCTCTGACCTCACTCAAGGGCGTGCCTTGTCAAAAACAATGGCTCCTAAAATCATGTCCCTCTCTTAACAAAAACACTCAGAATTTTTCATGCACAATGCATCGGCTGGACACCACACATATAGTTGATAAACTTTCCAAGTTACAGTATTTCCTTTATGGAATTTTTATTGACATAAAATAACACCCAAACGTCACCAGTGTTCTCCAGATCGCCCCTGACCATTCCCCACGTCCTATGTTAGCAATATTGTTCCAGTATTCGCTTTAGAACGTGTTAGTTTCGGCGGGAGAAGGTCTGTTGAAACAAAAGCACATTCCTTAGGTGAATTTAGAGAGGGATTTGCTGAATGTTCTCTCCTTGATTTACAACTGGGTGTGAGCTGTCAACCCCCACCAGTTTTCTTCACCCTCCTCTGTGGGTGAGAAGGGGTCTGGTTGAAGTTATTTATTACAAAGCTGATCTGACCTATTTGGATCCTCACAGGAAAGTCATGACAAGCGAAATGCTTGTGTTCCTAGCTCCAACAGTGCAGTAATATCGAACAATACACACATCTAAAAGTAAAATAATGGAATTAAGTAATGTATAAATATTTGGACGAGCAAAGTCGGAGTGGCATTGACTAAAATACAGTAGAATAGAACACAGTATATACGTATGAAATGAGTAAAGCAGTATGTAAACATTATAGTAACTAGTGTTCCATTGTTAAAGTGACCAGTGATTCCATGTCTATGTACAGTTGAAGTTGGAAGTTTACATACACCTTAGCCAAATACATTTAAACTCAGTTTTTCACAATTCCTGACATTTAATCCTAGTAAAAATTCCCTGTCTTAGGTTAGTTAGGATCACCACTTTATTTTAAGAATGTGAAATGTCAGAATAATAGTAGAGAGAATTATTTATTTCAGCTTATATTTCTTTTATCACATTCCCAGTGGGTCAGAAGTTTACATACACTCAATTGGTATTTGGTAGCATTGCCTTTAAATTGTTTGACTTGGGTCAAACGTTTTGGCTAAGCTTCCACAAGCTTCCCACAATAAGTTGGGTGAATTTTGGCCCATTCCTCCTGACAGAGCTGGTGTAACGGAGTCAGGTTTGTAGGCCTCCTTGCTCGCACACGCTTTTTCAGTTCTGCCCACAAATGTTCTATAGGATTGAGGCCAGGGCTTTGTGATGGCCACTCCAATACCTTGACTTTGTTGTCTTTAAGCAATTTTGCCACAACTTTGGAAGTATGCTTGGGGTCGTTGTCCATTTGGAAGACCCATTTGCGACCAAGCTCTATCTTCCTAACTGATGTCTTGAGATGTTGCTTCAATATATACATATAATTTTACTCCTCATGATGCCATGATGCCTGCAGCAAAGCACCCCCACAACATGATGCTGCCACCCCCGTGCTTCACGGTTGGGATGGTGTTCTTCGGCTTGCAAGCCTCCCCCCTTTTCCTACAAACATAACGATGGTCATTATGGCCAAACTGTTCTATTTTTGTTTCATCAGACCACAGGACATATCTCCAAAAAGTAGGATCTTTGTCCCCATGTGCAGTTGCAAACCATAGTCTGGCTTTTTTATGGCGGTTTTGGAGCAGTGGCTTCTTCCTTGCTGAGTGGCCTTTCAGGTTATGTCGATATAGGACTCGTTTTACTGTGGATGTAAATGCTTTTGTACTTGTTTCCTCCAGCATCTTCATAAGGTCCTTCGCTGCTGTTCTGGGATTGGTTTGCACTTTTCGCACCAAAGTACGTTCATCTCTAGGAGACAGAACGTGTCTCCTTCCTGAGCGGTATGACGGCTGCGTGGTCCCAAGGTGTTTATACTTTATACTGTACTATTGTTTGTACAGTTGAACGTGGTACCTTCAGGCGTGTGGAAATTGCTCCCAAGGATGAACCAGACTTGTCGAGGTCTACTTTTTTTTTCTGAGGTCTTGGCTGATTTCTTTTGATTTTTCCATGATGTCAAGCAAAGAGGCACTGAGTTTGAAGGTAGGTCTTGAGACACATCCACAGGTACACCTCCAATTGACTCAAATTATGTCAATTAGCCTATCAGAAGCTTCAAAAGCCATGACATCATTTTCTGGAATTTTCCAAGCTTTTTCAAGGCACAGTCAACTTAGTGTATGTAAACTTCTGACCCACTGGAATTGTGATACAGTGAATTATAAGTGAAATAATCTGCCTGTAAACAATTGTTGGAAAAATGACTTGTCATGCACAAAGTAGATGTCCTAACCGACTTGCCAAATCGATAGTTTGTTATTAACAAGAAATTTGACTCCAACCTGTAATTTTTTTTCTACCCCTTGTTCTGCCCAATTTCGTGATATCCAAGGTGTTTATACCTTGGATATCACGAGTAGTTAGTCTAGTCTTGTTTCATCGCTGCAACTCCCGTACGGACTCGGGAGAGGCGAAGGTCGAGAGCTGTGCTTCCTCCGAAACACGACCCGGCCAAGCCGCACTGCTTCTTGACACAATGTCCGCTTAACCCGGAAGCCAGCCGCACCAATGTGTCAGAGGAAACACCGTACTCCTGGCGACCGTGTCAGCATGCATGCGCCTGGCACGCCACAGGAGTCGCTAGAGCGCGATGGGACAAGGACATCCCGGCCGGCCAAACACTCCCCTAACCCGGACGATGCTGGGCCAATTGTGCGCCGCCCCATGGGTCTACCGGTCACACCTGTTCTGCGACAGAGCCTGGACTGGAACCAGGATCTCTAGTGGCACAGCTAGCACTGCGATGCAGTGTGTTAGACCACTGCACCGCTGGGGATGCCGTGGGTGAATCATTTCAGATCGTCAGTGACTTGTACGTCGGGAAACTTGACGCTTTCCACCTTCTCTACTGCAGTCCTGTCAATGTAGATAGGGGCGTGCTCCCTCTGCTTTTTCCTGAAGTCCTCGATCAGCTCCTTCATTTTGTTGACGTTGAGGTTATTTTCCTGTCACCACTCCGCCAGGGCCCTCACCACCTCCCTGTAGGCTGTCTCGTCATTGTTGGTAATCAGGTCTACTATGGATGTATGTTTTGCAAATGCTTACAGTACGAAGAACAGTTTATAAAACTGCAAATCGAAATCTCTGGTAAACGGTAGGCATGTTATCTCCATTGTGTCCTCCTCCCAGAGTGCTAAGAGCCTTGGCGTGACCCTGGACAACACCCTGTCGTTCTCCGCTAACATCAAGGCGGTGACCCGATCCTGTAGGTTCATGCTCTACAACATTCGCAGAGTACGACCCTGCCTCACACAGGAAGCGGCGCAGGTCCTAATCCAGGCACTTGTCATCTCCCGTCTGGATTACTGCAACTCGCTGTTGGCGGGGCTCCCTGCCTGCGCCATTAAACCCCTACAACTCATCCAGAACGCCGCAGCCCGTCTGGTGTTCAACCATCCCAAGTTCTCTCACGTCACCCCGCTCCTCCGCACACTCCACTGGCTTCCAGTTGAAGCTCGCATCTGCTACAAGACCATGGTGCTTGCCTACGGAGCTGTGAGGGGAACGGCACCTCCGTACCTTAAGGCTCTGATCAGTCCCTACACCCAAAGAAGGGCAATGCGTTCATCCACCTCTGGCCTGCTCGCCTCCCTACCTCTGCGGAAGCACAGTTCCCGCTCAGCCCAGTCAAAACTGTTCGCTGCTCTGGCACCCCAATGGTGGAACAAGCTCCCTCACGACGCCAGGACAGCGGAGTCAATCACCACCTTCCGGAGACACCTGAAACCCCACCTCTTTAAGGAATACCTGGGATAGGATTAAATCATTCTTCTAACCCTCCCCCCCAAAAAAGATATAGATGTACTATTGTAAAGTGGTTGTTCCACTGGATATCATAAGGTGAATGCACCAATTTGTAAGTCGCTCTGGATAAGAGCGTCTGCTAAATGACATGAATGTAAATGTAAAATCTGCTATCCACTTTGTTTACATTTTTATTTTGCTAAAGGGGAAGGTCAATTTTTGCTGATGGGAGGGCCATCCATTTTCATTTGAGGTCAGATTTTCTCCAGGTGACTCTTATTATAAATAACGTATACTCCCTAATGGCCTGTCCCTTAACCTGTTGGGGCTAGGGGGCAGCATTTGCACGTCTGGATAAAAAAAATGTACCCGATTTAATCTGGTTACTAATCCTACCCAGTAACTAGAATATGCATATACTTATATGGATAGAAAACACTCTAAAGTTTCTAAAACTGTTTGAATGGTGTCTGTGAGTATAACAGAACTCATTTGGCAGGCAAAACCCTGAGACATTTTCTGACAGGAAGTGGATACCTGATGTGTTGTATTGACTTTAAACCTATCCCATTGAAAAACACAGGGGCTTAGGAATATTTTGGCACCTCCTATTGCTTCCACTAGATGTCACCAGCCTTTACAAAGTGTTTTGAGTCTTCTGGAGGGAGATCTGACAGAACAAGAGCCATGGAACGATGATGTCCCATTAGACACCTGGCGCGCGAGTTCATGTTGGGTACCCTCGTTCCAATACGTTATAAAAGAGTATGCATTCGTCCACCTTGAATATTATTCATGTTCTGGTTAAAAAAGGCCCTAATGATTTATGCTATACAACGTTTGACATGTTTGAACGAACGGAAATATATTTTTTCCCCTCGTTCATGACGAGAAGTCCGGCTGGCTTACATCATGTGCTAACGAGACGGAGATTTTTGGACATAAATGATGAGCTTTTTTGAACAAAACTACATTCGTTATGGACCTGTGATACCTGGAAGTGACATCTGATGAAGAGAATCAAAGGTAATGGATTATTTACATAGTATTTTCGATTTTAGATCTCCCCAACATGACGTCTAGTCTGTATCGCAACGCGTATTTTTCTGGGCGCAGTGCTCAGATTATTGCAAAGTGTGATTTCCCAGTAAGGTTATTTTTAAATCTGGCAAGTTGATTGCGTTCAAGAGATGTAAATCTATAATTCTTTAAATGACAATATAATATTTTACCAATGTTTTCTAATTTTAATTATTTAATTTGTGACGCTGACTTGACTGCCGGTTATTGGAGGGAAACGATTTCCTCAACATCAATGCCATAGTAAAACGCTGTTTTTGGATATAAATATGAACTTGATAGAACTAAAAATGCATGCATTGTCTAACATAATGTCCTAGGAGTGTCATCTGATGGAGATTGTAAAAGGTTAGTGCATCATTTTAGCTGGTTTTATGGTTTTGGTGACCCTGTCTTTGACTTGACAAAACATTACACACAACTCTTGTAAATGTACTGTCCTAACATACTCTAAATTTATGCTTTCGCCGTAAAACCTTTTTGAAATCGTAAAACGTGGTTAGATTAAGGAGATGGTTATCTTTCAAATGGTGTAAAATAGTTGTATTTTTGAAAAATTTGAATTTTGACATTTATTTGGATTCAAATTTGCCGCTCTTGAAATGCACCTGCTGTTGATGGAGTGCACCACGGGTGGCACGCTAGCGTCCCACCTAGCCCCAAGAGGTTAACCTCTTAGGGCTAGGGGGCAGTATTTACACCGCCGGATAAAAAACGTACCCGATTTAATCTGGTTACTACTCCTACCCAGTAACTAGAATATGCATATACTTATTAGATATGGATAGAAAACACCCTAAAGTTTCTAAAGCTGTTTGAATGGTGTCTGTGAGTATAACAGAACTCATATGGCAGGCAAAAACCTGAGATTCCTTTACAGGAAGTGGCCTGTCTGACCATTTATTGGCTTTCTTTGACATCTCTTTCCAAAACAAAGGATCTCTGCGGTAACGTGACACTTCCCACGGCTCCCATAGGCTCTCAGAGCCCGGGAAAAAGCTGAATGTCGTCATTCCAGCCCCATGCTGAAACACATTATCGCCTTTGTCAAGTGGCCGATCAGGGGACAGTGGGCTTAGGCGCATGCACTGGTCTCCCCGTCTTTCTTTTTTTTCCTCTATTTACCGAAACGCAGATTCCCGGTCGGAATATTATCGCTTTTTTACGAGATAAATTGCATAAAAATTGATTTTAAACAGCGGTTGACATGCTTCGAAGTACGGTAATGGAATATTTAGAATTTTTTTGTCACGAAATGCGCCATGCTCGTAACCCTGATTTACCATTTCGGATAGTGTCTAGAACGCACGAACAAAACGCCGCTGTTTGGATATAACGATGGATTATTTGGGACCAAACCAACATTTGTTATTGAAGTAGAAGTCCTGGGAGTGCATTCTGACGAAGAACAGCAAAGGTAATACAATTTTTGTTATAGTAAATCTGATTTTGGTGAAGGCTAAACTTGCTGGGTGTCTAAATAGCTAGCCCGTGATGGCTGGGCTATGTACTTAGCTTTTTGGTGAAAGCACATTTTGCAATATTCTGTTTTTATTCTGCATATCGAGTGCATAGAGGAGTTCTGTATCTATAATTCTTAAAATAATTGTTATGCTTTTTGTTAACGTTTATCGTGAGTAATTTAGTAAATTGTTAGTAAATTCCCCGGAAGTTTGCGGGGGGTATGCTAGTTCTGAACGTCACATGCTAATGTAAAAAGCTGTTTTTTTATATAAATATGAACTTGATTGAACAAAACATGCATGTATTGTATAACATAATGTCCTAGGGTTGTCATCTGATGAAGATCATCAAAGGTTAGTGCTGCATTTAGCTCTGGTTTGGGTTTATGTGACATTATATGCTAGCTTGAAAAATGGGTGTCTGATTATTTCTGGCTGGGTACTCTGCTGACATAATCTAATGTTTTGCTTTCGTTGTAAAGCCTTTTTGAAATCGGACAGTGTGGTTAGATTAACGAGAGTCTTGTCTTTAAATAGCTGTAAAATAGTCATATGTTTGAGAAATTGAAGTAATAGCATTTCTAAGGTATTTGAAAATCGCGCCACAGGATTCAACTGGAAGTTACGTAGGTGGGACGATTTGGTGCCACCTAGCTCAGAGAGGTTAAAGGGGCAGCTGAACATTTTTGTCTCACCTAATGATTGTGGTTGATTGAGCATGGATCACTCCTAAGGACTTTTATTCATAAACCTTTTGTAATTTCTTATCAAAACTTTAATCTTTAGTCCTTCTAGATTTGTGTGCTACTACATTTCTAATTAGGAGCACATGTACTCCTTGTAAAATGTTAGATTTTTTTTAATATCAACGTTGCGCCCTGAAGTATAATAAATAAGCCACATCACTTAGCCTTTTATGGTAGGGTTGATGAAATTCTGCTTTTACTTTTGTGGTTATACAGTGGGGCAAAAAAGTATTTAGTCAGCCACCAATTGTGCAAGTTCTCCCACTTAAAAAGATGAGGCCTGTAATTTTAGATACACGTCAACCATGACAGACAAAATGAGGGGGAAAAAATCCAGAAAATCAAATTGTAGGATTTTTAATTTATTTATTTGCAAATTATGGTGGAAAATAAGTATTTGGTCACCTACAAACAAGCAAGATTTCTGGCTCTCACAGACCTGTAACTTCTTCTTTAACCTCTTACATCTAGACGTTCCGCTAGCGGAACACCTGCTCCAATATCCAATGATAGGCGTGGCGCGAATTACAAATCTCAAAAATACAAAAACTTCAATTTCTCAAACATATGACTATTTCACAGCATTTTAAAGACAAGACTCTCCTTTATCTAACCACACTGTCCGATTTCAAAAAGGCTTTACAGCAAAAGCAAAACATTAGATTATGTCAGCAGAGTACCCAGCCAGAAATAATCAGACACCCATTTTTCAAGCTAGCATATAATGTCACAAAAAACAAAACCACAGCTAAATGCAGCACTAACCTTTGATGATCTTCATCAGATGACACACCTAGGACATTATGTTATACAATACATGCATGTTTTGTTCAATCAAGTTCATATTTATATCAAAAACCAGCTTTTTACATTAGCATGTGACGTTCAGAACTAGCATACCCCCCGCAAACCTCGGGTGAATTTACTAAATTACTCACGATAAACGTTCACAAAAAACATAATTATTTTAAGAATTATAGATACAGAACTCCTTTGTGCAATCGAGGTGTCCGATTTTAAAATAGCTTTTTGGTGAAAGCACATTTTGCAATATTCTGAGTAGATAGCCCAGCCATCACGGCTAGCTATTTAGACACCCACCAAGTTTAGCCCTGACCAAAGTCAGATTTACTATTAGAAAAGTTTGATTACCTTTGGTGTTCTTCGTCAGAATGCACTCCCAGGACTGCTACTTCAATAACAAATGTTGGTTTGGTTCAAAATAATCCATAGTTATATCCAAATAGCGGCGTTTTGTTCGTGCGTTCAAGACACTATCCGAAGTGTAAATAAGGGTCACGAGCATGGCGCATTTTCGTGACAAAAGATTTCTAAATATTCCATTACCGTACTTCGAAGCATGTCAACCGCTGTTTAAAATCAATTTTTATGCCATTTTTCTCGTAAAAAAGCGATAATATTCCGACCGGGAATCTGCGTTTAGGTAAACAGACGAAAGAAAACAAGGCATGGGGTCGACTCGGGCACGCGCCTGAGTCTCACAGTACTGTGACCAGCCACTATCCAAACGCGCTACTTTTTTTCAGCCAGAGCCTGCAAAGCCACGATTCAGCTTTTTGCCGCCTTCTGAGAGCCCATGGGAGCCGTAGGAAGTGTCACGTAACAGCAGAGATCCCCTGTAATGGATAGAGATAATCAAGAAGGCCAAGAAATTGTCAGACAGGGCACTTCCTGCATGGAATCTTCTCAGGTTTTGGCCTGCCAAATGAGTTCTGTTATACTCAGACACCATTCAAACAGTTTTAGAAACTTTGGAGTGTTTTCTATCCAAAGCTAATAATTATATGCATATTCTAGTTTCTGGGCAGGAGTAATAATCAGATTTAAATCGGGTACGTTTTTTTATCCGGCCGTGAAAATACTGCCCCCTAGCCATAACAGGTTAACCTGTTGGGTCTAGGGGGCAGCATTTGCACGTCTGGATAAAAAAAATGTACCCGATTTAATCTGGTTACTAATCCTACCCAGTAACTAGAATATGCATATACTTATTATATATGGATAGAAAACACTCTAAAGTTTCCAAAACTGTTTGAATGGTGTCTGTGAGTATAACAGAACTCATTTGGCAGGCAAAACCCTGAGACATTTTCTGACAGGAAGTGGATACCTGATGTGTTGTATTGACTTTAAACCTATCCCATTGAAAAACACAGGGGTTTAGGAATATTTTGGCACTTCCTATTGCTTCCACTAGATGTCACCAGCCTTTACAAAGTGTTTTGAGTCTTCTGGAGGGAGATCTGACCGAACAAGAGCCATGGAACGGTGATGTCCCATTAGACACCTGGCGCGCTACTTCATGTTGGGTACCCTCGTTCCAATACGTTATAAAAGGCTATGCATTCGTCCACCTTGAATATTATTCATGTTCTGGTTAAAAAAGGCCCTAATGATTTATGCTATACAACGTTTGACATGTTTGAACGAACGGAAATATATTTTTTCCCCTCGTTCATGACGAGAAGTCCGGCTGGCTTACATCATGTGCTAACGAGACGGAGATTTTTGGACATAAATGATGAGCTTTTTTGAACAAAACTACATTCGTTATGGACCTGTGATACCTGGAAGTGACATCTGATGAAGAGAATCAAAGGTAATGGATTATTTACATAGTATTTTCGATTTTAGATCTCCCCAACATGACGTCTAGTCTGTATCGCAACGCGTATTTTTCTGGGCACAGTGCTCAGATTATTGCAAAGTGTGATTTCCCAGTAAGGTTATTTTTAAATCTGGCAAGTTGATTGCGTTCAAAAGATGTAAATCTATAATTCTTTAAATGACAATATAATATTTTACCAATGTTTTCTAATTTTAATTATTTAATTTGTGACGCTGACTTGACTGCCGGTTATTGGAGGGAAACGATTTCCTCAACATCAATGCCATAGTAAAACGCTGTTTTTGTATATAAATATGAACTTGATAGAACTAAAAATGCATGCATTGTCTAACATAATGTCCTAGGAGTGTCATCTGATGGAGATTGTAAAAGGTTAGTGTATCATTTTAGCTGGTTTTATGGTTTTGGTGACCCTGTCTTTGACTTGACAAAACATTACACACAACTCTTGTAAATGTACTGTCCTAACATACTCTAAATTTATGCTTTCGCCGTAAAACCTTTTTGAAATCGTAAAACGTGGTTAGATTAAGGAGATGTTTATCTTTCAAATGGTGTAACATAGTTGTATTTTTGAAAAATTTGAATTTTGACATTTATTTGGATTCAAATTTGCCGCTCTTGAAATGCACCTGCTGTTGATGGAGTGCACCACGGGTGGCACGCTAGCGTCCCACCTAGCCCCAAGAGGTTAAGAGGCTCCTCTGTCCTCCACTCATTACCTGTATTAGTGGCACCTGTTTGAACTTGTTATCAGTATAAACAACACCTGTCCACAACCTCAAACAGTCACACTCCAAACTCCACTATGGCCAAGACCAAAGAGCTGTCAAAGAACACCAGAAACAAAATTGTAGACCTGCACCAGCCTGGGAAGACTGAATCTGCAATAGGTAAGCAGCTTGGTTTGAAGAAATCAACTGTGGGAGCAATTATTAGGAAATGGAAGACATACAAGACCACTGATAATCTCCCTCGATCTGGGGCTCCACGCAAGATCTCACCCCGTGGGGTCAAAATGATCACAAGAACGGTGAGCAAAAATCCCAGAACCACACGGGGGGACCTAGTGAATGACCTGCAGAGAGCTGGGACCAAAGTAACAAAGCCTACCATCAGTAACACACTACACCGCCAGGGTCTCAAATCCTGCAGTGCCAGACGTGTCCAGGCCCGTCTGAAGTTTGCTAGAGAGCATTTGGATGATCCAGAAGAGGATTGGGAGAATGTCATATGGTCAGATGAAACCAAAATAAAACTTTTTGGTAAAAACTCAACTCGTCGTGTTTGGAGAACAAAGAATGCTGAGTTGCATCCAAAGAACACCATACCTACTGTGAAGCATGGGGGTGGAAACATCATGCTTTGGGGCTGTTTTTCTGCAAAGGGACCAGGACGACTGATCCGTGTAAAGGAAAGAATGAATGGGGCCATGTATCGTGAGATTTTGAGTGAAAACCTCCATCAGCAAGGGCATTGAAGATGAAACGTGGCTGGGTCTTTCAGCATGACAATGATCCCAAACACACCGCCCGGGCAACGAAGGAGTGGCTTCGTAAGAAGCATTTCAAGGTCCTGGAGTGGCCTAGCCAGTCTCCAGATCTCAACCCCATAGAAAATCTTTGGAGGGAGTTGAAAGTCCGTGTTGCCCAGCGACAGCCCCAAAACATCACTGCTCTAGAGGAGATCTGCATGGAGGAATGGGCCAAAATACCAGCAACAGTGTGTGAAAACCTTGTGAAGACTTACAGAAAATGTTTGACCTGTGTCATTGCCAACAAAGGGCATATAACAAAGTATTGAGAAACTTTTGTTATTGACCAAATACTTATTTTCCACCATAATTTGCAAATAAATTCATTAAAAATCCTACAATGTGATTTTCTGGATTTTTTTAAAATCATTTTGTCTGTCATAGTTGAAGTGTACCTATGATTAAAATTACAGGCCACTCATCTTTTTAAGTGGGAGAACTTGCACAATTGGTGGCTGACTAAATACTTTTTTGCCCCAATGTAACTTGTAAATGACACTGTTAAGCCTTTCTATTGAGATACTGTATCAACATGGTTATATAACTTATGATTGTAGACGTCACCCGTCATATCTTTATGATTATAACTTTGCCTAAATGGTGTAATTTGGTGTATCACCTTATCAAAATCTCACCCAATAATAACCTTCTCAGACATTTTCCTTGGCATACATTGCTATTTGTTTTTCAGGTTGAATACATGTGAATTTGGCCCTGCAATTCATCATCAAAATTACTAACAAATTTCCATTCGTTTTTTTTCTAATTTCTTTCCCTGTGTAGGTGGGGTCGAGGATTTGGACTGTTGGGCTCAATCTTCGGAATCGACAGTGCAATGAACCAGCCAAACAGTGTCTATGGAATTTTCTTTTATGTCTTTCAACTGTTACTAGGTAAGACTAGATTCCACAGCCACCTGATGGGATTCCCAAACATGCTATTCAAAGTATGGAGAGAATTTAGTTGACAAGCCTCCTTGAATAGTCACTTTGGGCAATTTGTGCTGACACACCATCCTGTCAGGCCCTCACTCCCTCTTTACCATATTTGACTGCACCCTGGCTCAGATAAGTCCTGAGTTAGGCCTTACCTCTCAGATTAAAAAATAAAAGACTTACAAAATGTAAGCATATACAACATTAACCTAATAAACGTTCTGTAGGAATTGGGTTTGTGCAGTAGGCCTAATACATTGCCACATTCACATATTGGCATGGTCTGCCAATATTGGTGTTCTCAGACCAGGTATTCCCAAACCAGAGGTACGCGCAATGCCGTCGTGGGTACACCAAAAAGTGATTCATAATTTAAAAAAAGTTAAGTAACATTTTTCTTCACATTTTCAAACAATCCATTTATATTTTCCAACGGGGCAATACATTTGGGTGAGGTATTTTTCTTGCCTGAGTAGCCTCGTTTCACTGCCAAAAATAAAATGTAAACTATCTAGTGTTGAGCAAAATAACAACACAATGTCAAATGCAGGTAGCCTAGTCAAATAATTAACATCCAATCACATTAACCGTTCCTCTCTTGTGGGAATTCCACTAACGTTCCGTATGTAGCCAAACTTAGCTGCTGCTCATTCCGTTTGCTCGAAAATGGATAAACATTTTATTTTTATTTTTTTAAACTAAGGCCCATAGAGACACATACCAGCAGCACTGCACCTGTCGATGACACAAGTTGTTCTGCTTCCACGAGCAGATCCAATGCTGGCGTCAGTAATTCTACATTTGTTGTTAGCTCAGCTAGCATGGACCCTGACAGTTGTGAGTCTGATGCGGCCGAAGAGCTACTGCCTCCTTACCCGGGAAAGCACCGAACAACAGACAGGGACGTTGGACCATCGAAGAGGCGCAAATATGATGAGAACTACATTGATTTGGGCTTCACTTATATTGGGAGTAGTGCCTTTCCTCAGCCACAGTGTGATAAATGTGCGTAAGTACTATCTCACAACTCGATGAAACCTTCACTATTGCGCAGACATTTAGAAACAAAACATTCCAATTTGAAAAATAAGCCACAGGAGTTTGAGCGAGAATTAAGACTACTTTCGAGTAGTAAGACGTGTATAAAAGCAACAGATACCATTAATAAGAAGGGGCTAGAAGCGTCTTATATGGTGAGCTACCGAGTGTCTAGGACGGGCAAGCCCAATACTATTGTGGAGGACTTAATTCTTCCTGCTGCCATGGATATGGCTGGGACAATCCTGGGGGAAAAGGCCAAAAAAACTATACAGACAAAGCCTTCATCAAACAACACTGTTTCACGACACATCAGTGACATGGCAGGAGATGTTTTGAAACAATTACTGCTTCACATACAAGCCAGCGAATTATATGCATTACAGCTGGATGAGTCAACGGATGTGGCGGGCCTGGCACATCTCCTGGTTTATGTCCGTTACATTTATGGGGGGGTCAATTAAGGAAGACATCCTCTTCTGCAAACCACTGGAAACCAGGACAACAGGAGAGGATATTTTTAAAGAACTGGACAGCTTTGTGACATCAAATGGACTTTGGTGGTCAAGATGTGTTGGTATCTGTACTGATCGTGCAAAAGCCATGACAGGGAGACATAATGGAGTGGTAACATGCATGCAAGCAGTTGCTCCTGACACCACTTGGGTACACTGCAGCATCCAAGAGGCTCTTACTGCCAAGGGAATGCCTGACCGCTTGAAAGACATTTTGGACACTACAGTGAAAATTGTTAACTTTGTTAAAGCAAGGCCCCTGAACTCTCGTGTTTTTTCTGCACTTTGCAATGACATGGACAGCGACCATGTAATGCTTTTACAACATACGCTGGTTATCAAGAGGCAAAGAATTGACACGTTTTTTTTTTTTTTAATTGAGACGAGCTTAAAGTTATTTTTACTGACCATAATTTTCACTTGTCTGACCGCTTGCATGATGAGTTTCTCACACAACTGGCCTATCTGGGTGATGTTTTTTCTCGCCTGAATGATCTGAATCTAGGATTACAGGGACTCTCCAACTATATTCAATGTGCGGGACAAAATTGAGGCTATGATTAAGAAGTTGGAGCTCTTCTCTGACTGCATTAACAAGGACAACACACAGGTCTTTCCATCGTTGTATGATTTTATGTGCAAATGTACTCAAGTTTACGGGACAATGTCAAATGTGATATAGCGAAGCACCGGAGTGAGTTGGTTGCGCAATTACACAGGTACTTTACCAAAACGGATGACACACTAGATTCGTTATCCATTTCATGCCCTGCCTCCAGTCAACTTACTGATATCTGAACAAGAGAGCCTCATCAAAATTGCAACAAGCGGTTCTGTGAAAATTTGATTATAATATCCTGTTAGGGACAGACGTGCCGCTAGCGGAACGCCTCACCAATATCCAATGGTATAGAGTGGGGCGAATTACAAATACCTCAAATGCAAAAACGTAAATTTTTCAAACATATGACTATTTTACACCATTTTAAAGACAAGACTCTCCTTTATCTAACCACATTGTCCGATTTCAAAAAGGCTTTACAACGAAAGCAAAACATTAGATTATGTCAGAGTACCCAGCCAGAAATAATCACACACCCATTTTCAAAGCAAGCATATATGTCACAAAAAACAAAACCATAGCTAAATGCAGCACTAACCTTTGATCTTCATCAGATGACACTCCTAGGACATTATGTTATACAATACATGCATGTTTTGTTCAATCAAGTTCATATTTATATCAAAAACCAGCTTTTTACATTAGCATGTTTTGTTCAGAACTAGCATACTAGCAAACTTCTGGTGAATTTACTAAATTACTCACGATAAACATAACAATTATTTTAAGAATTACAGATACAGAACTCCTTTATGCAATCGCGGTGTCAGATTTTAAAATAGCTTTTCGGTGAAAGCACATTTTGCAATATTCTGAGGAGATAGCCCGGCCATCATGGCTAGCTATTTTGACACCCACCAAGTTTGGCACTCAACAAACTCAGATTTACTATAAGAAAAATTGGATTACCTTTGCTGTTCTTCGTCAGAATGCACTCCCAGGACTTCTACTTCAACATCCAATGTTGTTTTGGTTCCAAATAATCCATAGTTATATCCAAATAGCTCCGTTTTGTTCGTGCGTTCAAATCACTATCCGAAGGGTGACGCACCGGCGCGTTTCGTGACAATTTTTTTTTAAATATTCCATTACCGTACTTCAGAGCATGTCAAACGCTGTTTAAAATCAATTTTTGTGATTTTTCTCGTAAAATGGCGATAATATTCCAACCGGGAGACGTTGTATCCGTTCAAACACTGAAAGAAGAAAATGGAATCGTCACATGCACGCGCGCACCAGTGTCATTGTTCTCAGAAGTACCACTCTCCAAAACCCCTGCTGTTTTTCGCCCAGAGACTGCAGAGTTATCATTCCACGTTCTGGCGCCTTCTGAGAGCCAATTAAAGCCTTAGAAAATGTCACGTTACATCATAGATCCTGTTTTTTTCGATAAAGAGGCAGCAGAAGGCCAAGAAATGGTCAGACAGGGCACTTCCCATATAGAATCTTCTCAGGTTTTGGCCTGCCATATGAGTTCTGTTATACTCACAGACACCATTCAAACAGTTTTAGAAACTTTAGGGTGTTTTCTATCCAAATCTACTAATTATATGCATATTCTAGTTTCTGGGCAGGAGTAATAACCAGATTAAATCGGGTACGTTTTTTTTATCCGGACGTGAAAATACTGCCCTCTATCCCAAACAGGATAATCAGAAGCCACTGCCAGATTTCTGAATTGGGCTGCGCTCAGAGTATCCTTTCTTGAAAAGTCGCGCTGTTAAGACACTGATGCCCTTTGCAATCATGTATCTATGTGAGAGTGGATTCTCGGCCCTCACGAGCATGAAAATTAAATACAGGCACAGACTGTTTGTGGAAAATGATTTAAGACTGGAACTCTCCAATAAAACCCAACATTGCAGAGTTATGTGCATTCTTTCAAGCACACCCTTCTCATTAACCTGTGGTGAGTTATTCACAATTTTCGATGAACAAATAAGGTTTTATATGTAAGAATGTTAAATAAAGTGCAAAATTATTGGTTATTATAATATTATTATTATTATTATTATTATTATTTGTGCTTTGGTCCTATAAGAGCTCTTTGTCACTTCCCACGAGCAGGGTGTGACAACACACTCTTATGTTTAATAAATGTATCCTGTGTGTGTGGCAGGCTTACAATGATGGCAAAAAAACATTTGAGAGTTCGCTGACCCTGGTGCTAGAGGGGGTACACAGCTGGAGGTTGAATGTTTTTGAAGGGGTACGTGACTAAACAGTTTGGGAACCACTGTGTCAGACCATATTATATTTCAAAACTCGAGCTATGATAACAAAATAGATCAGTTGTATTACTTGCGAGGCACAGCTGAGTATACTTGTAAATAATTCACTTTTATTTTACTGGACTGATGGCGCCTCCATTTAATGGTCAGTCTCGGGACGGAGACGGAGAGAGCAGCAAAGGGTCCGTCTCTTACGGGTCCATCTCCCTGCTCTCTCCTTTTCCCCAGCGCATCTGACCAGATAGATGAGACACTGTGCTCCACCTAATGTGTGAAAAATAAAATATTTCTCGGTATTAAGGAAGAATGCGGGCACACTTGTTTGCCTAATCAAACTGACGCATGTGGAAGGCTTTAGACAAAAGGGGAAAGTATATATTTGGACGTGAGGGAGAGATTAAGTGAATTCATGTTTTTGGGGACAAGCTTTGATGAGGGGACCTGGTCCTCTCAACCAGTATACTATGTGAGAGACATTTTGACAGCAGCACCGAAAGCAACAAAAATTAAAATAGTATCGAATAAGTACCGATGTTTAGGTATACCGTACAACACTAATTAGAGGAGTGAAACCTAAAGCGTCCTTTCAGTGTCCTCCATAGAATTAGGAACACTTGACTATGTCCTTCACCACTGTGTATATTTTTAGAGGTCAAAGCCACTTAAATTTGGATGCATAAATATTATATGCTTGTTAACAAACTTATTATAGGGATCAACAAATAGATTCAGCCGTGGGACGATTTTTTTTATTTTTATTTTTATATATTTTTTATTACGGGGATGGTCGGGGCTGGAACATAATTCTAAATAATTTGGGGACTGCAAATTGACCGCAAGAAGCTCAAACCGATAACATTTATATTTTCACATCTTGCTTACGTTTGTATACGATCACATCTCTATTTTATGCGTGGGAATACTTTGGAACAGATTTCCAAAATGTAAAATCACTTGGAGCTTATTTGCCTGTGCTTTTACAGTCTTATGTCCAACAATTTTTTTTTTTTTTTTTAAATAAATAGTAATAAACTTGGGGGGGAAAATAAAATCACCCACGGGCCAAAGTCGGCCCACGGGAAGCCAGTTGTGGGAACCCTGCTCTATTATATACCTGAAATGTTGGTGTCCTTAAGGTAGTAGGCCTAGATCAGTGTAATAATGCTTCTTGCTGCACCCCTCTAAGGGCCCCTTCCCTGTGTGAAGTCATACTATACACTCCCGCCTGACTGTCTGATGTCCTTGTGGCAGGTTGGAGGTTTTTCTGACTCAGTCCTGCTGGTTTAGATCTGTTCCCCTGCTGACTGGCCTAAGGGCCCTGCTTAGCCAACTGGTGCTGCCTCAGAACTAGAGCCAGATTACCCATATCTATTTACTACACAGCTGGATTTGACTAACACAACAGTGGTACAGTGGGTGAAACTTGTCCAGGCCTTGTTGGGTTAGTGAAGATAAGTTATTAAAAAAAAAAAAATCATTTAGACACGTAGGTTGAAGGGACCATAGATTAGCTGGTGTCTCAGAATGGGAATTCTCCTAAAAAGAGCTTGAGCGAGAGGGCCTTTTCATCTGTGGCCACTGGACATTGTGGACATTTTTTATTCTCATGATCAAGTCAGCTAAGAAGACTTAGGCCAAAAGATATGGCCTAAGGCTTACTGTACATTTGGTTTCTGTTGCCCCATTCTTGCTGCTTCTTTCACACTGTATTTACACAGTTCCCCCTGTTAACTAAAAACCGGTAGCTTTTAACCTTATCCTGTAGCACTCCCGCCCTTGTACAGAATATGTGAGCACTGTTTGTCCCTTTCCCCTCTAATATAATTTCATCACTATGAATAGAAGCCTGTGCCAGAACCAGAACATGTCTGTTTAGAATGTCCTCTACTCTAGAACACCTGCTCTTCTTCCTCCTTTAACCAGAGGGTCCTGTGTCCTGTCATGTATCTGGCTCAGTGGTTTACTTTCTTAAGCAGACCTTTGTTCAAACACTTATTTGAAGTCATCAGAAAGAAAGGAGGACCAAGATAAAATGCCTTTATTTGTATGGCATGTTCAATGGAAACAAAGTTTAAAAACGCCAACGCTTTTCGGGTACATGGCCTTCGTCAGTGAGTGCAAAGATATGATAATCTTTGATTTGATCAACCCTGATTTTGAAGAGTGGTTGGTTACAGAAATAATTTAACACCTAGTAAGCAATACTATACACATTAAAAAGTGAAATACTGTAGATATGTTAGCAGAAATGCATCTCAAGGCTAGAAGCATCAGAACCCCGAGAAAGGCAGTTCCAACCCTGAATATAACTGGTCACAGTGTTAAGAATAGGATAACCATTTATTTTATAGTACACTATTACACAGCTAACAAGGACCACAACAGTCTAAATATAGCTGAGGGAAATAGAGCAAAATGTCCACTAGATGACAGCAAAGGGACCTCTCACGACCCTACAGGAAAGGGGAGAAATCCATATCTTAATTTAAACCAGCGTACTTAGTGGCCTGTAGTTTGCAAATAAAAAAACTTTCCCTTTGGTTTAGCTGTTTAAGATGGTCCCCTTTTCTAATTGAGGCTGGAACATGATCAATGCCCATAGCTTGTAGGGAGGCAGGGTTGCAATGCTGTAAGGACTTGTAGTGCCTTGCCATGGGGTAGTCTTCATTGCCTACCCATATGGCATACTTGTGTTCAACTAAGTGGTCTTGAAGGCGTCTCTTTGTCCGTCCAATGTATAACACCTTGCACTGTGGACATTCCAATCAAATCAAATTTTAATTGGTCACATACACATGGTTAGCAGATGTTATTGCCAGTGTAGTGAAATGCTTATACACTTAAGGTTTTCTGGGCTAACAATGTAAGAAATAATGCATAAAAAAAAACTAAATACTGCACAGTTTCCTAAGGACTAGAAGCGAAGCTGCCATCTCTATCGGCGCCATCTTGCCTTCAAGATGATGCCGATAAATCTGTAACCACATTAGTGGTTTTACAGTTAATGAAATGCTTGACTTGATACTCCATTTTAGAAGCTGTCAACAAAATACTTGCATTTAAATGAGCCCCTGGTTTTGTGGTATAGCAAAGTTTTTGAGAGTCACCAGGAAGATAGCTGTAGACTAATTTGTCATTTAGGGTAGGACATCACTTAAAGCTTTTAACTGGTGGCTCTGGGAAGACTTGGCGTAGTGGCGTATCAGTTTGGAAGATTCCCCAATTCTTTTTAATTATTATTTTAATGTGCTCTGCTTCAGTCCTGTATTTTGTGAGAAAGTACACTCTGGTGCATCACGAGGCGCTCCCCTTCGCAACATGTTCTCTCTGTCAAGTCGTCCAGCCCTATTACCTACATCTTTCCGGACCTGAGTGCCGTAGCCCCGATTTCAAGAAGCGATTCTCCAATTCAGCAGATTTGACACTAGTCTGTTTCCTGATCGCAAATTCTGCGGATTCTTTGGAATTGGCCATATGGAATGTTCTTTTAGCCTTTTGGGTTGGAAGCTGTCTGCCCTCAGAATCAAGGTCCAAAAAATGTTAGCCTTGCTGTACTCCATAGTGTGATGTTAGTTTATGCTGTTAAGGTATTGGTGGAAGAAAATAAGTTAATCTTCTGAGCCAGATCAGAACAGGCAAACATCAATATAGTATCCCCACCATATAATCCGGTCAAATAACTGGTTTTTAGAAGGATCTAAACTGAAGTATTTTTCCCATAAGTACAAACCAGCGTAGTAAGGGCTGTAGCAAGCTCACATGGTACATCCTTTGACTTGTTCTGAAAGACAGATGTTATTATTAGAGTCCATTCAGTCAGTGAGACGATGAATTCTGTGGGAGGCATCTGTCTCAGGCCGGGTACTCGAGAAATGGTGCATAGCTGCCAATCCTTTTTCATGTTCAATGATGGTGTATAGAGACTCCACATCCATGTTGACTAAGTCATTTCAAAAACTTTCTGGGTTTGATTGAGCTTGCCTGGCTTATTGGACCAAGACAAGTCCTAAAACTGCAAACCCTTTTCCCTATATAGTGCACTACTTTTGACCAGATTCCTATGGGCCCTGTTCAAAAGTAGTGCACTATATGGGAAATAGGATGCCATTAACAGCCAGGTGTCTGATCTCTGTATTTATGTACATCAACGTCAAGCATGAGTAAGCAAATAAGTGTTAAGACTTCAAGCTGACTGGCTCTCATACAAAGTCACCAAATGTATTCCCCCCTGATTCAAGGTCCAGGCATTTCGTGACCACTGTTTTTATCCAACACTCTTGCTTTTGTCTTTTCCATGTAGTAGTGTTTGTCAAAGTGATTATATTTCTTCACTGCCACCTTTGCACAGTATGTCTTACTGTACTTGTTTGTGCAGTGCACGTCATGGCAGTAGCCTAAGCCCCTGCTCTCTTATGTGGTTGGTTACAGGAATCACCGTGAGTGCGATGGCTGCCCTGATCCTCATGACGACGTCTATCCTATCGGTGATGGGCTCGCTCTATCTGGGCTACATCCTCTACTTTGTCCTCAAGGACTTCTGCATCATCTGCATCACCACATATGCACTGAACTTCATTCTCTTTATGCTCAACTACAAGCGACTGGTTTACTTGAATGAGGCCTGGAAGCAGCAGGTGCCAGCCAAACAGGACTAAGATGGGTTGTATAGTACAGTAGGCAAGTGAAAAATATAACAAACAAAAAATGAAATGTGACCTCTTGAACAGAACATTTTGACTTGCCACCAGGAGACCTTGCTTCCAAAACAATGTTTATTCTGCTGTGTGTTATAAAAGAAACAAGGTTACCTTAAAAAAAAAAAATTGGGCCAGACATCTCTCAAGTTCATTGTTGCATACGTGATGGAAGGATATAAAAAAAGAGGGGGAATAATTTGTTTCTTTAAAAAAAAAAAAAATTATCCAACCCCTGTGACACAGGTGATAAATAGGGTTATGGGGGTAAAAACACATTCAATCCAAGCAAGCAGGAAAGCAAAGGCAGAATGCCGGTCTTCACTGTGGAAGATGGGAGGACAGGACACCCTTCTGAACCAGAAGGACCAGAACATGGAAGAAAACTGGGACTTATAAAAAGGTGTATACTTGAAATAAATAGGAAGGTCCTGTTCCTGCACACCTGCCCGGATCCGGAAGCTAGCTGTAACATTACTACAACCTGAGCGGAACTGAAAAATGGGTCAGAATACAAAATGCATGGTCATGGGGTGAACAATCATACAGTTCGCAGCAGCAGCTATGATTCCATGAGGAGAGAGAAACAACAAAGACCATACAATAGTTTTTATGTTTACACTTTACAGCAATTTTATTTTGTCTTTTGAAAAGGACCACTAATATGAAACATTTGAGATTGTGTGTAATTCAGTCACATTATTGTGTTTTTGTTTTCTTTTAGAAATTCTGTAAATAGCTGCTGAGCAGTATTCCAGGCTAGATTGTGATTTAGTGTTAACATAGACTTTAAGTAAAATCAAATAATTGAATCACAAAATGAGGAACAAAAAAGTAACTGAAATCAAGTCGTCATCTGAGTATATATGAAGATCTGTTTTGCAGTCAGTCAGTGTGTGACATCTTAAGTTCCTACAATCCCAAGCGAGGCATGCTGCTCTAAGTTGTGTGGATCTAATGTAAGTCAAGTCAAGTGCTCACTGATCAGTTCTTTCTCAGTCGCACTCACTGAGGTCCCAAGGCATCTGATAAGCCCTTCCTCAGTGTTCAACTATTTACACTGGAAAACAAAGTCCAGGTAGTCCCAGGTGTTTTATTTAGATTTCTTACGTTTGGTGCCTAATGAACATGGCCCTAGTTCATTTCTCCTCTGCCGAGACTACTTACTCTCCATAATGGCACCTTCACTGTCTTGTCTTTTATTACGTGTGAAAAGCATTCCTGACACCACACGCTACTGTAGGAGTGGGATCCATTAAGACTTATGTGCCTAAAAGAGATGAAGAGAATTACCTTTATTTTGTTGGGAGGAGGGATATATGTAATGTATCACTACTTTTTGCTCATTCTCACCATTGTTAGATTTTTTTATTTTTATTACCTGAATTGGGTACTTAAATGCTATGTTAGTGTCTCACCCCTCTCCTGTATATTCTAATGGTAATGTAGCACATGCGGCTAAACAAGCAATGATTGTCTGTCCGCTCGGTGGTGGTGGTGGTGGTAGTAGTAGTAGGCTGTTTTGTTAAAAAAAAGCTCTTAAGGCATTTTTGTAGGTTACTGTTGTTGGTTGAGAAGTAAGGTGCATTGTCTCTCTCTTAATGGTACAACAGCACTGTTTGTGGGGAAGGAAACCACACAGTACTCGGTGTCCTTGCCACTACCTCTCAGTATTGCCTAAGGTGTGTGGAACAAACCAAGCCAGTTGGAACGTCCAGAACCAGCGCCAAGGGAAGCAGACTAGCTGATAGATCAGCTTAAAGCCATTCAACTCCAAATAATATTGCACTTGTTTGTGAGGTTGCTTTCCAATGCAACATCCCCTGGCTCACATTGAACAATCTCATTGATATGGTTTTAAATGGGCACTTATCATAGCTACATGTTATATTTCAGATTGTTACACAAGTTGGTTTATGAGGTACATATTGTTTGCATTGTAACTCACTCACTAGCTCTGCACTTGGTATTCAAAACATGGTTGTTGCATCAGAATTTTAGCAGTGACAAACTCACTGAGGTCATTGGGCATGATGACACTGATCAAGAAATAAGCCTGTGTGCTCACTTCTAAAGCTCCACTCCTGGAGGTTGATTTAAAGTAATCTGGTTGCACAGTACAGACTTTCCTATGGGTTACTCACTGTGTCTATGTTGGCACTGTCAGCCATCAACAAACTACAATAGCAATCGTTGCTACAGTAGTTCAGTAATGTTGGGACATAAACCATGTTACTATGGAATTATTTGGGAGACTTAATAATAGTCCCACAATTCCAGAGAGGTGGGTGGGGAATATGTTTGGCTTATTAAATCACACAAGTCAAAGTCCCTAAAAGAAGCTTACATGCGGTGTTCCTTACCTGTTAGATAAAGAGTCACCACATTTGACGTATGTTTTTACGTCAAATTAAAATAATTTATTAATAAAGTCAATAGAAATACAGCTAAATGCATAATACGCCCTCGGCTAATCTTGATCAGTGTCCTGTTCATGAAGTGTTGAGTGAATTCTAAAAGGTCCCAAGATTTCGAACTAAGACAGTCATGTTCGCTGCATCAACAAATGCCATCAAAAGTGCCTTCTGTTGGCTAGTTGGCAAGAGCACAAGCAGATCTGAGACCAGGCTACTCCATAGACCTTGTGGGTAGAAATGACCCACCAAAAAGCCCCGTCTTGTATTTAAACGGTCATTGTTCTTTTTTCCCCTTTTTTTCCCCCAATTCTCTTAACTATATTTTCAGTACATTCGTCTTAAAATGTTATCTTTAATTTCTCTGTTATTAGAGATGGACACTTGTTTCTGAAAAAAAAAAAAAAATACATTGTCCAAATTACAATATTTCTTTCTCTGACTGTGAATTAGTGAAATAGTTATTTCTCCCCTAATGTTGTATAAATGGACTCCATTAGTAACTACACCCAGCTGTATAGAGTTAAAATTATGGGTTATTTTAGTAGAAAAAGGATTGGAGGTCTAGGAATCCATGTCATCACATTTCTTTGTGGGAGGAAGACTAGGTTTGCTTTTGTATTTGCCAAATATTAAGTTGAAAAAATGCTGTATTTTCTTACATGGAACAAGTGTTACATGAATGGTTGATGAGATGGGTGCAGAGAAACAATCGGATGAAATTCTGTATTTGTGAGAAACTGTTGCGGAAGTTGACACGAGTGAACATTTTTAATTGTGTCGTTGTGTGGAAATGGTCTACCATTAAAACACCTTCTGAAGTGAGTTTTCTGTGCCTCTTCCTATGACATCTCACTCTTGAATTAATAATATTTCACTGAAAATATGTAACTGAAAATCTTATCAACTAGCAAAATGTTTAATTGGCAACAGCTATTCAATGTTTGCTGTCTCAACACGTAACGTTGGGTGTTGAAAATAACTTAAATCCATTGGGTTGATAATGTCAAGGTTTCACAGTATAAAGCTGTGGAGGTTCTCTTCCAGGGAACGGACTTACTGGTAAGGAAGGAACAATATTTAAGAATCTCTACAGTTCATTACTACGGGCTAGATTCAATCTGGACATTGAAGATCCATGTTATTTAGCTTGATTTAAATTTAAACCTAATTTTCGATTGTGCCGACATACAGTACCCAATGAAAGTCTACACACCTCATTAGTTTTTTTTGGGGGGGGGGGGGGGGGTTGATTTAAAATGGTTATACCATGGATCATTTAGCTATTTCATTTTGAATTTTAGGACCCCTGTAGGTATCACTTTTTATTATTACTAAACATTGAATTTGGCCTTATTCAATGAGTTTCTATGTTGACAATAACACATTCATACATGGCAAAACAGTCCCAAAATAAGTCCCAAGGAAGTATGAAGTGTCTGTCTCCTATATCTGAGAGACATAAGTAGCTCAGAAAAATTAAGAATTTACTGTGGAATGACCTGTATACATTTGAAATGGAAATGCCTTATTCACATCCATTAATTTTTTGACCCACCGTGCTTGACCGATGGTATGATGTTCTTACTGTGGAATTTAGTGTTTGGTTTCACCAGGCATAGTGGATTTGGGTAATGTCATCTAAAAGTTATACTTTTGAATCATCTGTCCATAAAACATTCTTCCAAGAGTCTTGATGATCATCCAGGTGCTTTTTGGCAAACTTGAATCAACTTTTTGGACAACATGTGTTCCATTATGCCTGGCGAAAACCAAAAACTGGATTCCACAGTAAGAACATAACAGCGGTCAAGCATGGGGATGGTAGTGTGATCGTTTGGGGATGCTTTGCTACCTCAGGACCTGAACAACTTGCCTTAATAGAAGGAACCATGAATGCTGCTCTGTATCAGAGAATTATACAGGAGAATGTCAGGCCATCTGTCTATAAGCTGAAGCACAGCTGGGTCATGCAGCAAGATAATGATACAAAACACACAATCAATTCTACATGAAAATGGCTAAAAAGCAAGACTTTTGGGAATGGCCTAGTCAAAGTCCAAACCTAATCCCAATTGAGATGTTATGCCAGTACTTGAAACGGGCAATGCTAGCTTAAACCTACAAATGTCGCTGAGTTACAGCAGTTCTGCATGGAAGAGTGGACCAAATTTCCTCCACAGTGATATGAGAGACTGATCAACAGCTACAGGAAGCATTTGGTTGGAGTCAGTATAGCTAAAGGTGGCACAACCAGTTATTGAGTGTAAAGGAGAAATATATTTTTCACACGGGATTTGGGTGTTGCATAACTTTGTTAATAAATTAAATAAATAAAATAAGTATACATTTTTTTTTGTAATTTGTTAACTCAGGTTCCCTTTATCTAATATTTGGTTTTGGTTGAAGATCTGATAATTCAGTATCAAAAATATGCAAATATAGAGAAAATCAGAAAGCGGCAAATACTTTTCACGGCACTGTAGACAGTATATGGCATACTTGGACCATTTTATTGTGTTCTTCAGACCCCCTCAAACATTTTAAGCCATCATTGGGCTGTATATACCAATTATTTATGGAGATATGGGCATGTGAATACTGTCCAATATGGAGTTAGTTGGGGGTCATTTTGGTAAACTGAGTATAATCAGGAGTGCACCGGAGCGACGAATCAATGTTTTGCAAGATCAAATCAAATTTATTTGTCACATACACATGGTTAGCAGATGTTAATGCGAGTGTAGCGAAATGCTTGTGCTTCTAGTTCCGACCATGCAGTAATATCTAACAAGTAATATAACCTAACAATTTCACAACACCTTATACAGACAAGTGTAAAGGAATTAATACGAATATGTACATAAAAATATAAGAATGACTCACTTAGTCATTCGTATTCTGCATAACAACCTGAATATTATAGCATACTATAACATTACTGTAATACCAAAAACACCACATTTCTTATGAGATATAAGGATGATAGTCCTGAAAGGTCACATTTTTGTCTCATGATGCTGCCAAAATTGAACAGCGCACGCCATAAGATAAATGTGTTCTGATGGAAACAATAAAGGTAGGCTAGTCTGTAGCTTGTTAATATCATCCGCTCAAAGAGTATTTACTCACATCACTCAAGATGATCTAAATGCATATTCTCATGAAACTGAGTGAGATCAAATGGTTGTGGTTGTCATTCAGATGCAGCTTGGACATTTTACCTGTAAAACGAGAAGAATTATAATTCACGATTGACAGTGATGATGGCCTATTTTGAAATTAGTGAAGCCTAATTTGGTGTTTGTGTCATGTCTACTCCCGCTCCAGCGCTCAACGTCACCGGTTTACAAACCACCGGTCTTGGCAACCCATCAATATGTACACCTGGCAACCATCATCATGCACACCACCTTTGATTACTTTCCCTTTATTTCACACTCTGTAGCTTCACTCATCAGGAAGCATTGGTTCTGTTTTCATGTCCAGACGCTGCTCTTGTTTCTTTATCACTCCTTGTTTATTATTAAACTCACCAACTGCACCTGCTTCCTGACTCCCTGCATCTCCATTACAGTTTGAGGGGATTAAAAATACAAACATTTGTTAAAGTCAATGTGTGTAGGCATGCGTTGCATTTGGATGATGCGTTTTATGCATATAAAATTATATTATTTAACAGGCTACGATGCAAGTGTTATAAAAATTATGACATTTTCTTTTTGCGCTCTGGCACCTACAAAAATAGCACTACACCACTGAGTATAATAGGTTATATCGGCAATGGCACTATAGCTAGACATCTTTGTTTAGACTTTTACCTACTTTGTATAAAGGCTGAAAGGTCTTATCATAAAAGTATTTTGTTAAAATGGGTTATCTTCCTCTCTGCTGGATATAATACATTTCAGGGAAAAAAACACCACATACATTTAACTGTTCATTAGAAAAGATAACAATGCATGTCTTGGTGTTAGGGCACAGCGAGCATAGCGAGTAACAGCTAGCAGCAGCAAGAGAACCCAGCACATGCGAGCGCGTGACATCTGGCATTGAGAAAACGTGTGGAACTGGTCAACTTAAATAGACCACATGTAATTTGTGTGAATCCAACTGGCACAATATCCGCTGATGCCGCCACACTCAGGTTTCCCATCTGAACTGGTTAGCTTTATTTGAGAAAGAAAACACCACGTGTACATTTAACCATTTATTAATGCATGTCTTTGTTAGGGTTCTGCTTCTTCAGGGTAGCTTACTGCCAGAGCGAAGCATCACGAAGATAATAGAACTTCAGTTAGTGAGCACGATATGCTACAGTTGAAGTCGGAAGTTTACATACACTTAGGTTGGAGTCACTAAAACTCGTTTTTCAACCACTCCACAAATTTCTTGTTAACAAACTATAGTTTTGGCAAGTTTATTAGGACATCTACTTTGTGCATGACACAAGTAATTTTTCCAACAATTGTTTACAGACAGATTATTTCACTTATAATTCACTGTATCACAATTCCAGTGGGTCAGAAGTTTACATACACTTAGTTGACTGTGCCTTTAAACAGCATGGAAAATTCCAGAAAATAATGTAATGGCTTTAGAAGCTTCTGATAGGCTAATTGATCATCATTTGAGTCAATTGGAAGTGTACCTGTGGATGTATTTCAAGGCCTACCTTCAAACTCAGTGCCTCTTTGCTTGACATCATGGGGAAATCAAAAGAAATCAGCCAAGATCTCAGAGAAAATATTGTAGACCTCCACAAGTCTGATTCATCCTTGGGAGCAATTTGCAAACGCCTGAAGGTACCATGTTCATCTGTACAAACAATAGTACGCAAGTATAAACACCATGGGACCACGCAGCCATCATACCGCTCAGGAAGGAGACACGTTCTGTCTCCTAGAAATGAACGTACTTTGGTGCAAAAAGTGCAAATCAATCCCAGAACAACTACAAAGGACCTTGTGAAGATGCTGGAGAAAACAGGTACAAAAGTATATATATATCCACAGTAAAACGAGTCCTATATCGACATAACCTGAAAGGTCGCTCACGCAGGAAGAAGTCACTGCTCCAAAACCGCCATAAAAAAGCCAGACTATGGTTTGCAACTGCACATGGGGGAACACCATCTCAACCGTGAAGCACGGGGGGGGGGGGGGGGGTGCTTTGCTGCAGGAGGAACTGGTGCACTTCACAAAATAGATGGCATCATGAGGTAGGAAAATTATGTGGCTATATTGAAGCAACATCTCAAGACATCAGTCAGGAAGTTAAAGCTTGGTCGCAAATGGGTCTTCCAAATGGACAATGACCCCAAGCATACTTCCAAAGTTGTGGAAAATGGCTTAACTTCTCTAGGCTTGGGGGCGCTATTTTCACGTCCGGATGAAAAGTGTGCCCAAAGTAAACTGCCTGCTACTCAGGCCCAGAAGCTAGGATATGCATATATTTGGTAGATTTGGATAGAACATGCAAAAGTTTCTAAAACTGTTTGAATAATGTCTGAGTATAACAGAACTTGTTGAGGTCAATCTGTTTTCCATTGGTTTTCTATGGTAAGCCCGTTTTAATAGAAATATGCTTGCAGTTCCTATAGCTTCCACTAGATGTCAAGTCTTTAGAAATTGGTTGATGTTTTTCTTTACAGAAATTAAGAAGTACGGCTGTCCAGAACGAGGGTCCAGCCTAGGGCTCTCTGATGTTTTGATGCGTGCGACCTGGAACGCGCTTTCTTTGTTTTCCTCCGGCATTGAACACAGTTTATCCCGTCTTAAATTGTATCGATTATTTACGTTAAAAAATACCTAAAGTTCTATTAGGAAAGTTGTTTGAAATGTTTGGACAAAGATTACAGGTAACTTATGAGATATTTTGTAGTCATGTTGCGCGAGTTGGAACCGGTGTTTTTCTGGATCAAACTTGCCAAATAAATGGACATTTTGGATATATAACGACAGAATTAATCGAACAAAAGGATCATTTGTGATGTTTATGAGACATATTGGAGTGCCAACAGAAGAAGCTCGTCAAAGGTAAGGCATGAATTATATCTTTATTTCTGAGTTTCGTGTCGCGCCTAGGCGGGTTGAATTATGATTGTCTATGTTTGTTTGGTGAGGTGCTATCCTCAGATAATCGCATGGTTTGCTTTTGCCGTAAAGCCTTTTTGAAATCTGACATGGTGGCTAGATTAACGAGAAGTTAAGCTTTAATTTGGTGTGTTGCACTTGTGAATGTATGAAAGTTCAATATTTTTAGCAATTTCTTTTTTAATTTGGCGCTCTGCCATTTCACCGAATGTTGTCAAATCGATCCCGTTAACAGGATTTGAGTCCAAAGAAGTTAAGGACAACAAAGTCAAGGTATTGGAGTGGCCATTACAAAGCCCTAACCTCCATCCTATAGAAAATGTGTGGGCAGAACTGAAAAAGCGTGTGCAAGCAAGGAGGCCTACAAACCTGACTCAGTTATACCAGCTCTGTCAGGAGGAATGGGCCAAAATTCACCCAACTTATTGTGGGAAGCTTGTGAAAGGCTACCCGAAACGTTTGACCCAAGTTCAACAATTTAATTTACAAACATAGCATGTGTTTAGTGAGTCCGCCAGATAAGAGGCAGTAGGAATGACCAGGGATGTTCTCTTGATAAGTGTGTAAATTGGACCATTTTCCTGTCAAAATGACACCCAAAAAGTACTTTTGGGTGTTGGGGAAACTGTATAGAGTAAAAAGTACATTATTTTCTTTAGGAATGTAGTGAAGTAAAAGTTGTCAAAAATATAAATAGTTAAGTAAAGTACAGACAGATACCCCAAAAACTACAACTAGTACTTTAAATTATTTTTACTGAAGTACTTTACACCACTGCTACTGTGTAGGATGCAATTTTCTAGATATGATTATGATCCCAGTATTTTTTGTAATTATCTGTAATCTGAAAGAAGAAGAAAAATTCAGGTGCCCGCAAGCATGAGAAACCTGCCAGGTGTCCTTCACAGTTTGCCCAAATGTACCAGTGACCGAATTGGTCAATTGATACATTTTCAAGTACATAACTATAGAGAACATACAAAAATGTGAACCATACTGTACTGTCTTTGAGTTAGTCACTTGCATGGTCAAAATAACTCAACTGTCTAATTTTCCTGTCTGTAAAGAGAAGGCCGGGCTGTATGTTGATTCTGCTGCTCTGATTGGATAGAGTGAAGCTGTATTTCTCCCTCCACTAGCTTCATAATTTCACCCTTTTCCTTGCATGTTTTCGGTCTGATCATTTCGATTGCTGCTGCCTACTACTATGATAAATCACATTATTGAGGTTGTTTGCTAACAAGCAATCAATGTGCATAATATCTGACAAGTGGGGCAAGGGTAGGGAAAATGTGCATTCTGACTGACTGACAGCAAACTTGGCTGCCCACTGTAAATTGAGGACACACACACAGACACACCCACTCCTCTGTGCGCTTCTCCTAATCTGCAGCTTTTTTTGCAGTGAAAACATGCAGGGATGTATTTTTCCAACATCTATTTAGGCATATTAAAACACTTCAGTTTTTTCCGATTATGTGTATCATCCGATCTGACTATCAACTGTCAATTTACGGATACGATTATGAATACCAGTATGGCCATGTCGGCATACCCCTAGCAGACACACTTGTCTAAATTGATGGGTCATGTGAAATAAATGCTATAACCACCCCCCAGACACATCTAGCTAAATGGATAGGTCACTATTGTATAGACATGTACTGTACACATGTTCATGAAATTCAATATTAGGATGTAATCACCCCCAGACACACCTGCCAGGTGTCCTTGACGATTTTGCCCAAATGTACCAAAGTGACCGAATTGGTCAATTGATACATTTTCAAGTACATAACTATAGAGAACATACAAAAATGCTATGGTAATAAAAATGTTAAGTTTGCACACTCCCAGGAATGTCATACATGATGGATCATTAGCTTCCCTACAGAAAAGACACTAACCTCACACTTCTAGATGGCCGGGCGGGGTGGGTGTGGAGCCAGAGACAGCAGTGGAGTCAAACTGTAGAAACTACGCTACATTTTATCTCTGGAACCCTCTGGATGACAAATCAGAGCAAGATTACTGAATGTAAGTACATTTGTATTTATTATGGATAAACAAGTACTTTACGACCATCAGAATGAGATTGAATAAGGTAGCAATTAACAATTGACTGCTATTGATATTAAAGATCTTCAGATCTTTAAGAGAGTGGATTCGGGAGATAACCGCTCTATATAAATGAATGCTTCCGTGGTGCCCCAGGTTATTAATGGTTTAATTGTTGCATGGTTTAATTTAATCACGTATTTGTATTTATTATGGATCCCCATTAGCTTCTGCCAAAGCAGCAACTACTCTTCCTGGGGTCCAGCAAAATTAAGGCAGTTTCTACAATTTTAAAAACATTACAATACATTCACAACACACTGTGTGCCCTCAGGCCCCTACTCCACCACTACCACATATCTACAGCACTAAATCCATGTGTGTGTTTGTGTGTGTGTTTGTTTTGCTTCCGGTTTGGAGCGAGCAGTCGCACTACTCTTCGCTCCACAGGTAATATTACACTTCACTACATTACAACGGCTTGATTTGTTTGATCTGAGCAATTCTTCTTAGCTAGCTACATAGCCGTCTTTGTATCAAAGATAATTGTGTAGTTTTAGAGTAATTGAGTAATTATCGAGGCTAGCTATCTTCGTCCTCCTAACGTAGTCAACACTCCTAGCTGCTAGCTAGCTAGTCATCACTGCTAGCTAGCCAACTTCTACCGACTAGCAGCACTGTAGAAACTATTACATTACAACGTAATGACTTGATTAGTGTGGTGTTAGTGTTAGTTAGCCAGCTACATAGTTGTCTTTGCTGTCTCTGTATCTAAGATAGTTGTGTAGTTTGAGTAATTATCGAGGTGAGCTAGCCAGCCGCGACGCGGCGCCAGACTTAGTCAACACACCTAGTCATCATTAACCCACTGCTAGCTAGCCAACCGTTACCGACTAGCAGCGCTGTAGATACTAATACTTTACAACGGAACGATTTGACTAGTGTAGTGTTAGCTAGCTAGCTACATAGTTGTCTTTGTCATAGCTTGATAATTGTGTAGTTTAGTAATTACCGAGGTTAGCTAGCCAGCCATCGAGGTCAGCTAGCCAGCTATTTCCATCCCCCGCGACGCCATTTTTCCTAACCCAGCCAACTATTACCGACGAGCAGCATTGTAGAAACTAAATACATACAAGGAACGTCTTGATTAGTGTTATGTTAGCTAGCTAGCTACAAAGTTGCTTTGTATCATGACAAGGTGTAGTACTGAAACTATCGAGGTTACCTAGCCAGCTACACGTTCAAAGTCAACAACGCAGCCACTGCTAGCTAGCCTACTCCACCAGCCAGCAGTACTGTATCATTTTAGTCAATAAGATTTTTGCAACGTAAGCTTAACTTTCTGAACATTCGAGACGTGTGGTCCACTTGTCAGTCCAATCTCCTTTGCATTAGCGTAGCCTCTTCTGTAGCTTGTCTACTATGTGTCTGTCTATCCCTGTTCTCGCCCCTCTGCACAGGCCATACAAACGCTCCACACCGCGTGGCCGCTGCCACTCTAACCTGGTGGTCCCAGCGTGCACGACCCACGTGGAGTTCCAGGTCTCCGGCAGCCTCTGGAACTGCCGGTCTGTGGCCAACAAGGCTGAGTTCATCTCAGCCTATGCTACCCTCCAGTCCCTAGACTTCCTGGCGCTGACGGAAACATGGATTACCACAGATAACACTGCTACTCCTACTGCTCTCTCCTCGTCTGACTACGTGTTCTCGCATACCCCTAGAGCATCGAGCCAGCGGGGTGGTGGCACTGGAATCCTCATCTCTCCCAAGTGGACATTCTCTCTTTCTCCCCTGACCCATCTGTCTATCTCCTCATTTGAATTCCATGCTGTCACAGTTACCAGCCCTTTCAAGCTTAACATCCTTATCATTTATCGCCCTCCAGGTTCCCTTGTAGAGTTCATCAATGAGCTTGACGCCTTGATAAGTTCCTTTCCTGAGGATGGCTCACCTCTCACAGTTCTGGGTGACTTTAACCTCCCCACGTCTACCTTTGACTCATTCCTCTCTGCCTCCTTCTTTCCACTCCTCTCCTCTTTTGACCTCACCCTCTCACCTTCCCCCCCTACTCACAAGGCAGGCAATACGCTTGACCTCATCTTTACTAGATGCTGTTCTTCCACTAATCTCATTGCAACTCCCCTCCAAGTCTCCGACCACTACCTTGTATCCTTTTCCCTCTCGCTCTCATCCAACACTTCTCACTCTGCCCCTACTCGGATGGTATTGCGCCGTCCCAACCTTCGCTCTCTCTCTCCCGCTACTCTCTCCTCTTCCATCCTATCATCTCTTCCCTCTGCTCAAACCTTCTCCAACCTATCTCCTGATTCTGCCTCCTCAACCCTCCTCTCCTCCCTCTCTGCATCCTTTGATTTCCTCTGTCCCCTATCCTCCAGGCCGGCTCGGTCCTCCCCTCCTGCTCCGTGGCTCGACGACTCACTGCGAGCTCACAGAACAGGGCTCCGGGCAGCCGAGCGGAAATGGAGGAAAACTCGCCTCCCTGCGGACCTGGCATCCTTTCACTCCCTCCTCTCTACATTTTCATCTGTCTCTGCTGCTAAAGCCACTTTCTACCACTCTAAACTCCAAGCATCTGCCTCTAACCCTAGGAAGCTCTTTGCTACCTTCTCCTCCCTCCTGAATCCTCCCCCCCCCTCCTCCCTCTCTGCGGATGACTTCGTCAACCATTTTGAAAAGAAGGTTGACGACATCCGATCCTCGTTTGCTAAGTCAAACGACACCGCTGGTCCTGCTCACACTGCCCTACCCTGTGCTTTGACCTCTTTCTCCCCTCTCTCTCCAGATGAAATCTCGCGTCTTGTGACGGCCGGCCGCCCAACAACCTGCCCACTTGACCCTATCCCCTCCTCTCTTCTCCAGACCATTTCCGGAGACCTTCTCCACTACCTCACCTCGCTCATCTACTCATCCTTGACCGCTGGCTACGTCCCTTCCGTCTTCAAGAGAGCGAGAGTTGCACCCCTTCTGAAAAAACCTACACTCGATCCCTCCGATGTCAACAACTACAGACCAGTATCCCTTCTTTCCTTTCTCTCCAACTCTTGAACGTGCCGTCCTTGGCCAGCTCTCTTGCTATCTCTCTCAGAATTACCTTCTTGATCCTAATCAGTCAGGTTTCAAGACTGGGCATTCAACTGAGACTGCTCTTCTCTGTGTCACGGAGGCTCTCCGCACTGCTAAAGCTAACTCTCTCTCCTCTGCTCTCATCCTTCTAGACCTATCTGCTGCCTTTGATACCGTGAACCATCAGATCCTCCTCTCCACCCTCTCCGAGCTGGGCATCTCCGGCGCGGCCCATGCTTGGATTGCGTCCTACCTGACAGGTCGCTCCTACCAGGTGGCGTGGCGAGAATCTGTCTCCGCACCACGTGCTCTCACCACTGGTGTCCCCCAGGGCTCTGTTCTAGGCCCACTCCTATTCTCGCTAAACACCAAGTCACTTGGCTCTGTCATATCCTCACATGGTCTCTCATATCATTGCTATGCAGATGACACACAATTAATCTTCTCCTTTCCCCCTTCTGACAACCAGGTGGCGAATCGCATCTCTGCATGTCTGGCAGACATATCAGTGTGGATGACGGATCACCACCTCAAGCTGAACCTCGGCAAGACGGAGCTGCTCTTCCTCCTGGGGAAGGACTGCCCGTTCCATGATCTCGCCATCACGGTTGACAACTCCCTTGTGTCCTCCTCCCAGAGTGCTAAGAGCCTCGGCGTGACCCTGGACAACACCCTGTCGTTCTCCACTAACATCAAGGGGGTGACCCGATCCTGTAGGTTCATGCTCTACAACATTCGCAGAGTACGACCCTGCCTCACACAGGAAGCGGCGCAGGTCCTAATCCAGGCACTGCAACTCGTTGTTGGCTGGGCTCCCTGCTTGTGCCATTAAACCCCTACAACTCATCCAGAACGCCGCAGCCCGTCTGGTGTTCAACCTTCCCAAGTTCTCTCACGTCACCCCGCTCCTCCGCTCTCTCCACTGGCTTCCAGTCGAAGCTCGCATCCGCTACAAGACCATGGTGCTTGCCTACGGAGCTGTGAGGGAAACGGCACCTCCGTACCTTCAGGCTCTGATCAGGCCCTACACTCAAACAAGGGCACTGCGTTCATCCACCTCTGGCCTGCTCGCCTCCCTACCTCTGAGGAAGCACAGTTCCCACTCAGCCCAGTCAAAACTGTTCGCTGCTCTGGCACCCCAATGGTGGAACAAGCTCCCTCACGACGCCAGGACAGCGGAGTCAATCACCACCTTCTGGAGACACCTGAAACCCCACCTCTTTAAGGAATACCTAGGATAGGATAAAGTAATCCTTCTAACCCCCCCTTAAAAGATTTAGATGCACTATTGTAAAGTGGTTGTTCCACTGGATATTATAAGGTGAATGCACCAATTTGTAAGTCGCTCTGGATAAGAGCGTCTGCTAAATGACTTAAATGTAAATGTGTGTGTGTGTGTGTGTGTGTGTGTGTGTGTGAGTGAGAGAGAGTGTATGCATGTGTCTGTGCCAATGTTTGTGTTGCTTCACAGTCCCTGCTGTTCCATAAGGTACTTTTTTAATCTGTTTTTTTAAATCTAATTTTACTGCTTGGCGCCAGTTACTTGATGTGGAATAGAGTTCCATGTAGTCATGGCTCTATGCAGTACTGTGTGCCTCCCATAGTCTTTTCTGGACTTGGGGACTGTGAAGAGACCTCTTGTGACATGTCTTGTGGGGTATGCATGGGTGTCCGAGCTGTGTGCCAGTAGTTTAGACAGACAGGTCGGTGCATTCAACATGTCAATACCTCTCATAGATAAAAGTAGTGATGAAGTCAATCTCTCCTCCACTTTCAGCCAGGAGAGATTGACATGCATATTATTAATATTAGCCCTCTGTGTACATCCCAGGGCCAGCCATGCTGCCCTGTTCTGAGCCAATTGCACTTTCCTAAGTCCTTTTCTGTGGCACCTGACCACACGACTGAACAGTAGTCAAGGTGCGACAAAACTAGGGCCTGTAGGACCTACCTTGTTGATAGTGTTGTTAAGGCAGAGCTATGCTTTATTATTGACAGACTTCTCCCCATCTTACCTACTACTGCATCAATATGTTTTGACCATGACGGTTTACAATCTAGGGTTACTCCAAGCAGTTTAGTCATCTCAACTTGCTCAATTTCCACATTTTTTATTACAAGATTTAGTGTTTAGTGAGTGTTTTGTTCCAAATACAATGCTTTTAGTTTTAGAAATATTTAGGGCTAACTTATTCCTTGCCACCCACTTTTAAACTAACTACAGCTCTTTGTTGAGTGTTGCAGTCATTTCAGTCACTGTCGTAGCTGATGTGTATAATGTTGAGTCATCCGCATACATAGACAGTAAGTAAAAATTGAAAAAGCAAGGGGCCTAAACAGCTACCCTGGGAAATTCCTGATTCTAACTGGATTATATTTGAGAGGTTTCCATTAACTTTTTAAGGTATAGGGAGCAGTATTTTCATTTTCGGATGAAAAGCATACCCAGAGTAAACTGCCTAATACTCGGGCCCAGAGTCAAATATTTGCATATTATTAGTAGATTTGGATAGAAAACACTCTGAAGTTTGTAAAACTGTTTGAATTATGTCTGTGAGTATAAAATAACTCATATGGCAGGCAAAAACCTGAGAAAATTCCAACCAGGAAGTGGGAAATCTGAGAATTGTAGTTCTTTTGAATCCCTATTGAAACTACAGTGTCTGTGGGGTCACGTTGCACTTCCTAAGGCTGTCAACAGCCTTTAGAAACGTGTTTCATCCTTCTGTTACTGGGCAGAAAATAGGAGCTCAGTCAATGAGTGGACTGCCTGGGACCAGTGAGTTGTTTACTGCGCGGGCACTTTTGGTTCGCCGCTCCTTCTTTTTCCTCTGGAATGAATACGCTATTGTCCGGTTGGAATATTATTGACGTTTTATGTTAAAAAGACCCTAAGGATAGATTGTAAACAACGTTTGACATGTTTCTATGAACGGTAATGGAACTATTTTACTTTTCGTGTCTGGGTTTACGCTCATGCGTTATGCCTTTGGATAGTGATCTGAACGCACGAACAAAACAGGTATTTGGACATAAATATGGAGTATTTCGAACGAAAATAACATTTCTTGTGGAAGTAGGAGTCCTGGGAGTGCATTCTGACAAAGATCAGCAAAGGTAAGAGAATATTTATAATACTAATTCTGAGTTTAGTTGACCCCAGAACTTGGCGGGTATCTGAATAGCTTGCTTTGATGGCCTGAGCTATGTACTCAGAATATTGAAAAATTAGCTTTCTCCGTAAAGCTATTTTCAACTGTTAGGGATAGGGGGCAGTATTTTCACGGCCGGATAAAAAATGTTCCCGATTTAATCTGGTTATTACTCCTGCCCAGAAACTATAATATGCATATAATTAGTAGATTTGGATAGAAAACAAAAACTGTTCGAATGGTGTCTGTGAGTATAACAGAACTCATATGGCAGGCCAAAACCTGAGAAGATTCTATATGGGAAGTGCCCTGTCTGACCATTTCTTGGCCTTCTATAGCCTCTTAATCGAAAATACAGGATCTCTGCCGTAACGTGACATTTTCTAAGGCTTTCATTGGCTCTCAGAAGGCGCCAGAATGTTGAATGATAGCTCTGCAGTCTCTGGGCGAAAAACAGCAGGGGTTTTGGAGAGTGGTCCTTCTGAGAACAATGGCACTGGTGACAACTCCATGTTTTACTTTCAGTGTTTGAACGGATACAACGTCTCCCGGTTGGAATATTATCGCTATTTTACGAGAAAAATCGCATAAAAATTGATTTTAAACAGCGTTTGACATGCTTCGAAGTACGGTAATGGAATATTTTTGTCACAAAACGCACCGGCGCGTCACCCTTCGGATAGTGACTTGAACGCACGAACAAAACGGAGCTATTTGGATACAACTATGGATTATTTGGAACCAAAACAACATTGGTTGTTGACATAGAAGTCCTGGGAGTGCATTCTGACGAAGAACAGCAAAGGTAATCCAATTTTTCTTATAGTAAATCTGAGTTTGGCGAGTGCCAAACTTGGTGGGTGTCAAAATAGCTAGCCATGATGGCCGGGCTATCTACTCAGAATATTGCAAAATGTGCTTTCACCGAAAAGCTATTTTAAAATCGGACACCGCGATTGCATAAAGGAGTTCTGTATCTGTAATTCTTAAAATAATTGTTATGTTTATCGTGAGTAATTGAGTAAATTCACCGGAAGTTTTCGGTGGGTATGCTAGTTCTGAACAAAACATGCTAATGTAAAAAGCTGTTTTTTTAAATATAAATATGAACTTGATTGAACAAAACATGCATGTATTGTATAACATAATGTCCTAGGAGTGTCATCTGATGAAGATCAAAGGTTAGTGCTGCATTTAGCTGTGGTTTTGGTTTTTGTGACATATATGCTAGCTTGAAAAATGGGTGTGTGATTATTTCTGACTGGGTACTCTCCTGACATAATCTAATGTTTTGCTTTCGTTGTAAAGCCTTTTTGAAATCGGACAATGTGGTTAGATAAAGGAGAGTCTTGTCTTTGAAATGGTGTAAAATAGTCATATGTTTGAAAAATTGAAGTTTTTGCATTTTTGAGGTATTTGTAATTCGCGCCACTTTATACCATTGGATATTGGTGAGGCGTTCCGTCTGTCCCTAACAGGTTAAAATCTGACACAGCGGTTGCATTAACCTCTTACATCTAGACGTTCCGCTAGCGGAACACCGCTCCAATATCCAATGATAAGGCGTGGCGCGAAATACAAACTCCTCGAAAATCCGAAAACGTCCATTTTTCAAACATGACTATTTGACAGCATTTTAAAGACAAGAAAAATTTGATTACCTTTGCTGTTCTTCGTCAGAATGCACTCCCAGGACTTGTACTTCAACAACAAATGTTGGTTTGGTTCCAAATAATCCATAGTTATATCCAAATAGCGGCGTTTTGTTTGTGCGTTCAAGACACTAGCCGAAGGGTAACGAAGGCTGACGCGCGGACGCGTATCGTGACAAAAAAGTCAAAATATTCCATTACCGTACTTCGAAGCATGTCAAACGCTGTTTAAAATCAAATTTTATGCGATTTTTCTCGTAAAAAAGCGGTAATATTCCCGACCGGGAGACGTCCTTTCCGTTCAAAGACTCAAAATCTAAAATGGACTCTTCACGCGCACCTGTCTCATTGTTCTCAGTTAGACCACTTACCAAATGCGTTACTGTTTTTCAGCCATGGGCTGCAAAGTCATCATTCAACTTTCTGGCGCCCTCTGAGAGCCTATGGGAGCATTAGAAAGTGTCACGTTACAGCAGAGATCCTTTGTTTTGGATAGAGATGACAAAGAATGCCAAGAAATGGTCAGACAGGGTACTTCCTGTACAGAATCCTCTCAGGTTTTGGCCTGCCATTTGAGTTCTGTTATACTCACAGACACCATTCAAACAGTTTTAGAAACTTTAGGGTGTTTTCTATCCAAAGCTACTAATTATATGCATATTCTAGTTTCTGGGCAGGACTAATAACCAGATTAAATCGGGTACGTTTTTTATCCGGCCGTGAAAATACTGCCCCCTATCTATAACAAGTTAAGGAGATGTATATCTATAATTCTTTCAATAACTGTTGTAAATTTTATCAACATTTATGATGAGTATTTTTGTCAATTGATGTGCACATTCACTGGAAGTTTTGGTGGGAATACATTTTCTGAACATCACGCGCATATGTAAAATAGGGTTTTTGAATATAAATATGAACTTTATCGAGCAAAACATACATGTATTGTGTAACATGAAGTCCTGTGAGTGCCATCTGATGAAGATCAAAGGTTAGTGAATATTTTAGCTGTATTTTTGGTTTTTGTGATGCATGTCCTTGCTTGGAAAATGGCTGTGTGGTTTTTCTTGTGAAGTTTATGTCCTAACATAATCAAATTTTAAGCTTTCGCTAGCGTCCCACCTAGCCCATAGAAGTTAAAAGAACACCCTCTGTGTTCTTTTAGACAAGTAACTCTTTATCCACATCATAGCAGGGGGTATAAAGCCATAACACATTTTTCCAGCAGCAGACTATGATCAATAATGTCAAAAGCTGCACTGAAGTCGAACAAGACAGCTCCCACAATCATTTTATCATCAATTTCTCTCAGCCAATCAGTCATTTGTGTAAGTGCTGTGTTTGTTGAGTGTCCTTCCCTATAAGCATGCTAAAATTCTGTTGTCAATTTGTTTACTGTGAAATAGCATTGTATCTGGTCAAACAAAATATTTTCCAAGAAGTTTACTAAGGGTTGGCAACAGGCTGAGTGGTAGGCTATTTGAGCCAGTAAAGGGGGCTTTACTATTCTTGGGTAGCGGAATGACTTTAGCTTCCATCCAGGCCTGAGGGCACATGCTCTCTAGTAGGCTTAAATTGAAGATGTGGCAAATAGGAGTGAAGATGTGGCAAATAGGAGTTAAAATATAATCTGTTATTATCCTCAGTAATTTTCCATCCAGATCGTCAGACCCCGGTGGCTTGTCATTATTGATAGACAACAATAATTTTGTCACCTCTTCCGCATACGGAATTCAAAAGTACAATTCTTGTCTTTCATAATTTGGTCCCATATACCTGGATGTGTAGTGTCAGCGTTTGTTGCTGGCATATCATCCCTAAGTTTGCTTATCTTGCCAATGAAAAAGTCATTAAAGTAGTTTGCAATAGCAGTGGGCTTTGTGATGAATGAGCCATCTGAGTCAATGAATGAAGCAGCTGAGTTGGCTTTTTTTCCCAAAATTTTATTTAAGGTGCCCCAAAGCTTTTTGCTATCATCATGCTTTATATAATTCATCTTTGTTTCATAGTGTAGTTTATTTTTATTTAGTTTGGTCACATGATTTCTTCATTTGCAGTACGTTTGCCAATCAGTTGGGTTTCCAGACTTAATTGCTATACATTTTGCCTCATCCCTCTCAACCATATACATTTTTCAATTCCTCATCCATCCAAGGGGATTTAACAGTTTTTACAGTTATTTTCTTAAATGGGTGCGTGCTTATTAGTAACTGGAATAAGTAGTTTCATAAATGCGTCAAGTGCAGCATCTGGTTGCTCCTCATTACACACCACAGACCAGCAAATACTCTTTACATCATCAACATATGAATCACTACAAAACTTCTTGTATGACCTCTTATATACTATATTAGGCCCAGCCTTTGGAACTTTGTTTTTCCTAGATATGGCTATTATATTGTGATCACTACATCCTATGGATTTGGATACTGCTTTAAAGCAAATATCTGCAGCATTAGTAAAGATGTGATCAATACATGATGATTTAATTCCTGTGCTGTTTGTAACTAACCTGACTGACAACCTGATCCAGGTTGCAGGCACTGGCTACAGTTTGACGTTTTTTCCTGAGTGGGCAGTTTGATGATAGCCAATCAATATTTAAATCACCCAGAAAATATACTTCTCTGTTGATATCACATGCATTTCACCCATATTATCCAGATACTGACTGTTAGCACTTGGTGGTCTATAGCAGCTTCCAACAAGAATGGGCTTTAGGTGAGGCAGATGAACCTGTAGCCATATTACTTCAACAGTATTTAACATTAGATCATCTCTAAGATTTACAGGAATGTGGTTCTGAATATAGACCGCAACACCGCCTCGGTTGGCATTTCTGTCTTTTCGGTAGATGTTATAACCACATATTGCTACTATTGTATCATCAAAGGTATTATCTAAGTGAGTTTCAGAGATAGTCAGAATATGAATGTTATCTGTTACAAGCAAGTTATTGACTTCATGGAGCTTGTTTCTTAGGCTACATATGTTAATATGGGCTATTTTTTGTACTTTTCTGGGTTGCTTGATTGTTTTTAATGCTTTACTGGGAAGGTTAGAGGTAGTAGACTTATGTTATTTACATGATATTAGCTAATATTACAGGGTTGGCTGCATAAAGTGGTCTTCCTACTACTGTACACTGCCTCAGTGCAACTCTGGTTTATAGGCTCATGATTACCGCTAACAATAGCTGTTGGATAAACAGATGTAGTCGGTGCAATTAGGGGTACGTAAATGAAATTACTTACATTGTGTTTGCCAATGCCCCTAAGATCATGTACATTTTATGCAGCATTATGATGACTCATTGTCACAATGGTAGGGATTAACTGAGCTGGTCTTGGATCATTTACCAGTCATTGTTTCAACGCAGCCTTGAAATGCGTCGACAGAGTCTAGGAGCCAAGATGATTTGGATGGACTCTGTCATTCATCTTCTGTTTCCAGAAGGTGTCCAAGTTATCAATAAAAGTGACTCCAGCAGAGCTACAGTAGTCTTTCAGCCAGATGTGTAATGCCAGCAGTCTGCTGAAACTTTCACACCCGCGGACCAATGATGGTACTGGACCTGAAATTATTGGCAGTTTTTTAACCTGTCTGGGCTAGGGGGCAGTATTCACGGCCGGATAAAAAAATGTACCCGAATTAAACTGGTTACTACTCTTTCCCAGAAACGAGAATATGCATATTATTAGTATATTTGGATAGAAAACACTCTAAAGTTTCTAAAACTGTTTGAATGGTGTCTGTGAGTATAACAGAACTCATATGGCAGGCAAAAACCTGAGAAAATCCCAAGCAGGAAGTGGCCTGTCTGTGATTTTGTAGTTCTCCCTTTGCTTCTCTTTCGAAACTACAGTGCCCGTGGGGTTATGTAGCACTTTCTAAGGCTTCCATTGGCTCTCTAAAGCGTTCAGAAAGCGTCTCCTGTCTCCGGGCAGAGTACAGGAGCACAGTTTGTCAGTGGACTGCCTGGTGGCTAAGAGATTGGAAATGCACGTCCACGAGACCTCACCATTTTTTCTCTTCCTTTTTGAATGAATACAGCATTGTCCGGTTGGAATATTATCGCTATTTTACGAGAAAAATACCATAAAAATTGATTTTTAAACAGCGTTTGACATGCTTCTAAGTACGGTAATGGAACATTTTGAATTTTTTTTGTCTCGAAATGCACTCGCGCGTTACTCTTTGGATAGTGACCTGAACGCACGAACAAAACAGGGGTATTTGCACATAACTATGGATTATTTGGAACAAAAACAACATTTGTTGTGGAAGTAGCAGTCCTGGGAGTGCATTCTGTTGAAGAACAGCAAAGGTAATCCAATTTTTCTAATACTAATTCTGAGTTTAGTGAGCCCCGAACTTGGCGGGTGTGAAATTAGCTAGCCGTGATGGCTGAGCCATGTACTCAGAATATTGCAAAATGTGCCCAGGCTTTTGCCATAGATGGTAGAGTTCTTGTCTCTGGACCACACAAGCTTTAGATTGCATTCTGCTAAGGCTCTTGTCTCTCTCTACATCGTTCAGCTACAGTGGTGACGAGGGTGGGATCCTTTCTATATTCCTATGGGGCCTGGGCACACAAATGCTCCTAGAGAGAAGGGGGAATACTGAAGCATGTGTTGATGACAGTTCTACAGTCTCCATCAGAGGCTTTTGGCATAGATGGTAAAGGTCTCATTTCCTGACTGCAACATTGTAAGATTGTGCTCGCCACAGCACTTGATATGCATTGATTGGTAGGCTACACTATATTTAGATACTTCAAATACTGCCTGTGACACCTTTGATATGTCTCCGTACTCAACATTTACATTTTAATCATTTATCCAGGGTGCATTCATCTTAAGATAGCTAGGTGGGACAACTACATATCACAGAAATAGAAAGTACATTTTTCAATAATGTAGCTATCAGTAAAGTCAGAGCTAGAAGGGGGGGGGGGGGGGATTGGGTGGGGGTCAAGTGAAAGTGCTGGTTAAGTGTCATTACTGAGGTGAGCAGGAGGATTATTTAAAATAATGTTTGAAGAGGTAGGGTTTCAGATGTCTTCAGAAGATGGGCAGGGACTCTGTCCTAGCTTCAGGGGGAAACTGGTTCCACCATTGGGGTGCCAGGACAGAGAAGAGCTTGGACTGGGCTGAGAGGGAGCTGCCCTCCTGTGTCAAAACAGAGTGCTCGGGTTGGGGTGTAGTGTTTGAGCATAGCCTGAAGGTAAGCAGGGGCAGTTCCTCTTGCTGTTCCGTAGGTAAGCAAGAGCGGGGTGACATGAGAGAACTTGGAAAGGCTGAGTGAATGAGTAGCGGATGTTGTCAACCTTTTTTTTCAAAGTGGTTGACAAAGTCGTGGTAGAAAGTGGCTTTAGCAGCAGATACAGAGGAAGAGAAGGTAGAGAGGAGGGAGTGAAAGGATGTTAGGTCCTCCGGATGTTTCGTTTTCCAAAATTTTCACTCAGCTGCCCGCAGCCCTGTTCTGTAAGCTCGCAATGAGTCACTCAGCCACAGAGCAGGAGGGGAGGGCCGAGCCGGCCGGGAGGAAAGGGGATGAGTAATAGGATGCGGAAAGGAGAGGAGAGTAAGGTCGAAGAAGCAGAATCAGGATACAGAAGGGAGAAGGATTTAGCAAAAGGAGAGATGATAGATTAGAAGAGGAGAGAGTAGAGGGAGAGAGAGCGACGATTGCGACAACGTAGGACCATCTGGGTAGGGGCTGAGTGGTTAGGGATGGAGGAAGGGGAGACAAAAAGGAAACAAAGTAGTGATCAGAGACCTGGAGGGGAGTTGCAGTGAGATTAGTAGGCGAGCAGTCTCTAGTAAAGACGAGGTCAAGCGTATTGCCTGCATTGTGAGTTGGAGGGTATTGGGAAAGGGTGTGGTCAGAAGAGGCAAGGAAGGGAAAGGGAGAGTTGGAAAGAAATTCATCAAAGACAGATTTCGGGAGGTTGAAGTCGCCAAGTGAAGTGAGCCATCGTCAGAAAATTTGCTTATAAAGGTGTCAAGCTCATTGAGGAACTCTAAGGGCACCTGGTGGGTGATAGATGACAATGTTAAGCTTGAGTGGACAAGTGACAATGACAGCATGGAATTCAAATAAGGACATGTACAGTTGAGAGAGGGAGAGAACATCTACACTTAGGAGAAATGAGTGGACCTATGCCACCACCACAACTACCAAATGCTCTCGGACTATGAGAGAAAACATAGCCAGATGAAGAAAGAGCAGCTGGAGTAGCAGTGTTCTCTGAGATGATCCATGTCTCCGTCAGGGCCAAAAAGTCAAGGGCCTGAAGGGGAGCATAGGCTGAGATGAACTCTGCAATCTTGACCACAGATCGGCAGTTCCAAACGCTACCAGAGACCTGGAATTCCACATAGGTTCTGCATGCACGGTACACTAAATTAAAAGGGTTGCAGCCAAGGGGGAGCGTCTGTAAAGCCTACAGCGAGAGGTCCAAACAGGTATAAAAAAACAAAAAAAAAACAAAAAAAACACATAGCTACCTACATGTACAAATTACCTCGACTAACCTGTACCCCCGCATATTGGCTCGGCACCGGTACCCCCTGTAAATCATTTTTACTTTAGTTTATTTAGTAAATATTTTCTTAACTATTTCTTGAACTGCATTGTTGGTTAAGGGCTTGTAAGTAAGCATTTCACAGTAAGGTCTACACCTGTTGTATTTGGAGCTATTTTCAGGTCTCTCCAGAGATGTTCCATTGGGTTCAAGTCCAGGCTCTGGACTTTTCATCAAGGATCTCTCTGTACTTTGCTCCGTTTATCTTTCCCTCAATCCTGACTAGACTCCCAGTCCCTGCCGCTGAAAAACATCCCCACAGCATGATGCTGCCACCACCATGCTTCAACGTAGGGATGGTGACAGGTTTCCTCCAGACGTGAAGCTTGGCATTCAGGCCAAAGAGTTCAATCTTGTTTTCGTCAGACCGGATAATCTTCTTTCTCATGGACTGAGAGTCCTTTAGATGCCTTTCGGCAAACTCCAAGCGGGCTGTCATGTGCCTTTTACTGAGGAGTGGCTTCCGTCTGGCCACTCTATCATAAAGGCTTGATTGGTGGAGTGCTGCAGAGATGGTTGTCCTTCTGGAAGTTTCTTCCATCTCCACAGAGGAACTCTGGAGCTCTGTCAGAGTGACCATTGGGTTCTTGGTCACCTCCCTGACCAACACCCTCCCGATTGCTCAGTTTGGCCGGGCGGTCAGCTCTAGGTCTATCGAACAATCTTCTTGGGCCACTGTAACTATAACAATTTTGACAATTGGATTGGTCCCCTCTACCACACGGAACCCACTAATCTACCGATGGAAACCCACGGGGTGGCTAAAAACAGACCATCTTCTGCTAGCTTGCTACCCATGGCTCAGCTAGCTGTCTGAATCGCCGTGACCCCAACCAACCTCACTACTCACTAGACCCTTATGATCACTCGGCTAAGCATGCCTCTCCTTAATGTCAATATGCCCTGCACATTATACCTTATCCAACCCTTCAGTTCCACCACCCACACATGCGATGACATCACCTGGTTTCAATGATGTTTCTAGAGACAATAGCCCTCTCATCATCACTCAATGCCTAGGTTTACCTTCACTGTATTCACATCCTACCATACCATTGTCTGTACACTATACCTTGAATCTATTTTATCGCCCCCAGAAACCTGCTCCTTTTACTCTGTTTTGGACGTCCTAGACGTCCAATTCTCATGGCTTTTAGCCGTACCCTTATCCTACTCCTCTGTTCCTCTGGCGATGTAGAGGTGAATCCAGGCCCTGCAGTGCCTAGCTCCACTCCTATTCCCCAGGCGCTCTCTTTTGATGACTTCTGTAATCGTAAAAGCCTTGGTTTCATGCATGTTAACATTAGAAGCCTCTTCCCTAAGTTTATTATATTCACTGCTTTAGCACTCTGCCAACCCAGATGTCCTAGCCGTGTCTGAATCCTGGCTTAGGAAGACCACCAATGACTCTGAAATCTCCATCCCTAACTACAACATTTTCAGACAAGATAGAACGACCAAAGGGGGCGGTGTTGCAATCTACTGCAGAGATCGCCTGCAGAGTTCTGTCCTACTATCCAGGTCTGCACCCAAACAATTTGAACTTCTACTTTTAAAAATCCACCTCTCTAAAAACAAGTCTCTCACCGTTGCCGCCTGCTATAGATCACCCTCTGTCCCCAGCTGTGCTCTGGATACCATATGTGAACTGATTGCCCCCCATCCATCTTCAGAGTTTGTGCTGCTAGGTGACCTAAACTGTGACATAATTAAACACCCCGGCCATCCTACAATCTAAGCTGGGTGCCCTCAATCTCACACAAATTATCAATGAACCTACCAGGAACAACCCCAATGCCGTAAACACGGGCACCCTCATAGATATCATCCTAACCAACTTGCCCTCTAAATACACCTCTGCTGTTTTCAACCAAGATCTCAGCCATCACTGCCTCATTGCCTGCATCCGTAATGGGTCAGCGGTCAAATGACCTCCACTCATCACTATCAAACGCTCCCTGAAACACTTCAGCGAGCAGGCCTTTCTAAATCGACCTGGCCCGGGAATCCTGGAAGGATATCGACCTCATCCCGTCAGTAGAGGATGCCTGGTTATTTTTATTTTTTAAATGCCTTCCTCACCATCTTAAATAAGCATGCCCCATTCAAGAAATTTAGAACCAGGAACAGATATAGCCCGTGGTTCTCTCCAGACCTGACTGCCCTTAACCAACACAAAAACATCCTGTGGCGTTCTGCATTAGCATCAAACAGCCCCCGTGAAATGCAACTTTTTAGGGAAGTTAGAAACCAATATACACAGTTAGTTAGAAAAGCCAAGGCTAGCTTTTTCAAGCAGAAATTTGCTTCCTGCAACACAAACTCAAAAAAGTTCTGGGACATTTTAAAGTCCATGGAGAATAAGAGCACCTCCTCCCAGCTGCCCACTGCACTGAGGACAGGAAACTCTGTCACCACCGATAAATCCACTATAATTGAGAATTTCAATTAGCATTTTACTATGGCTGGCCATGCTTTCCACCTGGCCACTCCTACCCCGGTCAACAGCAACTCGCCCAAGCCTTCCCCATTTCTCCTTCTCCCAAATCCAGTCAGCAATGTTCAGAAAGAGCGGCAAAATCTGGACCCCCACAAATCAGCCGGGCTAGACAATCTGGACCCTTTCTTTCTAAAACTTATCTGCCGAAATTGTTAGCCTGTTTAACCTCTCGTGTCGTCTGAGATTCCCAAAGATCGGAAAGCAGCTGCGGTCATCCCCATCTTCAAAGGGGGGAATACGCTTGACCCAAACTGCTACAGACCTATATCTATCCTACCCTGCCTTTCTAAGGTCTTCAAAAGCCAAGTTAACCTCTCTGGGACATCTGGGACTGCTAGCGTCCCACCCGCGGTACACACTATCAACAGCCAGTGAAATAGCAGGGCGGCAAATTCAAAAACAACAAAAATCCCATAATTCAAATTTCGCAAACATACAAGTATTATACACCATTTTAAAGATAAGATTCTCCTTAATCTAACCACAGTGTCCGATTTCAGAAAGGCTTTACGGCGAAAGCAAAACATTAGATTATGTTTGGACATCACCTTGACAAGAAAAACCACACAGCCATTTTCCAAGCAAGGAGAGGCGCCACAAAAACCAGAAATACAGCTAAAATGAATCACAAACTTTTGATGATCTTCATCAGATGACACTCCCAGGACTCAATGTTACAAAATACATGTATGTTTTGTTTGATAAAGTTCATATTTATATCCATAAACCCCATTTTACATTGGCGCGTGATGTTCAGAAAATGTATTCCCACCAAAACCGCCGGTGAATGTGCACATCAATTTACAAAAATACTCAAACATTGACAAAATACATAAATTATAAGAATTATAGATACAGTACTCCTTTATGCAACCGCTGTGTCAGATTTTATAATAGCTTTTCAGGCAAAAGCACATTTTTCAATATTCTGAGTACATAGCTCGCCATCAAAGCAAGCTATACAGACACCCGCCAAGTTCTGGGGTCACCTAAACTCAGAATTAGTATTATAAATATTCTCTTACCTTTGCTGATTTGTCAGAATGCACTCCCAGGACTGCTACTTCCACAAGAAATGTTGTTTTTGTTCCAAATAATCCATATTTATGTCCAAATACCTCCGTTTTGTTCGTGCGTTCAGGTCACTATCCAAAGGCATAACGCGCGAGCGCAATTCGAGACACAAAAATTCAAAATGTTCCATTACCGTTCTTAGAAGCATGTCAAACGTTGTTTACAATCAATCAATCTTCATGGTATTAACGTAAAAATGCGATAATATTCCAACCAGACAATAGCATACTCAAAAATAAGGAATCGCAGATTACCAATCCCTTTGTCCCCAGGCAGTCCACTCATTGACTCAGCTCCTTTTCTCTGCCCGGTTACAGGAGATGGATGAAAAAAAAAAAATTCTGAAGGCTTTTGACAGCCAATTGAAGCCATAGGAAGTGCAATGCGACCCCACAGACACTGTAGTTTCGATAGGGATTAGAAAGAACTACAATTCTCAGATCTCCCACTTCCTGGTTGAATTTTCCTCAGGGTTTTGCCTGCCATATGAGTTCTGTTATACACAGACACCATTCAAACAGTTTTAGAAACTTGTGTTTTCTATCCAAATCTACTAATAATATGCATATTCTAGTTTCTAGGCCAGAGTAGTAACCAGTTTAATTTGGGTACGTTTTCCATCTGGCCGTGAAAATACTGCCCCCTATAGCAAATAGGTTATAGGTCCCCAAAGCACACACATCCCTGGGTCGCTCCTCTTTTCAGTTCGCTGCAGCTAGCGACTGGAACGAGCTGCAACAAACACTCAAACTGGACAGTTTTATCTCAATCTCTTCATTCAAAGACTCAATCTTGGACACTCTTACTGACAGTTGTGGCTGCTTTGTGTGATGTATTGTCTACCTTCTTGACCTTTGTGCTGTTGACTGCCTAATTATGTTTGTACCAAGTTTTGTGCTGCTACCATGTTATGTTGGGTTGCTACCATGCTGTGTTGTCATGTGTTGCCGCCTTAGGTCTCTATGTAGTGTTGTCTCTTGTTGTGATGTGTGTTTTGTCCTATACTTATATTGTATTTTTTCATTTATTTTTATCCCAGGCCCCGTAGGAGGCCTTTTGGTAGGCCGTCATTGTAAATAAGAATTTGTTCTTAATTGACTTGCCTAGTTAAAGGTTAAATACATTTATTTTTATAATAGCCCACCACCCAAAGGACATTCATTCCATAACCCAGTAGTCTATTTGTAAACAGTATGTTTATGTTGAACATTTTCTGAAACTGACCATACTAAAATTAGACATGCATCTACCCCTGTAACTGACAATTAATCTGTAAGTCTGTTTTGTTTACGTGTTTGCTATGCGGGGGAAATGATAAGACAAGTGGAACTACGTGGCTAATAACTGTTGTAACGGGGATCATGATTGTAGCAACACATCTTTGGGGGTGAAGGCATTCCCGCGCGGTGTTAGCTAAGTTTGTTACCGGGTGTAGTTCGTAAAGGTTGATATATGTATGTTAGCATGAAGCGTGAATTCATGCCAGGAATAATAAGTGTGAAGTTTGATTTCCTCCCTTCTGTAATAAGCAGCCAATGAGGTATTTTTTCCTTTATTCGTGTGTTAAATCTGATACCGTTATAGCGCCAGCTAAACTGTTTATGTATGTAAGCACTTCAGAGTTATACCAAGCTAATAAGTCACTCATAAGACAAGATGTAAGAGTGTGCTTAAACTGTATTTTCATTTACTTTATAGTTCTCACGGAAGGTGATGATTTTAACTGGCGGCTTTATTCTGTAGTCAGAATTAAGGAACGGTTGTGCTCATGGTTACTGGAGGGAGCTACAACCCCAATGATGACTGGGATCGGAATGTTGGCGCAAATTTCAGTAGCAAGACACCCCCTTTGTGACTAATGACTGACATAAGGGCATGTACATAATGTCTATCTAGTTTATATGATTACAATGGTCGTAATGCTTCTTGACTGTGTCAAAGTGTATTTTCATAGTCCAGTAAAGTGACAGGATGCTCATATAATGCTTCTGGACAGTGTATTTTCTACAAGTTATTCAAAATATGATTCAAAAAAAAATATGACTATAAAGACTTCATTACAACAAAGGATTTGACTAAATCTTACTATTGATTCAAATGTATTTTTTCCCAGCCAAGAAGGTTGGTATCTGCAGCATCCCTCAAGGTATTCACTTCTACCCCTGGATGAAGCAGATGCATTACTGTCACTAAAAAATATAGAATAGACCAGAAATCAGAATACACTATGCTACAATGCAGTGACATTGCCAAAGAAATCTGCAAAAACTAAAACTTCATACCAAATATATTATGTCAACAGCAAAATGCCAAAACTCACTGTTTAGAGAACGTTTATTTCTAGATAATAAAGAAAAAAAGAAACCATACTTATAAATGTTACAAACCTGAAAACAGGATAAATAAGGAGACATGGACAATCAACATTTTTCTCCGTCTCTTTTTCCCAACGCAGTTAAGCCAAAAAAAAAAAAAAAAAAAATGGGTTCGCTCCCATTGGCTAGCTAGCATTGTCTCACTCACAGGCGATCAGCGCAGAGACAGTGACCTTCCATAACAAAAGGGGTTGAATACTTGACTCAAGACATTTCAGCTTTTAATTTGTAACAATTTCTAAAAACATAATTCCACTTCGACATCATGGGTTATTGTGTCAAGGCCAGTGACAAACTCAATTGAATCCATTTTAAATTCAGGCTGTAACAACAATCTGGAAAAAGTCAAAGGGGTGAACTCTTAACATTGAGCCAGCATTCTAAGAAAAATCCACATACATCACATTCCCATTCCTTTGACACAGAACAGCATTATGATTTATGTTCGTGCATAAAATGGGGTTGATTCCCGAATTAAAAACAGAGGAAGACAAATACTCAGCCAAAAGATCCAGTGAGGTTGGTTCTGGTAATAATCTGGTGTGGTCTTCTGAGCATTGTAGTTGTCATAAGACACTGTTCTGAGTCGTGGGTTTGTCCCCCATACAGGGTTGTGTTCATTAGGTACCAAACAGAGCAAAATCAGACAAACAGAAGGACTACCTGGACTTGTCCAATAGCTAAAATGTTTTGTTAGGAAGTGAGGGTATTTGCACTAATGAATACGACCCAGGTGCTGTGTGTCCCCCATCCAGGTATATCAGGGGTACCTAGCTCAGATGGGCAGCAGGCCCGTCTCATTGGCCAGCCTCCAGTACCTCTCCCTCAGGAGGAAGGCGCCAGCTTTGGGGTGTCTGTGCCGACTGAATATGCCCTTCTTGTTGCCCACCACACGGGTCACCGCTGCAGAGATGTGAAGAGAAAAGGTTGATTTCCTGAACAAAATGTTTATATTTGTTCCAGCCGTCTAAAGGTTTAGAGCCTATAGATCTGTACATTACTTTCTTACGGTCGCCAAATTCAACACCATTGTATTAAGTGGAAAAGGAACAGACCGCTTCCGCTTTCTCTTGGAGATTGTCTACATGGGATAAGGTCTTGATTCAAACAGTAAATTATTTTCACTCCCCTGTATACACATGGGGCCAGACCAGCATGTAAAGTGAGGAGTGGGTGGGTAATTTGTTTAAGACCAGCAGTGTCAACATGGTATTCTGGAATGTTGATGGTCATGAGTCTTGCCCTGGAAGCATAACTGATTGGTTTCCACTAGATGGGCCAGCTACAAAGTCAAAACTTACTATACAGTAAAAATTCATGAAAACAAAATAGCTTTTTGGTCCTCATTTAAGGTAATTTTTTTTTATTTTCACCTTTATTTAGCCAGGTAAGCAAGTTGAGAACAAGTTCTCATTTACAACTGCGACCTGGCCAAGAATAAAGCAAAGCAGTTCGACACATACAGAGTTACACATGGAATAAACAAAACAGTCAATAATACAGTTGAAGAAAATCTATATACAGTGTGGGGGGAGTGGCCTGTCTAAGAGTAAGAATGAACCCTCCTGGTGTGCCACACCCACTGGCTGAACTTACCCAACACTGGGAGCTTTAAATACATTTCACATAAATACTAGCACCTTTTCTAGCACTGGCCTACTTTCAGCATTCTATTACCCAACCATCACATTACTAACCATTTGTGCTACTGCTCCCTTTTTCCTTACCTAGTCATGAAGGAGTTTGTCATTTCTGTTCAATATACACAAACAAAGGTATGATAACCAGCTTCAATTGTATATTTAACAAGAATGGTTGTTCTGACAATTTCAATAAACTCTAGTACTATAGATTTGTATTGATTCCTCCTTACTTTGTGCTGTCATGAAGTCTGCAAAGTTCCAGATGAGCTCTCCAATGACATACTCCTTCCTCTTTTGGTCAAACACATCATGGTAGTTCTGTAAGACCATCTTCTGGTACTCTTCAGTAAACATCATGGGAGGATCCTGTGGGGAACATAAAAATGTGGCTTTTCATTTAACTTTTGTTTCTACAGGTTCTCAATGAGACAAAGTATTTTACAAAAGAGATGTGGGTTGATCATTCAAGCTCAACCACTTAGGTTCCAACTTGTGTTCTAGCCTCAGTAGGTGTTTGACAAATTTTAAGCATATTTGAAAAACTGGTTATCCAGACCATTATTTGCCTCAGAGGCATTGAAATCTCAGCAAATACACACGTGTTTACCTTATACCTCACGTCCTTTTAAGTCCGTTTCTGTCCTGTGAGGACATGACATGAAGCGGTTCTGCAAGAACAAAGAAGTTCTGGAACACTCACCGTGTGTAGCCCTGGAACCACATCGGCTCCATATTCACTCTGGATGATGGGTTTCTGGTACTTCCCGTACCAGTTCTCAAACTGGGTGTTGAGCTGGAAGGGGATGACCTCCAGGTGACCTGGGTCATGGTACCAGGAGAAGTAACTGTTAACACAGATCACATCCACATAGGGAGCCTGGGGAAAGACCGGGTTCAATGTGAGAAGAGCAGAAATACAAGGTAAACAGTGGTCAATACATTTATTGTAATGTATGACATTTAAATGTCATAGTTGATGGATCCTGGGTATGAAATCAGGTTTCAATGTGAGAAGAAATAAGCCTTAAGGCTAGAACTACAGATACAATGTTGGTGTTACAAAATAGCTTTTAATTGAATTCCCATTGTAATGAATGGAATTTGAATGATAATTGATGTGCTTAGCTTAGTCACTAAGTGGCACCACTGATCAATTACTGTCTGGATAGTTGGAGTAGAACTTCCCCAGAAATTGTTACATTTATCTTACTTTGCAGCAGGGAGTCACTGTGGCTGCAGAGTCAGACCTCAGGAAGCAGTAAGACAATATTGAATCAGGGCCTAGGTATGCCTTCAAAATAGCCCTACATATTCCAACAAGGGCTTTAGAATCAAGCGCAGTCAAAAAGTGAGACTAAAGACTACTGACTTTTCAGTTGGTCTTTCATCAATTCCTTGCATCCTCTTCTCAAAGCGCATTGGAGGATAAGGTCCAAAATTCTCCCTCTGACCTCCTCGACTGCGTTTTGAGAAGGAAGTGAGAGAGGATACGAGGAAAAATGAATTGAGAACCATAGTTCTATGAAGAAAGAATCCTTCATAAACATAACAGATAAAGTGAAGTCTCACCCCTTTATCCCTGGCAAAGTTACTGTCTGTGATAAAGGTAACAGGTCGAGTTGGGTCCAGAGATTTGGTATGCGCCATCAGTGTCCTGAAAAAGAAAATATAAGAGAGCAATTGTTTACTGTTCCAAGATGGAGTAAGGCATCAGAGGGTTGAGGTAGGGATAGAGACTGATGAGTACAGGAGAAATGACCAGGAAGAAAGAAATCATTTTAAACAAGTATAAAAATGACTCCGTCTCATAGTATCAGGCTCTTTGTTGACTATGACCACAACACATGGTTAATAAGTATTGTAAATGGCAATAAACTGTATGAGGAAATTCCTGCTGTTGTGCCTGTCCGTTTCTGCCAGTCACTCCCTGGCCTGAGCTACATCTGTTAAAGCTCTGTTAAGTACTACTGACGCATTCCACAGGCCAGTATGGCACTCTACCAAGACATGCTCAGACTCAAATCCATCTCTACCATTTAATGAACAAGCATGCATAATGCACACACCCACCACCGACTTTGTTTACTTGGGTTTTCTAGATGTAAAGCAAATACCAATGCTGCTTGAAATACTTGGGGAATTGTAGCCTTCCCTCCCTTCTAAAAGCTGCTCCACAATAACACAGCCTACAACATATACATTACGCTCCTTTTCCCTCCCCCCCCTCCCTTCACTATTAACCCTTTACACTCAGGGAAATTGGACCATGTTAAAATGTTTCTAACAGGAGAAATATGAAAAGCATATTCAAAACCATGGTAGCAATTGGAACACTTTGGAGATTATGGGTAAAGTACTAGACCAATGGTGAGGACAACCGTTCACCTGACAAGACTGAATCCAAACCTTACTGTTGATTTGATGTGCATTTTACATTTACTGCACTTTGGTTTCATTTCGTTATCGACAAACATTCAGTAGAATAATAATTAATGGAAAATTTGGGGGTAGGTACAACATAAGATGAAAAAAATGACACAGGTTTGAGTAAGAAGTTTAACTGGTGTCTCCAAGTGGCCACACACACACAAACTGTGCACACTTTGGAGAGGTGTAAGTCATTTTAATGCAAGAAAGAGCCCGAAACGGTTGTGCTTCAATAAGCTCTCCTAGCTGTGCTGTTGAGGAACTGAAGCAAGAACACTTTGTTTGGAACCCAGCCCCGCATCCCCACCATCACACAATTACTGTCGTTTACGCAATCCAAAAACAGTCTAGTATAAATCGCAATCTGGGTCAGGTGGGCAAAATGATAGCCTATTCTATAGCCAATATGGAATATGAAAGTTATGAAATCTTATCTTACAAGGTTTTCACAAGGCACGTCAGAGAATAAGATTGTAATTTTGATGCACATAAAATGGAGTTCAGTGTATTCAGGTGCGTGTTCCACTGCAAATGTCCTTCAGAATGGAGGAAGACAGGTTTGTGTCAATGACGTGAGGCCCATTGCTTAGTGGGCTCAAGTGGCACAGCATTCTAAGGTCCAAACACCTATTCCCCCTCAGGAGACTTAGATATGGTCCTCAGATCCTCCAAAGGTTCTACAGCAGCACCATCGAGATCATCCTGACTGGTTGCATAATCGCCTGGTATGGCAACTGCTCGGCGTACGGCCCAGTACATACAGTATCATAATATGGAAATGTGAAGAGCACATTTGGACTCACAGATGTGGTTCACTTGTATGACATGAAAGCGGTGTTTATTATAATCCTCAACATCTAATCTTTCAGAACAGTCTTCTTGATTTACAGCACTCCTCACTCAGAATTCTTTAGCAAAAGTAACCCAATTAACAGGAGGGATGGGGCATCTCTGGTTGTGTGTGGTGCACACATTTAAAATGTATGTTAGTTGAATCCCATACAGTGCTGTAAAGCTGACACTGACATTTATAATACGTTACTGTACATCCACTGTGATCCAATTTAGGTCATTATTATTGACCAAATATGCAATTTTTATACTGTAAACAGGCTGGGCTGCAAGCGTAAAGGGCTACCTCGTTTGGAAATGTGAGAACTAAGAAGAGTTTGTGTAACTAACAGTCCTTGTTCCTTACGTCACTCTTGCATCCTTGTTACTTAAAATTAACATTCACGTCATGCATATTTATGGAATGTGAATGACAGCTAACATTCTCTTACTTGAAATAGAATCCAGCAGGGGGCATCTCAGCGGCCGGCTCATTGGCTACAGACCACATGACCACAGAGGCGTGGTTCTTGTCCCTCCTCACCAGTTCGTCCATGACCGCCAGGTGATGCGACAGGGAGGCGTTCCCAAAACTACGGCTGGGGGACAAGAGACAGGATAGGGTTAGTGGATGTCCCAGAGACACAGCAGACCTGACTTGATGCTAGACTGATGATATTGGCAGAGCATTGATAATATTTTAAAAGTTCAATGCTGTATATAAACTTGCCAATAATGGTCCATTAAAAACAGAGTAGTTAATGGTTTAGACATGCAAGCAAAAAAGGACAGGCTTGCATGTCTAAACCATTAAAAGTATCTTAAAATGATTGGCACACTCATTGTGCGAAAGAACACCTTGAGGTGCTCGTCAAACGTTGCCGACACCTGGTGACCGTGTAGAAAGGTCACAGGAACCGCAACTGTCACTATGACTTACATATCTTTGATGCCCACCCCAGGACACTCGTCAATGACCATGATGCCATGGCGGTCTGCCATCTGCAATATCTCCTCAGCATAGGGGTAGTGGCTGGTCCTGAACGAGTTGGCCCCCAGCCACTTCAACAGGTTGAAATCCTTCACCATCAGGGGCCAGTCCAGGCCTTTGCCTCGGATCTGACACACACAGCAAGCAATGAGAACAGAGTTACAAGACCAATTTCTATTGAATTACAGTCCCATATGCATAAAACCAGATAACAAAAAAAAGTTCTAAACACTGAGAACCTAATCAGATGATAATAACTTAAATGCCACTTCAACCTTCTTTATTGCTTAAATTCCTTGGCAAATATGACTGAACACTTGCTGGAAGTCAGTTGCATACACAATACAAAACTGACACTGCCCACTTTTCAGGTTCAGAGTTTTGCTGCCCTCTAATGGTACTACTCAGTACTCACATCAGCGTCCTCATGTTTGTTGACTCCATGGAAATAGAAGGGTTTGTTGTTGATGAGGAATTGTGTGTTGGTGACCTGCACAGTGCGGATGCCCACAGGCAGAGCATACACATCCTCATAGACAGAACCCTCACCACTTGTTGTCATGTGAACCTGGCAATGAGGGATGTACAGCGCATTTGGAAAATATTCTGACCTTGACTTTCCCCACATTTTGTTACAGCCTTATTTTAAAATGGATTAAATAGTCCCATCCCCCCCTTAATCTACACACAATACCCCATAGTGAAAGCAAAAACACATTTAGACATTTGGTAAATGTATTAAAAATAAAACTGAAATATCACATTTACATAAGTATTCAGACCCTTTTCTCCATACTTTGTTGAAGCACCTCTATCCAGAGATGTTCAACCGGGATCAAGTCCGGGCTCTTGTCCTGAAGCCACTCCTGCGTTGTCTTGGCTGTGTGTTTAGGATCATTTTCCTGTTGGAAGGTGAACCTTCGCCTCAGTCGGAGGTCCTGAGCAGGTTTTCGTCAAGGATCTCTGTACATCTTTCCCTCGATCCTGACTAGCCTCCCAGTCCCTGAAAGATATATCTCCACCGCATGATGCTGCCACCATCGTGGGATGGTGCCAGGTTTCCTCAAGACGTGACCCTTGGCATTCAGGACAAAGAGTTCAAGCTTGGTTTCATCAGACCAGAGAATCTTGTTTCTCATGGTGTAATTGTTGCCAAAGGTGCTTCAACAAAGTACTGAGTAAAGGGTCCTTTAGGTAGCTTTTGGAAAACTCCAAGTGGGCCGTCATGTGCCTTTAATGAGGAGCGACTTCCGCCTGGCCCCTACCATAAGTGCCTGATTGGTGGAGTGCTCCAGAGATGGGAGAACCTTCCAGAAGGACAACCATCTCCACAGAGGAACTCTGGAGCTTGTCAGAGAGACAAAAATCAGGTTCTTGGTCACCTCCCTGACCAAGGCCCTTCTCCCCCGATTGCTCTAGGAAGAGTCTTGTTAGAGACTTCCATTTAAGAATGATGGAGGCCACGGTTTTCCTGAGAATTTTTTGGTACCTTTCCCCAGATCTGTGGCTCGACACAATCCTGTCTCGGAGCTCTACGGACTATTCCGTCACCCTAATAATGGCTTGGTTTTTACTCTGCCATGACTGTCAACTGTAGGACATTTATATAGACAGGTGTGTGCCTTTCCAAATCATGTCCAATCAATAGAATTTACCACAGGTGGAGTCCAATCATGTTGTAGATACATCTCAAGGATGATCAATGGAAACAGGATGCACCTGAACTCAATTTCAAGTCTCATAGCAAAGCGTCTGAATACTTATTTATATTAAAAAGGTATGCGTTTTTATTTTGAATAAATTAGCAAACATTTCTAAAAACCTGTTTTCCCTGTGTCATTATGGGGTATTGTGTATAGATTGATGAGGGGGTAAAAAAAAAACTATGTAATCAATTTGAGAATAAGGCTGTACTGTAACAAAATGTGGAAAAAGTCAAAGGGTCTGAATACACTAATTAGGTGAAACGTTCAGATTCAGGACATTGCAAATAGAAATGTAATAGAGCTTACACAACTCAATTCTATGGGTCAGATTTATTTTACCAATCAGGTCAATTAACCCTTTCACGTGCGAGTTCCAAATAGCTCTAACGGTCGCCCCAGCGTGAGTTTTTCTATGCAATTGATGTTCGAACGTTCTCTCCATTCCAGAATGTGATTGTTACATAAACAACAACACTGAATGGCTCAGAGTGGGAGTGAGAGGTTACCGTGATTGACTGCCTGCACGCGCCATTTGTATCAATAAATCACCATCATAAAATGTTTTGTGTGGTATTATTGATATATTTAGTATTTTATTCACGTTTTTCAATTACTCGTGATAAATCATGCGTTCCGATTTTTGCATAAATTGTAATGGGCGCATAGTATGTGTGTAAAATAATGTTTTGAAGGTTGTACTGATTATGATGAGCTAAGCTAATTCCAGCTATGTGTACGGAGCCATGTTTGTTGACATACAATGCATTCTGGGTTTCACGTAATCGTCTGTTTGACCAAAGATGTTAACAAAATGAGGCGAGTAAGAGTTAACTCATTTTTTGAGGACTTCCAGAAATGAATGGTGGGATGTGAAAGACGGTAGATGACACACCCCTTCAACATGCAAAAATCTTGTCTTCTCTTATTATCTTCGGTTTCTGTGAGGAAAAAATGCATGGCTGTGCGCTGAAACTAATTGTCGGATAACTTTCGATTTCTAGAAAGTGTTTTACCTAATTATTTCGATCAATGGTGAGCTCACCCGTGATGTGATTAATTATACATAGTAATTGCTATTAGCTAATTCATACTGTAGTTTACGTCAGCCGAGAGTTAGAAAATATGACTGCTTGTGTTGGGTCAATCTTTCCTTAGTTAGCGCTAGGACAAATGTAGCCTACATTTTTCCGGTTAGGATGATTGTGTTGCGCTATATACACTCCTGTGAATATCTGAACATTACATCCAAAAATAAACTGCTCACATTCGAGATAAATTTGTAAGGACTGTGTTTGTGTAAATAGTTTCTGAAAAAAAGTGTGGCCAGCTCAAATGCTGATTGTTGTGTCATTCGAAACTGGCCGTTCTAAATGAGTGTTCTAATCACACGGGGTGTGATTGTACGCTTCAGGGACCACTGTAGAACGATCACACCCCGTGTGATGGTACGTGAGAAAGGGTAAGAACAAATTCTTACTTACAATGACAGCCAGAATTATATCTGCTGTACAAGACATTTGTAACGTTCTGTAATTTTGCAACTTTCTGAAAAGGCTACAAAATAATTTTTGTAGCCTTTGTTACAAAGACACAGGAAGTGGATGTGTGTGGGTGGTGTGATTGAGTTGTCAAACTGATGCTATGTTCATGTGAGCAGTGAATCAGTCATCACACGGATAGGGTGATACATGAGTAAACACTGCAAATGCTTTTATTTCTGTGTATATTTTGATAAAAGGTTTGACAAAAGAGACCGTAAAGGAACCGTAGACTAATTAAATAGAACTATGAATGCAGCCCAACTCACCCCCATTGAATACAGATAACCTGGATTCTCATGCATTAGATACGGCCACCACAGGTTGGCGTCCGTTATTTTGAGGATCCCAGAGGGTCCAGTGGAAGAGGCCACACAACGGCCATCTTTGTCTGAGAGAGTCACCGTCACCGTGGGGTTGGGACTGCCCAGCACCGACACCTGGTAGGAGAGCAGACCTAGGCCACATAACAGAACAGACCAACACCTTAGTACACTAGTGTCATTTTCACACTACTCCATAGTTGATGGAATCATGCAGAAAAGGACAATGTGAAAAGGAAATATCCGAGTCAGTACAGTTTTGGTCAGCACGATAGTGTGAAAAGGGTATGGATGAACAGGCCTAAATAGTTGAATGAGTGATCAAGTGAATGAGAAAATCTGTTGTTTTCTTCTTTTGCACTCACCAATGTTGTCAGCAAAGGTTGTCAGCACTGTGATGTCATCCACATACGCCTTAGGAGTGGTATACAACATTACAGGCCGATGTAAACCAGCATAGTTGAAGAAATCAAAGTTTGTGTTTTGCACAACATAGTCAGCAGGATACCTGTAGACAGACATAGATTTTCCTCCATTTGTAATCCAAAACATGATTTCCCCTCCTAACACCAGAAAAGGAATCAAAAGCTAGTTAGCCTCAACCTGTCATTTTAGGTTTGGTCTGTAGAAAATCTTAAAATGTGTGTCTGGCAATGTGAGATTAGTCCCAATATAAAAATGATAACATAGCGCAGCGTTAACCAGACTGTCCTGGGACGAGTGACAACTCATTCTGAATGTAATGCTGCTGCTCTATCGATCTCTCCATACATTGATTGTGGGGGGGTAGCTAGTGGGTGTGGCTTTTGGCCAGAGCAATGTGGATCTACATTTTGTTTTTTGACCTAGCATTACACAGCTGATACAAATAAATCAACTCAAACTTATGATTTGATGCCGCTATGTAGTGTTAGGGCAAAAAAACAAAATGTGCACCCCTTGGGGTCCCAAGGACAGAGTTCGGGAAACGCTGACAATGAGATAGATCGATATATATAATATATATCGATCTATCTATAGATCAAATCTCTTCATGTCACCTGGTGGGGTCGTCTATATGTTGGATAGTCCCTGGGGGCAGGGTTTGGAGAGTCAGGGTGTTGTTGACAGCTATGGTGATCCTGCAGGCCCCACCTGGGTTGTTACGGAGGACCTCCACTATCTCAGCCTCAAAGGGAAGATGGCCGCCCTCGTGCTCCATCACTTTAATCCCATTCACCCACTGGCAGGGAAGGAAAAGAGAGAAGCAATACTGTTATTCCTATGTAGCCAGAGTGACAGTCTTTACACAATATCATACCTTTTTCAATGCATGTACATTGCAGATTAACTGATGTGAGGAGGTTGTGGAGTTATCCTACGAGCGAAACAGAATGGCAACTTAAGCAGAAGTGTTCAAAAATGTGTGAGATACTCACGACCACTGAGTAGTAGTGTGCACTCCCAACTCTCAGTACAACTCTGGTTCCCTCAGACACCCATCCAGAGGGTACCAACACTTCTCTCTCGTACCACACCCAGCCAATGAAGTCCCTCAGCCGTGGGTCCTGGGTGATGTCATTGTAGCTGGCGGGCACTGGCATGTCAATCACTGGACCACTCTAAATTGACAAATACAGGTAAAGAGCAAAAAACAAAAAAAAAAAAAAGGAATTGAGAGCTAATTATTTGAAACAGGCTATCCCTTTAAAATCAGAGAGTTTAAACAAAGCATTAGCCAAAATACTAGCTATACATTAAGCGGCGATATGTGAATTATTCCATAGTAGCCATATACTTCGGCTTGCAGAAAGGGTCGGTTTTTGCCGATACACTTTTCTGACTCGAGAACAAAAGTAGTATCTTAAAAATGTCCGTGTTCAGTTGCAGGTGGTTCACCCAAAACCAGAGAATATTCAGAAAAACAGTTCCCTCGCCATTTTAGCTACCAGACATCTTGCATTTCTAGTTGTTTCTGTGAGACGCGGACACGTGTAGAAGTAAATGACAGCCATAGAGATTAGTGATGCACCAATATTTTCCATGCCAAAAAATAACCAATATTTCCAATTTTAGTGGCCTTTTAAACATTCTAGTACAGTCAAATAGTTAACACACACACACAGCGGTCTAAGGCACTGCATGAGGCGTCACTACAGTCACTGTTTCGAATCCAGGCTGTATGACATCCGGCCGTGATTGGGAATTCAATAGGGTGGCGCACAATTGGCCCAGCGTCGTCCGGGGTAGGCTGTCATTGTAAATAAGAATTTCTTAACTGACTTCAATAGTTAAATAAAAAAAAGGTTGCGCACACGTTATTTTGTTGGCATTTACGCATGTCCCCATTACCAGTAAAACAATCAAAACCTATTTCTTTCACTTACTTGCTGTGCTGTTTCGTTGTTCAGTCATTTCATTCTTAACTAGAATTGCATCATACATGTCAAGCAGTGAAGTTTCAGCTCTGTCTGCCCGTGGTCTCTTCCTTTGTGCGCACTGTCACAGTGTATGTAAAACTTCACGTAAACACGGTTTGTCTGCATCGAAGTAGCGGTCCTTGTATGGTGGTGACACATTAAAGAGAATGCCACCGAATCCCTTGTTCACAGCCTGTGTCGGCAGTTCTGTTGACCAGGTGTTTCAATGCCATGATAGAGGGTATCACATCTGCTGCAGGCGCAGTTGGTGAGCTTTTTTTCTCAAGTCAGTTCGAATGGCGCTAGCATGTTCATGTTTCAAACATGTTCTCAAATGCCATTGAAATGGCAGCAGCGGTATGACAACCAGCACATTCATGAGCATGCAATGTGACTTTCCTCAGTACGAAATACTTGACGACCCACTGTGCTGTCAGACTCCGCATGCTCATGGGGCTGATATTGCTGATCCAAATGTCAGTGAAGCTAATAGCAGTGATGCTATTACTGTGCAACTCTGGTAATGCAAGATCTGAAAAATAGTGCACTAGGTAGTGTGTACCAGTGCTCCACCAGTCGGCGAAAGACAACACTACCCACGACAGAACGGGTAATGAATTCCATCATCTTGGGGTTAATGGATTTTTCCTTTGAGTTGTCTCACTGACATTTTCTTACTCCTTCAAATGACTGCTCGATCTACACAGACATTGTGGGTTAGGAATGCGGTGTTGCACATGTAACGCAAAATTTTACTTGGCGTCATATAGGTATGCACGTCAGCTTTGACATCACTTCTGCACATCGGCGTTAACCTGTTGGGGATAGGGGGCAGTATTTGCACAGCCGGATAAAAAACGTACCCGATTTAATCTGGTTACTACTCCTGCCAAGTAACTAGAATATGCATATAATTGTTTGATTTGGATAGAAAACACCCTAAAGTTTCTAAAACTGTTTGAATGGTGTCTGAGTATAACAGACCTCATATGGCAGGCCAAAACCTGAGAAGATTCCATGCAGGAAGCGCCCTCTGACCATTTCTTGGCCTTCTTTGTCATCTCTATCCAAAACAATGGATCTCTGCTGTAACGTGACACTTTAAGGCTACCATAGGCTCTCAGAAGGCGCCAGAACGTTGAATGATGACTCCAGTCTCTGGCTGAAAAACAGTAGCGCATTTGGTAAGTGGTCGATCTGAGAACAATGAGACGGGTGCGCGTGAAAAGTCCATTTTCCTTTCTCAGTCTGAACGAAAACGACTCCCGGTTGGAATATTATCGCTATTTTACGAGAAAAATCGCATAAAAATTGATTTTAAACAGCGTTTGACATGCGTCGAAGTACGGTAAAGGAATATTTAGATTTTTTTTGTCACGAAACGCGCGCGTCACCCTTCGGATAGTGTCTTGAACGCACGAACAAAACGCCGCTATTTGGATATAACTATAGATTATTTGGAACCAAACCAACATTTGTTGTTTAACCTGTTATGGCTAGGGGGCAGTATTTTCACAGCCGGATAAAAAACGTACCCGATTTAATCTGATTATTACTCCTGCCCAGAAACTAGAATATGCATATAATTATTTGATTTGGATAGAAAACACTCCAAAGTTTCTAAAACTGTTTGAATGGTGTCTGAGTATAACAGAACTCATTTGGCAGGCCAAAACCTGAGAAGATGTCATGCAGGAAGTGCCCTGTCTGACAATTTCTTACCCTTCTTGATTATCTCTATCCATTACAGAGGATCTCTGCTGTTACGTGACACTTCCTACGGCTCTCAGAAGGCGGCAAAAAGCTGAATCGTGGCTTTGCAGGCTCTGGTTGAAAAAAAGTAGCGCATTTGGGTAGTGGCTGGTTACAGTACTGTGAGACTCAGGCTTGTGCCCGCGTCGACAGACTGCTTTGTTTTCTTTCCTCTGTTTACCTAAACGCAGATTCCCGGTCGGAATATTATTGCTTTTTTACGAGGAAAATGGCATAAAAATTGATTTTAAACAGCGGTTGACATGCTTCGAAGTACCGTAATGGAATATTTAGAAATCTTTTGTCACGAATTGCGCCATGCTCGTGACCCTTATTTACACTTCGGATAGTGTCTTGGAACGCACGAACAAAACGCCGCTATTTGGATACAACGATGGATTATTTTGGACCAAACCAACATTTGTTATTGAAGTAGCAGTCCTGGGAGTGCATTCTGACGAAGACATCAAAGGTAATCAAACTTTTGTAATAGTAAATCGGAGTTTGGTCAGGGCTAAACTTGGTCGGTGTCTAAATGGCTAGCTGTGATGGCTGGGCTATCTACTGAGAATATTGCAAAATGTGCTTTCACGGAAAAGCTATTTTAAAATCGGACATATCGAGTGCATAGAGGAGTTCTGTATCTATAATTCTTAAAATAATTATGTTTTTTGTTAACGTTTATCGTGAGTAATTTAGTAAATTCACCGGATGTTTGCGGGGGGTATGCTAGTTCTGAACGTCACATGCTAATGTAAAAAAGCTGGTTTTTGATATAAATATGAACTTCATCGAACAAAACATGCATGCATTGTATAACAATGTTCTAGGGTTGTCATCTGATGAAGATCAAAGGTTAGTGCTGCATTTAGCTGTGGTTTTGTTTTTTGTGACATATGCTAGCTTGAAAAATGGGTGTCTGATTATTTCTGGCTGGGTACTCTGCTGACATAATCTAATGTTTTGCTTTCGTTGTAAAGCCTTTTTGAAATCGGACAGTGTGGTTAGATTAACGAGAGTCTTGTCTTTGAAATGGTGTAAAATAGTCATATGTTTGAGAAATTGAAGTAATAGCATTTCTAAGGTATTTGAATATCGCGCCACGGGATTCCACTGGCTGTTGACTAGGGTGGGACGCAAACGTCCCACCTAGCCCAGAGAGGTTAACGCCTGTTACATATGTCCAGTGTCAGTAAACATCGGCAGAAAAGCGTAAGTTACAGTCACCAACACTCTGGATAACCAGCTCTGCTAGGGCGAGTAAAATGGTCAGAGTGAGGCGTTCTCTCATTTGTGTCTGGAAATAGCTAGCAAGCCAGCCAACACACCCCTAGTGGTCAGAACGCTTGGATCAACCCTACTCCTTGGCCAGAGCATCCAGTGTGCGCTCAGATAGAGAAACGCTGAATTTAAGAACGCCCAGAGCACACTCCAGATTGAATTTACGAACACACCATAAGTGGGCAGAGCCAAGCACGAGCTAGCGAGATCCTATTGGCCTGTTCTCATATCTGCATATTTCCGTTAGGGACCCTGAAGTGCGTGTGTGCAAAAATTCTATTCGCCTTCGTACTCATGAACACTTTTTTTACTTTGGTAAAGTCTACCATGTTCATAACATATTCTAGTTTTGGGAACATAAATTGTATTGAGAGCAAATGTTTTATTGATGAGAATTTGCAGAATGTCAGCCAAAATCCATCTCCTCTCACTGGGCTTCCTCTCACTACCATATGTGGTAGTGAAAACGCCAAGCGGATGCTTCACATTTATACATCCGGTGAAATATTTGTCTATTGTTCTGTGATTGAGTCTTCACATAAGAATATAGCGTGTCACGTGATCGAGGGCTTAGTCCTAATGACGGGTTTGCGATTTTATAATAGGTTCATGGACATCTGGTGTATTAAAAGCAATGATTGTTTTGAAATGTGTATTTATACTAAGATTGACAACGAATATTTCCATTTTGGATTCAATTAGAATGGGCAGTCAGTTCTCGGCTTTGTCGATCCACCTTTAACTAGTCAAGTCAGTTAATAAGAACGAATTCTTATTTACAATGACGGCCTTGTTAGTGGGTTAACTGCCTGCAGAATGACAGATGTGTACCTTGTCAGCGCGGGGATTCGATCAAGCAACCTTTCGGTTACTGGCCCAACACTTTAACACTAGGCTACCTGCCACACCATGTAGGATTAGTCATTGCTTTTGACCCTTTCAAACTAGCCATGGTATATCGCCGTTGTAATGTATAACTACTCAAATACATGGCGAAACAAATAGTTCTAGATGTTTGAGAATGGCAACTTATTTATTTAACTTAAAATGCATTTACTCTATGTAGTTGCAACAGACTACTAAACTGTTTTTTGCAGACTAAAGCTAGAGCATTCTGCAAATAAAAAGTTGAATTAAAATTTCCCAAACAGACCGCTCATTGAAGGGAATTTATGACGACCCATAACTAATTATGCACAAGCAAGACCCGTAATCCAACTGCACATACTTTTGAGTACGATTAACGACAATATTCATGTTACATAGTTATGGTCTATTTACACAATGGATGTTTACATACCTCGGCAAGGCGACTTTTGTACCATGCTTGTTCAAAGCCCAAGTTCCTGTTGAGCGAGAGGTCGGCCCTGAAGTTCCATAGTCCATTCAGCTCTTTGATCTCTCGCGACGACGACTCTCGAGGAAAGAGCATTCCACTGTCCTTGAAATCACCGACATTACACACTGAAGATAGGGCTAAAAAATACTTTACTAACCGTCTAAACCCCTCCATCTTTTATAGCTCCCACATTAGCGAACAACAAACAGCTTTATGCTCGAAGAAGAGAGGTCACGCGACCAGCCAAAAGTCACGTGATCATAGTCTTTGATTAATTCAAATGTTCCCAAAACATGCTAACATTCTCAAACTATTTCTTTACCATTGTATTTTAATAAGCATTAATCCACAAATACATTTTTATTGGATTTTTTGTTGTTGTAACAATCCGATGCATCAACAATAATGCAATGCTTAGCTCTGGCCACTACGCAGAACCTCACACAGGCAATGAATGATGCTCCTCATAAAGATCAAGACATTTGTGTGCAAAATGTAAAAGTCTAAACCGGGATCGTTGTGAAGGCAAACGTCACCCCCATTGAAGTTGAAATTGAAAACGGTTAAAGAATGTCTGCCCCTAAAAACTAACAAATCCCTTTGAAAACGGCCGATATGAGTCAGAAACATTTATTCAAAATTTACTCCGTGTAAATAGGATCATTTTGGTCATCAAGTCAGTCTCGTCTTAAACGGAGTTTGGATCCTGAGTGTATCACAACTAGTAAATGAAGGTTGGGTTTGGATAACTCCAGATGCAAAGAAATCGCCCCTCAGCTGTTGCTTTATCGCCCCCAAGACATTCAAAGGATCACAGCCGTTTGAGACTGAAAAGCCCAATATGGATTAACCATGCATGCTTCCAGGTATTTTATTTTAAACGTTATTTAACTAGGCAAGTCAGTTAAGTACAAATTCTTATTTCAACGGCATAGGAATAGTGGGTTAACTGCCTTGTTCAGGGACAGAAGGACAATATTATTATTATATTTTTTTCTTCTTTTTTTAACCTTGCCAGCGCGAGGATTCGTTCGATCTTGCAACCTTTCGGTTACAAGTCCAACGCTCTAACCACTAGACTACCTGCCGCCCCTGTAAGCGCTATGGTATGCATTCCCTTCCTTACAGAATAGGTGGTTGGAGATCGTTGCTCCCCAGTGGTGGTGAGTATACCGGTAGCTAGACCGTAGACTGCTGGTTATGTATATTTTGAAAATCATTATCACTGTCATTGCTAGCATAGCTAATGTTAGCTAGCTATAGTACCTAGCTAGGTAGCTGGCTGACTTTAGCCTACCTCAATACAACTAGGATTTGGCTTGAAAATATGTTAACATTTCAAAAGAATGCAAATAATTAGTAGGAAAACCTTTTTTTTAGGATTGTGATGTCGCCAGACTTTAGATACAGTCTAACTTTGGCCAGCTAACTAAGATTGAGAGGACCACCCACTGTATTTTAGCTAGCTAACATTAGCAATGCTAGCAATTCTTTTTAATGAACTTTGCTAGTAACAGTAACGGCACCATTGCCATCTCTAAAGTAAATTTGACTACATAATATGGCATAGTTGTTTCCTACTAATTATAAGCCTACTTTATCAATGTCTTCGTATTTCTATAACACTATAAGTTAGTGTAATTTAGACGAAAGTCACATTAGCCTACGGAGTGCAACCCATGTCTAGGGCACAAATACATATTGGATTGCAGCTATGGTGGTAACTTACTAGCTAACTTTTTTCTGACAACAGTGTACTAACTAGAAGCAACAAACTCAAATCAACCCAGGGCCCTAGCAAAACATGTCACTGTTGATGTAAAGGCGTCACCGGGCTGAATCCAATGTTGAGCAAGTAAAGTCTTCATCTGTAAAGCATAGAATGGCCGTGACTTACCAGAAGGAGCAAAGGTGGGTATCATAACATGTCCAGCAATGTGATCGCAATGGTTTAGCGATCTCCAAAACTGATTTAATTCACTCGATTTGCTATTTTCACAGCTTATCAGGCAAGACCTCAGAATAAATGTGTGTCGTGCATACTCAGGTTTCAGAAAACATTCCAATAGTATTCATAAGGATATTGGTCAAGTAGTTGATGCATTTTAAGTTTAGAAGGACCCTCTCATGTTGCTGATTCTCCAGTCCAGTCAGAAGCTCAGCAAATGGGTAGCGACATTGGTGTCCCACATGATAACACTCAATGAGAAGAATGGACTGAGTCTTGCTAAAGATATGTGTGCGCCTCCATCATTGCCAAGCTGCAAGCTTGTGGCGTTGCAAATAGTGTTGTGTCAACAGTAGTGTGTGATTTAGAAGAGCTTACTACTGTGCTGCACTCCCAAATTAAACAAGATGTTCTGACAGTTATGCATAGGGACAACCCCTCAACATCTGTTGTAAAGGATAGTTTTGAGAACTTTGAAAACCCATTTGTCAGTTTTAACACAGAAACCAAGAGAACAAAGTACTTCAACCAAAAATGGGGTGTTGTGGAGCCAGTAGAAGTAGTGTTGGGAGTTAGATATGATAGCAGGCGAAATACACAAACAGGCATGTATGAGTCCAGTGAAAGATACTTTTGTATATATTCCTATACTGGAAGCATTGACATTCATGTGTCGCAATTCTGAAATCTGTAAGTTATTGGAAAATACACCTAGGGATACATCTATGGAAGACACTTTTGTGATGGAAAGTTCCTTTAAGACTCATCCCTTGTTCTCAAAACATAGAAATGCTTTACAGATCCAATTGTATTATGATGACTTTGAAACTGCCAACCCGCTTGGATCCAAGTGTGGTGTTCACAAGATTTATTCTGTCCTCAGTGATCTGCCACCCAAGTTTAACTCTGCTGTTATGAATATTCAATACTTCCTGTTTCCAGTCACAACTTGCAGACTTGTTTACGTGCTGCTGTGCGTTTTGTTGCCGATCTTACTTTGCTACCTGACTACTTCACGGTTTTTACTTTTTCATTACCGTATATTTTTTGTTTTTCCCTCACTCAACATTTTTCATTCAACTTTTTCACCCCGGAGGTTTTATCTGGACATGGTTCGTCAGGACTTCAAACAGCCGAAGCTAAGTAAAATTAACATGATGCCTTCTAATTGCAGTCGTTGTACTTATAATATACAGGAGAACGATCGCCTTACGGCGAGGATAGCTGTGCTGCAAGCCCAGCTTCAGACGCAATCGTTAGGCAAGGGTAATTTCAGTGTAGGAAAGGATGAAACAGCGTCTGTGCCACCAGTAAGTACAGATAGTAACGTTAGTATAAACCCCCTCGCACGGTCCCCGCAGCCGGACAACTTTCTCATGGCTTCTGGAGGGAAATGCTGTAGGAATGCTCAACCGGTGTCGCTTATTCAGCCGACAGAAACTTTCAACCGGTTCTCCCCATTAAGCGAGTCGGGAGTCGGAGGCCGAAACTTCTCTGGTCTCTGCTCCTCCCATTATGGGGTCTGAGACGCCGAAGCCTCTCACCATTAGCTCTGACAAATTGAAAACCCTAGTCATTGGCGACTCCATTACCCGCAGTATTAGACTAAAAACTAATCATCCAGCGATCATACACTGTTTACCAGGGGGCAGGGCTACCGACGTTAAGGCTAATCTAAAGACGGTGCTGGCTAAAGCTAAAACTGGCAAGTGTAGAGAGTATAGAGATATTGTTATCCACGTCGGCACCAACGATGTTAGGACGAAACTGTCAGAGGTCACCAAGCGCAACATAGCTTCAGCGTGTAAATCTGCTAGAAAGATGTGTCGGCATCGATTAATTGTCTCTGGCCCCCTCCCAGTTAGGGGGAGTGATGAGCTCTACAGCAGAGTCTCACAACTCAATCGCTGGTTGAAAACTGTTTTCTGCCCCTCCCAAAAGATAGAATTTGTAGATAATTGGCCCTCTTTCTGGGACTCACCCACAAACAGGACCAAGCCTGGCCTGTTGAGGAGTGACGGACTCCATCCTAGCTGGAGGGGTGCTCTCATCTTATCTACGAACATAGACAGGGCTCTAACTCCTCTAGCTCCACAATGAAATGGGGTGCAGGCCAGGCAGCAGGCTGTTAGCCAGCCTGCCAGCTTAGTGGAGTCTGCCACTAGCACAGTCAGTGTAGTCAGCTCAGCTATCCCCATTGAGACCGTGTCTGTGCCTCGATCTAGGTTGGGCAAAATTAAAGATGGCGGTGTTCGCTTTAGCAATCTCACTAGTATAAAGACCTCCTCCATTCCTGCCATTATTGAAAGAGATTGTGATACCTCACATCTCAAAATAGGACTACTTAATGTTAGATCCCTCACTTCAAAGGCAGTTATAGGCAGTTATAGTCACTGATCATAATCTTGATGTGATTGGCCTGACTGAAACATGGCTTAAGCCTGATGAATTTACTGTGTTAAATGAGGCCTCACCCCCTGGTTACACTAGTGACCATATCCCCCGCACATCCCGCAAAGGGCGGAGGTGTTGCTAACATTTATGATAGCAAATTAAAATTTACCCCCAAAAAAACAACAACGACGTTTTCGTCTTTTGAGCTTCTAGTCATGAAATCTATGCAGCCTACTCAATCACTTTTTATAGCTACTGTTTACAGGCCTCCTGGGCCATATGCAGCGTTCTTCACTGAGTTCCCTGAATTCCTATCGGACCTTGTAGTCATCGCAGATAATATTCACATTTTTGGTGACTTTAATATTCACGTGGAAAAGTCCACAGACCCACTCCAAAAGGCTTTCGGAGCCATCATCGACTCAGTGGGTTTTGTCCAACATGTCTCTGGACCTACTCACTGCCACAGTCATACTCTGGACCTAGTTTTGTCCCATGGAATAAATGTTGTGGATCTTAATGTTTTTCCTGATAATCCTGGACTATCGGACCACCATTTTATTACGTTCGCAATCGCAACAAATAATCTGCTCAGACCCCAACCTAGAAGCATTAAAAGTCGTGCTATAAATTCTCAGACAACCCAAAGATTCCTTGATGCCCTTCCAGACTCCCTCTGCCTACCCAAGGACGTCAGAGGACAAAAATCAGTTAACCACCTAACCGAGGAACTCAATTTAACCTTGCGCAATACCCTAGATGCAGTTGCACCCCTAACAACTAAAAACATTTGTCATAAGAAACTAGCTCGCTGGTATACAGAAAATACACGAGCTCTGAAGCAAGCTTCCAGAAAATTGGAACGGAAATGGCGCCACACCAAACTGGAAGTCTTCCGACTAGCTTGGAAAGACAGTACCGTGCAGTATCGAAGAGCCCTCACTGCTGCTCGATCATCCTATTTTTCCAACTTAATTGAGGAAAATAAGAACAATCAGAAATTTATTTTTGATACTGTCGCAAAGTTAATTAAAAAGCAGCATTCCCCAGGAGAGGATGGCTCTCACTTCAGCAGTGATGAATTCATGTACTTCTTTGAGGAAAAGATCTTGATCATTAGAAAGCAAATTACGGACTCCTCTTTAAATCTGCATATTCCTCCAAAGCTCCGTTGTCCTGAGTCTGCACAACCCTGTCAGGACCTAGAATCAAGGGAGACACTAAAGTGTTTTAGTACTATATCTCTTGACACAATGATGAAAATAATCATGGCCTCTGTCGTGTCTTTGGGTCACCATTAAACTGAAGACATGTTTATCAAAATAACTCCCTGTAATTATTATCACGCGATTAAACTGATTAAACTGATTAATCGTTTAACTATAATTCACTAGGAGATCGGGGCACCAAGGAAAATATTCAGATTAAAAAGTTATAATTTTCCTAATATAACTTTCCTATATTATAACATTATATATTATAGTATAGGCCGATTTATCTTCTGGTTTAAATGGTGTATTTTACCTCGCGTCCAGTCTCATTCCAAACGTCGTAAATTGTTGTATCTGCACGAACCCAGCCTTTACTAAGAGTCATCCATACATCAATTGTCTTAAAATCATTTATTTACTAAACTAAGTAATTCACAGAAAGCATACAAACAGTAATTATCGTCACAAAGAATTGGTAGAGTAATGTGCCCTAGTGGGCTAAACAGGCATGGCGGCCTGTTACACAAAGGGTCATAAAAGGTCAGCTGAGGAGGCACACAGGGTTCATTAATATTAACAATTGATATGCTAAGCCTTTGCACATGAACGCTCACTCATTCGGGAACAATTGCAATCAATATATATTTACGCTCAGTGTGTCGTCGGGATCCTTGTTGGAGAGTCGTTCTGTTGGAGAGTTCTCTCTCTCATTTAGAATGGATCTTTCAAAGCGACATTCATTAATGTCGTCATAGAAAGGATGTTTGGTCTGTCTTCGCGTTCAATGATATAATTTCTAGCTGCAGACTATTAATTAATATCAAAGACTTGTTCTTATTCTGTCGGTATCGATAGTCTAAAAGTTAACCACGTGGTATAGTTCACTTTCAGTAGAGGAATTGGATGGTCAAACCTATTGGCCAACTCGCAATGGAGTGGAGGCCTGGTCTCAAGAAATAACTTCTAGGTGGGGTTTTATATGTGAACGTAGAACAGGCTTGTCACATGACGCCTTGTCCTGTCTGTGTCCCTGGGGGCGTGCCGATGACTGATTTAATCTTTGAACACAAATACATTCTATCACATTAACATCAGTACACAGCATCTCAATGTATCACAAATAGCTCTATCCTTATTAATACATTCTATACAACCATTTGGATGCAAGTCCCATAGCTGAGGCTATTATATAAACAGTTTTATGGTAATATGGCTATATTGTCTCTTCTGAGTATCACAAAATTGTACCAAGCGGACCAGTTCGTAGCTGGATTCTTCACCAATCTTCCATACCTTCTCCAGAACATGAATGTCATTCGGTTCCCCAATTCTGTGAGTTGGAAGAATTTCCTATGTCTCTCTATGGGCCATGTGGCAAGAGATTCTCCTCTGGAATTTTACAACCCCTTCACACAGGGCCTGGGTGGGGGGAGGTAGTTTGGGGGATGGTGCAAGGGGGAGGGGGTCAACTGTCCTCCCTGTACTCAAAGAGGGCAACGTCATGACACCTCTAAACCTTCAAGCTGCATACTGGACCCTATTCCAACTAAACTACTGAAAGAGCTGCTTTCTGTGCTTGGCCCTCCTATGTTGAACATAATAAACGGCTCTCTATCCACCGGATGTGTACCAAACTCACTAAAAGTGGCAGTAATAAAGCATCTCTTGAAAAAGCCAAATCTTGACCCAGAAATTATAAAAAACTGTCGGCCTATATCGAATCTTCCATTCCTCTCAAAAATGTTTGAAAAAGCTGTTGCGCAGCAACTCACTGCCTTCCTGAAGACAATGTACACGAAACGCTTCAGTCTGGTTTTAGACCCCATCATAGCACTGAGACTGCACTTGTGAAGGTGGTAAATTACCTTTTAATGACGTCAGACCGAGGTACTGCGTCTGTCCTCGTGCTCCTAGATCTTAGTGCTGCTTTTGATACCATCGATCACCACATTCTTTTGGAGAGATTGGAAACCCAAATTGGTCTACATGGACAAGTTCTGGCCTGGTTTAGGTCTTATCTGTCGGAAAGATATCAGTTTGTCTCTGTGAATGGTTTGTCCTCTGACAAATCAACTGTAAATTTTGGTGTTCCTCAAGGTTCCGTTTTAGGACCACTATTGTTTTCACTATATATTTTACCTCTTGGGGATGTCATTCGAAAACATAATGTTAAATTTCACTGCTATGCGGATGACACACAGCTGTACATTTCAATTAAACATGGTGAAGCCCCAAAATTGCCCTCGCTAGAAGCCTGTGTCTCAGACATAACGAAGTGGATGGTTGCAAACTTTCTACTCTTAAACTTGGACAAAACAGAGATGCTTGTTCTAGGTCCCAAGAAACAAAGAGATCTTCTGTTGAATCTGACAATTAATCTGGATGGTTGTACAGTCGTCTCAAATAAAACTGTGAAGGACCTCGGCGTTACTCTGGACCCTGATCTCTCTTTTGAAGAACATATCAAGACTGTTTCAAGGACAGCTTTTTTCCATCTACGTAACATTGCAAAAATCAGAAACTTTCTGTCCAAAAATGACGCAGAAAAATTAATCCATGCCTTTGTTACTTCTAGGTTGAACTACTGCAATGCTCTACTTTCCGGCTACCCGGATAAAGCACTAAATAAACTTCAGTTAGTGCTAAATACGGCTGCTAGAATCCTGACTAGAACCAAAAAATGTGATCATATTACTCCAGTGCTAGCCTCCCTACACTGGCTTCCTGTTAAGGCAAGGGCTGATTTCAAGGTTTTACTGCTAACCTACAAAGCATTACATGGGCTTGCTCCTACCTATCTTTCCGATTTGGTCCTGCCGTACATACCTACACGTACGCTACGGTCACAAGACGCGGGCCTCCTAATTGTTCCTAGAATTTCTAAGCAAACAGCTGGAGGCAGGGCTTTCTCCTATAGAGCTAAATTTTTATGGAATAGTCTGCCTACCCATGTGAGAGACGCAGACTCAGTCTCAACCTTTAAGTCTTTACTGAAGACATATCTCTTCAGTAGGTCCTATGATTAAGTGTAGTCTGGCCCAGGGGTGTGAAGGTGAACGGAAAGGCTGGAGCAACGAACCGCCCTTGCTGTCTCTGCCTTGCCGGTTCCCCTCTTTCCACTGGGATTCTCTGCCTCTAACCCTATTACGGGGGCTGAGTCACTGGCTTACTGGTGTTCTTCCATGCCGTCCCTGGGAGGGGTGCATCACTTGAGTGGGTTGAGTCACCGACGTGGTCTTCCTGTCTGGGTTGGCGCCCCCCCTTGGGCTGTGCCGTGGCGGAGATCTTTGTGGGCTATACTCGGCCTTGTCCCGGGATGGTATGTTGGTGGTTGGAGATATCCCTCCAGTGGTGTGGAGGCTGTGCTTTGGCAAAGTCGGTGGGGTTATATCCTATCTGTTTGGCCCTGTCCGGGGGTTTCATCGGATAGGGCCACAGTGTCTCCTGACCCCTCCTGTCTCAGCATTCAGTATTTATGCTGCAGTAGTTTATGTGTCGGGGGGCTAGGGTCAGTCTGTCACATCTGGAGTATTTCTCTTGTCTTTTCCGGTGTCCTGTGTGAATTTAAATATGCTCTCTCTAATTCTCTCTTTCTCTTTCTTTCTTTCCCTCTCTCGGAGGACCTGAGCCCTAGGACCATGCCTCAGGACTTCCTGGCTTGATGACTCCTTGCTGTCCCCAGTTCACCTGGCCGTGCTGCTGCTCCAGTTCCAACTGTTCTGCCTGCAGCTATGGAACCCTGACCTGTTCACCGGACGTGCTACCTGTCCCAGACATGCTGTTTTCAACTCTCTAGAGACAGCAGGAGTGGTAGAGATACTCTCAAAGATCGGCTATGAAAAAGCCAACTGACACTTACTCTTGTGTTACTGACTTGTTGCACCCTCGACAACTACTATGATTATTATTATTTGACAATGCTGGTCATTTATGAACATTTGAACATCTAGGCCAGGGGTGTCAAACTCATTTTAGCTCAGGGGCCACATGGAGGAAAATCTATTCCCAAGTGGGCCGGACCGGTAAAATCATGGTGTATATATATAACTTAAAAACAACAACTTCAGATTGTTTTCTTTGTTTTAATACGATCAACATAAAACATAAAGCTGGAGCCTGAGGACAGTGTGTCCACAATAGTACAAGCACAACATCACTATTAATCATAAAACACCCAAGTTTATTTGAAAATTCTAAAGAAAAAGAACACACAAACACACAATGCCTCAGTGATTCACAGAAGTATATCACAGAACTATATCAGGGTGTCTCATGCAGCACTTTAAGTGGGGTTGCATAGTTTATTAGACTCCTGATACCTGGCATCTTTTAGCTTTCACCAGCGCATCAATATCAGGCGTCACATCCTGAGTGGCAGCCAACTTCAGGATGTGATTCAAGTGCTTGTGCGTGAGCCTTGAGCGCAGCTTTGTTTTATTTATGCTCATTACAGAGAAAACTTGCTCACAAAGATATGTGGTTCCAAACATGCACAACAGTTTTGCAGCGAGGGCTGTCAAGTTGGGGTAACCTGGCAAGAGATTCTCATAAAATGTGTCCAAGCCAGCTGCGGCAAATTTGCCCTTCATATCCGAGTCACACTGCAAGTCTATTATTTCAAGTTGGATGCTGACGGGCAGATCAGAGGGATTCACGGTGAATGGCGAGCAAAAAACGTTGAAGTCTTTCTCCAGTTCACCAAAAATCTGAAAGTGTTGCTCAAACTCCCGTAACAGTCCCGTTATTTTATCTTTGAACCGCTTCATGTCTGCCACATGTTGGGTCGCGCACACATTTTTCAGACAGGGGAAGTGAGCTGCATCACCACCGGCGAGTTGCGTCTCCCACAATGACAGCTTCAACTTGAAAGAACGTATGCTGTCATAATACTGCGTGACGACTTTGTTGCGCCCTTGCAGCTGTTTGTTCAAGTTATTCAGGTGCTCTGTAACATCCACCATAAATGCAAGGTCCTGCATCCATTCTGCGGAATGAAATTCTAACACTGGTTTGCCCTTTTCTTCCATGAACTGTTCAATTTCTTCTCGTAAATCAAAGAAACGCCTAAGCACAGCACCTCGGCTTAACCATCTTACCACAGTGTGGTATGGCAGGCCATAGATGTGGTCTTTCTCTCTGAGAAGGCTGTCAAACTGACGGTGATTCAGGCTTCTGGATCGGATGAAATTAACAGTTTGGATGACCACCTTCATGACGTTATCCATCTTTAATGACTTGCAACACAAAGCCTCCTGGTGCAAAATACAGTGAAAAGTCCAAAAATCACATCCTCCATTTGCAGATTGCACTTTCTCTCTGAACTTTGTCACAACGTCTGCTTTTTTCCCGATCATTGAGGGCGCACCATCATGTAGCCAGGCTGACAGCGCGGGACCCGTCCACTCCGACCCTGTCCAGCGCGCCGACGAGTGCGGTGAAAATATCAGCTGCTGTCGTTGTATCTGTCATCGGCACCAACTCCACGAACTCCTCGGTGACGGTCAATGTGTCATCAACTCCGTGGATGAAAATGGCCAGTTGTGCAACATCTGTAATGTCCGTGCTTTCATCAATTGCAACTGAAAACCCAATAAATGACTTTACTTTTTGCTTCAACTGGCTGTCCAAATCCACTGAAAGATCGGAAATACTGTCTGCAACTGTGTTTCTTGTCCGGCTGATATTTGCAAAAGCCTGCCGCTTTTCAGGGCACACAATCTCCGCTGCCTTCATCATGCATGTTTTTACAAATTCACCCTCACTAAATGGTTTTGAAGCCACTGCGATTTCATTAGCAATGAGGTAGCTAGCTTTCACTGCAGCGTCACTGATGTCTCGGCTGTGAGTAAACACAGACTGCTGTTTCTTCAGACCCGCCAACAGTTCATTCACCTTCTCTCTTCTCCGCTGTCCTTGAAAGTTGTCATATTTGTGGGCATGAAGACTCACATAGTGGCGACGACGGTTATACTCTTTCAGCACTGCAACATGCTGTGAACACACCAAACATACAGCTTTCCCATTCAATTCCGTGAATAAATAGGAGGATGACCATTTTTCTTGGAACACTGCACTCTGCGTCCACTTTTCTCTTTTTTGACAGAGACATATTGGGGCAATGAGGGTGCCAAAGCACATAATGTTAAAAGTAGAAGCCATAATAAATATCGCGGGCAAAACAAAGTAGCTCATCCGGACTGGCTGCACTTGCTTGACCTACTTGCTCTGCTCCGGTATAAACAGTTTGCTTGCTTAACACAATTGCTATTGCGCCATCCAGTGGACGCAATTGGAACAGTTTCTTTTATTGAAAAATTGCAGCTCATTTTTATACTTTACAAAATCATCTCGCGGGCCGGATTAAACCCCTTTGCGGGCCTGATCCGGCCCGCGGGCCGGACGTTTGACACCCCTGATCTAGGCCATGTGCTGTTATAATCTCCACCTGGCACAGCCAGAAGAGGACTGGCCACCCCTCATAGCCTGGTTCCTCTCTAGGTTTCTTCCTAGGTTTTGGCCTTTCTAGGGAGTTTTTCCTAGCCACCGTGCTTCTACACCTGCATTGCTTGCTGTTTGGGGTTTTAGGCTGGGTTTCTGTACAGCACTTTGTGATATCAGCTGATGTAAGAAGGGCTATATAAATAAATTTGATTTGAATTTGATTTGATTTAGTGTCATTATTTCATTATCAAGATCTAAAGAAATATGGCTTTGATGCCATTCTAGAGCCCTTGGTTAATGATGTTAAAAAACTGGAAAGTGATGGTGTAAATTTGCCTTTTTTAACTGATAGTTTATGGCACTATCTGCCAAATAACTGGAGACAATTTGGGGATGCATGCAGTCCTTGGTTTCACAGAGCCCTTCAGTGGTCATTACTTTTGCCGGTTCTATTTGATAGAAAAGTCTAATGCTCAGACGGTTTACAGTGAGAATGACCCTAAGATTGTCTTGCGTGGTAAAGATCAATTTGAAATGCATTTGAATCAGTTGCAATCAGACCCACAGCTCCCAAACCCACAGCAATTAGACCCACTGTTGTTCCACAAGGAAATGAGAACTGGAATTTGCTGCTCATTATACTGCAAATAGCCAGGGCATGACTGTATCTGAAGCATTTGATAATTGAACATCACACACTTTTCTCAAACCGTTGTACCCATGTAATAACTTGATACCCAAACATCACTTTATGATACATTACCCAGCATGCATAACACAAATAGGTCCTTTATTTCATGAAGCAAAGTACAAACTCTTTAACCTGTCTGGGCTAGGGGGCAGTATTTTCACGGCCGGATGAAAAACATACCCAATTTAAACAGGTTACTACTCTGGCCCAGAAAATATAATATGCATATTATTAGTAGATTTGGATAGAAAACACTCTGAAGTTTCAAAAACTGTTTGAATGGTGTCTGTGAGTATAACAGAACTCATATGGCAGGCAAAAACCTGAGAAAAACTGAATCAGGAAGTGGGAGAAATTAGAAATGTCGTTTTTCTTTTGAATCCCTTGAAAAACTACAGTGACAAAAGGATTTACGTTGCACCTGCTAACTCTTCCATTGGCTGTCAACAATCTTTAGGAACTGGTTTCATCCGTCACCTGTTACCGGGCAGAAAATTATGGCTCAGTCAATCACTGGCCAGTCTGAGGACAGGTGTCTCGTGACGCGCATGCACGTGACTTCGCTGTTCGTTATTTTTCTTCTGGGATGAATACCTATTGCCCGGTTGTAAAATTATCGCAATTTTACGTAAAAAAATACCCTAAAGGATTGATTGTAAACATCGTTTGACATGTTTCAACAAGCGGTAATGGAACTTTTGAACATTTCGTCTATGGATTTGCGTCCACGCCACATGGCATTGTAAAGTGTTTTGGATGGGTCAACAAAACGGATGTATTTGGACATAAATGATGAACTTTGCAGAACAAATGAAAATGTCTTGTGGAAGTGGGTGCCCTTCCGAGTGCATTCCGCCGAAGATCAGCAAAGGTAAGAAAATATTTCAAACATATTTTTTGAGATTTGTCGACGCCGTGGTTGTAGGCTAACTGTATAGCTTAGCATTGAAGGCTAAGTTCTGTACTCAGAATATTGAACAATGTGCTTTTTCCGTAAAGTTATTTTGAAATCTGACAAAGTGGTTGCATAAAGGAGTAGATTATCTCTAATTCTTTAAATAATTGTTATAAATGTTGTCAACGTTTATGAGTTCTTCTGTAAATGAATGTGCCTATTCACCGGGAGTTATGGGGAGAAAACATTTTCTGAACATCACGCGCCAATGTAAAAATTGGGTTTTTGGATATAAATATGAACTTAATCGAACAAAAAATGCATGTATTGTCTAACATGATGTCCTAGGAGTGTCATCTGATGAAGATTGTCAAAGGTTAGTGCTTATTGTTAGCTGTATATCTGGTTTTGTGACGGCTATCCGTGCTTGGAAAATGGCAAAAAAAAATGTTTTGCTAATGTGCTATCCTAAAATAATCTAATGTTTTGCTTTCACCGTAAAGCCTTTTTGAAATCGGACAATGTGATTGGATTAACGAGTAGAGTATCTTTAAAATGCCGTATAATACTTGAATTTTAATTTTGAGATTTTATTTTTTTTGAATTTCGCGCCATGCTATCTCACTGGTTGTTGGCCAACCAATCCCGTTAACAGGATTTTATCTCGAAGGGGTCCTCAAGAGGTTTTAAGAACACACATGAAAAAACTTCAAGAACATTACTACTAAGTCCTTTGCCAAAAACATTAATTTGCAATAGGCCATTACTAGGAGACATCACCATTGTGACATACTGAGTATGGACCGATGAAAGCATTTTCCTGAGTGATTGTACTGGTGGTGAGGTGTTGGCAGCATCACTTCAGGTCACTATGCAGAAAGCCATTTACTTTACTTTACCAGCTGGGTTAAGATGGATGGCACGGAGTACAGAGAGGGACTGTTAGTTTGCAGTAAGATGGAACATGAAATGCCAGTCTTTTGTAAAAGAACTACACTGTAAAAAATATTGTGCCCCTTTTACTTAAACAATTTGTTTAACTATGTGCATCAGCTTTTTAAGTAAATCCAACAAGGAGGATATTTTGAGTATAATATTCTTCGCTTAAAGTGTATTACAAACTCAAATATATGAAGTGCAAACAACTAACTGGATCTCAAAAATTCCTTTCATTCAACTTAATTTTATCAGGTTCAGAACAGTTTATTTTTTGTTTGACCTGCTTAAATCCTTCAAGTCCCAGAACTAATGTTATACGTTTGATATACTTAATGTAATCAGTTACAGAACTAATATTGTACTTTTTATTTGCTGAATTTACTCAGTATCGTAATTGATATTCAATGTTTTATCTACAAATGTTTTTTGCTCAGATACTTATGGTACTCAGGTCACTAAATTTTATTTCAATTGGGTTCCTACTACTCAAACATATACAGTAGGGGGAAAAAAGTATTTGATCCCCTGCTGATTTTGTATGTTTGCCCACTGATAAAGGATCAGTCTATAATTTTAATGGTAGGTTAATTTGAACAGTGAGAGACAGAATAACAACAAAAATATAGAGAAAAACGCATGTCAAAAATGTTATAAATTGATTTGCATTTTAATGAGGGAAATAAGTATTTCCCCTCACTGTACAAAGTATTGACTTTGGGGGGGAATAGTTATGCACGCTCAAGTTTTCTGTTTTTTTGTCTTATTTCTTGTTTTTTCCACACAAAAAAATATTTTGCATATTATTAGTAGATTTGGATAGAAAACACTCAAACATTTCTAAAACTGTTTGAATGGTGTCTGTGAGTATAACAGAACTCATATGGCAGGCAAAAACCTGAGAAAATTACAAGCAGGAAGTGGCCTGTCTGACAATTTGTAGTCCTTCTGTTGCATCTCTATTGAAATTACAGTATCTGTGCTGTTACGTGACACTTTCTAAGGCTTCCATTGGCTCTCTAAAGCCTTCAGAAACTGGATTGACGCGTCTCCTGTCTCTGGGCAGATAACAGCAGCAGAGTTTGTCAGTGGACTGCCTGGTGACAGAGAGACTGGAGATCTCGCCATTTTTTTCTTTCCCTCTTTGAATGAATACAACGTTGTCCGGTTGGAATATTATCGATATTTTACGAGAAAAATGGCATAAAAATGTATTTTAAACAGCGTTTGTCATGCTTCTAAGTACGGTAAAGGAACATTTTGAAATGTTTTGTCACGAAATGCGCTTGCGCGTTACCCTTTGGATAGTGACCTGAACGCATGAACAAAATGGAGGTATTTGGATATAACTATGGATTATTTGGAACCAAAACAACATTTGTTGTTGAAGTAGAAGTCCTGGGAGTGCATTCTGATGAAGAACAGCAAAGGTAATCCAATTTTTCTAATAGTAATTCTGAGTTTAGGTTGCCCCAAACTTGGTGGGTGTCAAATTAGCTAGCCTGTGATGGCCGAGCTATGTACTTAGAATATTGCAAAATGTGCTTTCGCCGAAAAGCTATTTTAAAATCTGACATAGCGATTGCATAAAGGAGTTCTGTATCTATAATTCTTAAAATAATTGTTATGTATTTTGTCAACGTTTATGAGTCATTTAGTAAATTCACCGGAAGTTTTCGGTGGGTATGCTAGTTCTGAACATCACATGCTAATGTAAAAAGCTGTTTCTTGATATAAATATGAACTTGATTGAACAAAACATGCATGTATTGTATAACATAATGTCCTAGGAGTGTCATCTGATGAAGATCATCAAAGGTTAGTGCTGCATTTAGCTGTGGTTTTGGTTTTTGTGACATATATGCTTGCTTTGAAAATGGCTGTGTGATTATTTTTGGCAGGGTACTCTCCTGACATAATCTAATGTTTTGCTTTCGCTGTAAAGCCTTTTTGAAATCGGACAATGTGGTTGGATTAACGAGAGTCTTCAAATGGTGTAAAATAGTCATATGTTTGAGAAATTGAAGTTATAGCATTTTTGAGGTATTTGTATTTCGCGCCACGCGATTCCACTGGCTGTTGAATAGAGTGGGACGCTAACGTCCCACCTAGCCCAGAGAGCTTAATGCGTTTGAGCCAATCCGATGTGTTGTGACAAGGTAGGGGTGGTATACAGAAAACAGCCCTATTTAGTAAAAGACCATATTCATATTCATATTATGGTAAGATCAGCTCTAATAAGCAAAGAGAAACAACAGACCATCATTACTTTAAGACATGGTCAGTCAATCAGGAAATTTCAAGAACTTTGAAAGTTTCTTCACGTGCAGTCACAAAAACCAACAAGCACTATGAGGAAATTGGCTCTCATGAGGACCACCACAGGAAAGGAAGTCCATGAGTTAACTGTGCTGTAGTTATCAGCCTCAGAAATTGCAGCCCAAGTAAATGCTTCACAGAGTTCAAGTAACAGACACATCAACTGTTCGGATGAGACTGCATGAATCAGGCCATCGTGGTCGAATTGCTGCAAAGGAACCACTACTAAAGGACACCAATAAGAAGACTTGCTTGGGCCAAGAAACACCAGCAATGGACAATTTGACCGGTGAAAATCTGTCCTTTGGTCTGATGAGTCCAAATTTGAGATTTTTGGATCCAACCGCCATGTCTTTGTGAGACACAGAGTACATGAACGGATGATATCAGCATGTGTGGTTCCCACCGTGAAGCATGGAGGAGGAGGTGTGATAGTGTGGGGGTGCTTTGCTGGTGACTTACTGTGATTTATTTGGGCTGTGATTTTTTTAGAATTTAAAGGCACACTTAACCAGGATTCTGCAGCGTTCTGCAGCGATACGCCATCCCATCTGATTTGCGCTTAGTGGGACTATAATTTGTTTTTCAACAGGACAATGACCCAAAACACCTCCAGGCTGTATAAGGGCTATTTGAATTTGACCAAGAAGAGGAGTGATGGAGTGCTGCATCAGATGACCGGCCTCCACAATCATCTGACCTCATCCCAATTGAGATGGTTTGGGATGAGTTGGACCGCAGAGTGAAGGAAAGCAAATAACATGTGCTCAGCATATTTGGAACCTCTTCAAGACTTTTGGAAAAGCTTTCCAGGTGAAGCTGGTTGAGAGAATGCCAAGAATGTCACTCCCTGATCTGTTTCACCTATCTTTGTGATTGTCTCCACCCCTCTCCAGGTGTTGCCCATCTTCCCCATTATCCCCTGTGTATTTATACTTGTGTTCTCTGTTTGTCTGTTGCCAGTTTGTCTTCTTTGTCAAGCTTACCAGCGTTTATCCTGTCAGCTCCTGGTTTTTCCCAGCATCACTTTTTCTCACCCTCCTGGTTTTTGACCCTTGCCTGTCCTGATCCTGAACCCGCCCGCCTGACCACTCTGCCTGATGCTGAGCCTGCCTGCCGTTTTGATTTGTTTAACACTTTTTTTGGTTACTACATGATTCCATATCTGTTATTTCATAGTTTTGATGTCTTCACTATTATTCTTCAATGTAGAAAAGAGTAAAAATAAAGAATAGCATTGAATGAGTAGTGTGTACAAAATGGCTGGGACTGTATGTTACCCCTTGGCAGCATTATCAGAAAGCACAGAATTGATTTTCACTGCTATGCAGACGATACACAGTTTACATTTCCGTGTCACCAGAGGATTTTGGCTCCATGGATAAATTATTAGACTGTATTAGTGATTTAAATACTTGGAAGGCTCACAACTTCCTCCAGCTAAATCAAGACAAGACCAAGGTACATATTGTTGGAGCCAAAGAGCAGTGGGAGAATCTAGCCGGACATTTTAATTCAAGGGCAATAAATATATAACAGCAGGTAAAAAACCTAGGTGTTATTTTAGATTCTGAACTCAATTTTAATCACACAAGGAATGTGACTAAAATAGCTTTTTACCAGCTGAGGAACATTGCCAAGGTGCGGCCGCTTCTCTCTCAGGCTGAAACAGAAAGACTCATCCATGCTTTTGTTACAAGCAGTCTTGACTACTGTAATGCTCTCCTGTCTGGTCTACCCAAGAAAGCCATTGGTCAACTGCAAACATACAGAATGCTGCAGCACGTGTTCTGACCAATACCAGACGGAGAGCACACATTACATCGGTTTTAAGGTCTCTGCACTGGCTGCCTGTGAGTTTTAGAATACATTTGAAGGTTCTTCTATTGGTTTTTAAATCAATCAACGATTGTGCACCCCAATACATGTCAGATGTGCTTTTAAGTTGTGTACCCAGTAGGTCCCTCAGGTCCTCTGGCACTGGCCTTTTAACTATCCCAAAGCCTAGAACCAAGAGGCATGGAGAGGCATCCTTTAGTTATTATGCCCCCAGCCTCTGGAATAGCCTGCCAGAGAACCTGAGTGGGGCCGAAACTGTGGACATGTTTAAAAGATATCTTAAAACATCTTTTTAGCTTTGCTTTTCCTTAGGGTGCTTTTTAGTTGTACAGTTAGTTTGTTATCTTATGTTTGTGTAGTAAATATTTCAGCTTTTAGTTTCATTGTTTTTTATTTGTTTGTTTCTTCCTGTAAAGTACATTGCGATGCATTCCATTTCTGATATTTGCTGTATAAATAAAGCTTAATTTGATTTGATCTTCACTTGCTATGACAAACAGCTGTTTAGGGGGCAGGCAAATGTCCGAGCTCACTGCAAATTCAACATTGGTCTGGTCCTGATTTTCACTCTGATCAATAGCATCTAAGTACGTGTTACCATCAGGACCTACATGTATATCATCTCTCTATTGACTGCCTGCTAACAAGTTTCTTATATCATCCAAGTCAGTAGGTCAGACCATGCGCTTATCCTCTTGGGCAGTTAAAACCTTTCTCATTAATTGAACTGAGATGCTGTGATGGTTGGTCTTCTGTTTACCTATAAAAACTATTTGCACTAGAAACCATATACTGGACCATAGTCCAAAATGCGTTTCTTCAAGTGTCTATGGAGGTGCATATTTGGTGTGCAATACTGTTTTCCATACAGCCTTGCAAAGCTCTCACAGAACTGTTGCAAGTGGAGATTAACCTCTCCAACTCGCTCCATTGTGATACATAAGAAGGTACAGGCTTTGACAAAATGGGTCCAGCAATCATAATGGGCATTCTCCACAAGTCCCTTATGAGCTAATAAGGAGCAAACACATGTCAACCTTTTCCATTCTTCTTCATTGAAATGAAAAAACCCTGATGAGATTTTCACTGTTAGTTGGCCTATGTCTGCAGGTGCTTTCAGTGCATCAACTTTAAGCTGAATATTTCTTAGTATTCCATCATCCACCACACCAATATTCTTCCAGATGGTAAAAATGTGTTTTGGTGTCCCCAGTAAAAGATTGTGCATAGGGTCCACTATAGCCATGTCTATTAGGATGAAATATGCCAATTTAAATTGCTCAGAGAATCTGGCCCCAGTTTCAGTCTCTGTGTCCACATAATCTCTTGCATTTTGTGAACTTCATTCTGTTGCTGTACATGGTTGTCCGTCCTGTGCATGAAGGAGTAATCGACTTTTTCACCCCATTTATATGGAAATGTCTATGTATTTGTTGCAAGCTGTGTGATCTTGACCTGGATCTGTGTTGTTGAACAGATAAAAAGATGGTGGTAAAATCCCAAGTAGCCTACATGAAAGTTAGAAACATCACACTAACAAAATACTTTTCTAATAGAAGTTTCTAATATAGTAGCCAACTTTATGCTTTGTTAGTTACAGGATACTGGGAGACAAGATTATGAATGCTTTTTACAAAGAAGACACAAACAACTCCATAATAATAAACACATGTACCATATTCATCCTGCCAAAATAACTTCTGGGTCTGTTCTTGCTGCAATGGCAATTCCTTGGGAAAGGTGCCTGTGTCTTGCCATTCAACTGTCCATTGATGAGTGAATATATCATAGAACGTAGCTTTATGAAATTATATTCATAGTATGCTGTATTTCTCAAAAGTCTGTGGCAGTGGCCAAACTCTTTCATGGGCCAAGTCCTGGGCTTATCAATTATTTTTTGATATACTAAAAGCTCCATTGTTAGATTGTTTTAACTACTCCTATAGAAATGGTAGTCTGTCAGGTACTTAGCAGGAAGGTCTGATTTCTCTATTATTAAAACAAGACCCAGATGGCAAATATACAGACCCAGTCTATCTAAAAAACTGGAGGCCCCTTACACTTCAATGTTGTGATGCAAAAATACTAGCGAAATGCATAGCACTCAGAATTAAAATGGTTTTTACCAGGTATTGTTCATCCTGATCAGACAGGTTTTTTTTTACATGGACGATACATTGGAGATAATATACGACAACTACTAGAAATAATAGAACATCATGAAACATATAAGAAGCCAGGAATGGTATTTATAGCGGATTTTGAAAAGGTAGACTGGATTTTATTTATAAATGCCTGGATTTTTTCAATTTTGGTAATTCTCTTTATAAAATGGGTAAAAATAATGTATAGCAACCCCAGGTGTAAAATAGTAAATAACGGCTACTTCTCAGAGAGTTTTGAATTGTCAAGAGGAGTTAAACAAGGGTGTCCGCTGTCACCATATCTATTCGTTATGGCCATCAAAATGCTAGCTATTAAAATCAGATCCAATAACAACATTTAGAGGATTAGAAACACAAGGCTTAAAAATAAAGGTGTCCATGTATGCCGATGACTCAAGTTTTATATTAAGTCTGCAAGCTAGATCCCTGCAATGTCTCATTGAAGATCGAGATAACTTTTCTGTACTCTCTGGACTAAAACCTTATTATCTTAAGTGTACAATATTACGTATTGGATCTGTAAAAAATACAACTTTTATATTACCCTGCAGTTTACCTATAAAATGGGCTGATGGTGAAGTAGACATACTCGGTATTCATATCACAAAATTTATAAATAAGCTGTCTACAATGAATTTCAATAGAAAACTTGTAAAAATAGACAAGATCCTGCAACTATGGAGAGGTAAATACCTGTCTATTTATGGAAAAATTGCCCTGATTAACTCCTTAGTCATATCTCAGTTTACTCACTTACTTATGGCGCTGCCTACTCCTGATGATTCGTTTTAAAATCACATGAGCAAAAAATATTTAGCTTTATCTCGGACGCTAATCCAGACAAAATTAAACGTGCCTATCTATATAATGAATATGAATTGGGTGGGTTGAGATTATTAAATATAAAAAGCACTAAACCTCTCTCTAAAAGCGTCACTCATTCAAATTTTTTATTTGAACCGTAAATGGTTCTCAAGTAGATTACTAAGAAAAGCTCATCCATTGTTTAAAAATTGCCTTTTTGCCTTTGTGCAGATTGCCATGTCTAATTTCGATTAATTGAAAATTATACTTTTTTCAAAGTATCTGTCTTTTTCAAACAAGCATTGCAGAGCTGGCTACAATTTCAATTTTATCCTCCTGAAAAGATAGAACAAATATTATGGCTGAACTCAAATGTGCTGGTTGATAAAATACCTGTATTTATGGGAAAGATGTTTTGAAAGGGTATTTTGTTCTTAAATTATATTATAAATTGGAATGGTAGAGTTATGTCCTTCATGGAGTTGTATGGAAAGGTCTGCTCAATTGATTACAGCATTGCCCCAAAAATGAAGGAGGCGGGTGGCAGCGGGAGGAGGTAGGGAACTGGTCTGTCTGCCCAATATAAAGGATCAAAACTGGCAGAGGAATAAAAATAGCATAAATAGGAAAGAATACCAGTTTCATTTGAGGACCAGGATGTTGACAACCGTGCCATACAGATTGCAAAATAGTTGGGAAGAGATTTTTGATGTACCGATTCCATGGTATGAGTTGATATAGAAAACAACGCAAGATTCAAGACTTTGTGCTTTTCAGCTAAAATGATTATATAGAATTCTTGCCACCAACAAAATGTTGAATATTTGGGGCATACAATCATCGAAGCTCTGCAGATTTTGTTGTGAGGATATAGAATCAATAGACCATTTATTTTGGTATTGTCGTCAGGTAGCCTGTTTCTGGTCTCAGGTTCAGGAATGGCTGAAAATGCATAACATTGATCTAAAATTTACCATAGAAATAGTACTGTTAGATCTGTAGAGACCGGGTGAGTCAATTACTAATACTCTTAGTAAAAGTATTTATCTTCAACTCGCAATCTGTGGATTCGATTAGATAGATTGAAATTGTACGTTAAACATCACAGCATAGTTGAAATATATGTGTTGCGTAGAAACCCGAAGTGGGTGGCCAGCAGAGATAGATGGGATGTGCTGAGAGAAGCTGAGGGTTGGTATGTGGAATTCGAGACAAGTGGGAGTGGAGTTGCTGTGTGAGAGAGAGAGAATGATGGTCAAAGATAAAAGTCAAAAAGTCAAAATAAAACATAATAAAAAGTACATTTGCATGACACTAAGTGGCAGAGTTTTTACAACTAATGCCGGTTTGCCTGAGGCTGATGCCGTGCAGGTGTTTGTACACATGCATATACACACACTCCCATTCAAATAAACACATACAAGAACACACACATACATGTAATAGTGCCAGACATGCACACAAACATATACAGTTGGTATTGCTGTTATGATTTTAGTTGTCCTTGATGTCCTTTTGTTTTAAATTTATTATAAAAAAAGTGCATTGTTTGCAGTTTGCAGTCTTTTTCTTTTTTCTCTTTAGTTCATTCTCTAGGTTGTTGGTGCATTGGGGGGGGGGGGTTCTTTGGGGTGGGGAATGGAATTCATTTTATTTTTCTTCCTGGGGGGCTGCGGGAGGGGTCTCGAATGGTTGAGGGACAGCTATTGGGGAACTGTGGGGGGATCTTGGAGGATTTGGGTTCACGTTTTTTGGCCTGGTGTTAGATCGGTCAACATGCCCTTGAGCAGGGCATTGACCCTGGATGCTTCTGTGTGTCGCTCTGAATGGGAATCTGTTGGATGACTGGTATGATGTAGTTGTTGAGCGGCTTCACTGAAAGTATATTGTATGTTTCGAATATTCAATAAAAAAAAAAAAATTTAAGTCCTGGATTTGAGATCATCTGCCTTGCACTTTGACATGATAGGGACATTAAATACATTTTTACAGCGAATCGTCAATAAATAATAGCTAACAATGAACAACTCCCGTAATTTCTAGTCATCGCACCAAGCCATGGAAATGGTTATGGATAACGCTTATAATGGTACTTCGAGTCTGCAATACTCTACACCCCATGGCCACAACCTTCCAAATACGACTCAGCAACAAGTTAAGAAGCAGTCGTATTTTTTGTCAACAATCAATCTAGCTAGCGAGCATAACTATCTCTGTTAGTTAGCACTGTAGCAGCTGCAACATTTTCAGAGGTAGCTAGCTAGCTAGATAGCTAAGTTAAATTACTGCAGCCAATATAGTATATAACTATTGTTACTACCTAGCTAGTTAACGAACGTTGTAGCTAACATGATCATGTACATGGATTTTAATTGTTGGAGTAAGAATTTGCACGTTGCGGTTTTGACTAAAACAACCTAATGTTAGCTACCCACCAAAGCATAGTTGGCTAACATTAGCTACCCAACATTGGTGGAAGAATGGATAGCTTGGTAGCTAACCAAGCCTAGAAAAATACAGCAAAGGAGACAAGTGGCTATTGACAGTTTATTTTTTTATTGATGCAGTAAGTTTGTGGGACCCGCGGACCCGCCAGGAGTCTCTTCGTGCAAGGGAATGATGCATCACCGAACGAGGGCATGGATTTCCAACAACTCATGGCCAAGCTGAATCAGATGCCGGACTACAACAAGGTGGCTGATATGAACGAAAGGCTGACACAAGTAGCTCAACTACAGTGGCTTGCGAAAGCATTCACCCCCTTGGCATTTTTCCTATTTTGAGCCTTACAACCTGGAATTAAAATGTATTTTTTGTGGGTTTGTATCATTAGATTTACACAACATGCCTACCACTTTGAAGATGCAAAATATATTTTTGGGTGAAACAAACAAGAAATAAGATAACTTGAGCGTGCATAACTATTCAACCCCCCAAAGTCAATACTTTGTAGAGCCACCTTTTGCAGCAATTACAGCTGCAAGTCTCTTGGGGTATGTCTCTATAAGCTTGGCACATCTAGCCACTGGGATTTTTGCCCATTCTTCAAGGCAAAACTGCTCCAGCTCCTTCAAGTTGGATGGGTTCCACTGGTGTACAGCAATCTTTAAGTCATACCACAGATTCTCAATTGGATTGAGGTCTGGGCTTTGACTAGGCCATTCCAAGACATTTACTTTTCCCCTTAAACCCCTCGAGTGTTGCTTTAGTAGTATGCTTAGGGTTATTGTCCTGCTGGAAGGTGAACCTCCGTCCCAATCTCAAATCTCTGGAAGACTGAAACAGGTTTCCCTCAAGAATTTACCTGTATTTATCATCCATCATTCCTTCAATTCTGACCAGTTTCCCAGTCTCTTCTGATGAAAAACTGGTGGTGTTCTTGGGGTGATGAGAGGTGTTGGGTTTGCTCCAGACACAGCGTTTTCCTTGATGGCCAAAAAGCTACATTTTAGTCTCATCTGACCAGAGTACCTTCTTCCATATGTTTGGGGAGTCTCCCACATGCCTTTTGGCGAACACCAAACGTGTTTGCTTATTTCTTTAAGCAATGGCTTTTTTTCTGGCCACTCTTCCGTAAAGCCCAGCTCTGTGGCGTGTACAGCTTAAAGTGGTCCTGTTGACAGATACTCCAATCTCCGCTATGGAGCTTTGCAGCTCCTTCAGGGTTATCTTTGGTCTCTTTGTTGCCTCTGATTAATGCCCTCCTTGCCTGGTCTGTGAGTTTTGGTGGGCAGCCCTCACTTGGCAGGTTTGTTGTGGTGCCATATTCTTTCCATTTTTTGGTAATGGATTTAATGCTGCTCTGTGGGATGATCAAAGATTCTGATATTTTTTTATAACCCAAACCTGATCTGTACTTTTCCACAACTTTGTCCCTGACCTTGTTTGGAGAGCTCCTTGGTCTTCATGGTTCCGCTTGCTTGGTGGTGCCCCTTCCTTAGTGGTGTTGCAGACTCTGGGGCATTTCAGATCAAGTGTATATATACTGAGATCGTGTGACAGATCCTGTGACACTTAGATTGCACACAGGTGGACTTTATTTAACTCATTACGTGACTTCTGAAGTTAATAAGTTGCACCAGATCTTATTTAGGGGCTTCATAGCAAAGGGGTTGAATACATATGCACGCAGCACTTTTCCGTTGCCTTTTTTTTTTTTTAAACAAGTCATTTTTTTCATTTCCCTTCACCAATTTGGACTATTTTGTGTATGTCCATTACATGAAATCCAAATAAAAATCCATTTAAATTACAGGTTGTAATTTAACAAAATAGGAAAAATGCCAAGGGGGATGAATACTGTCTTCCAACAAGGCACTGTATTCCAACAACAGCAGCAGCTACTGCAGTGCACTCCTCCAGCAATTGAAACGGAATGGGTGTTCCTCGAGCAAGATGTAATGAGCTATCCATAAACTTGCACATTAGGGGTAGCTAACGTTCAATATTTTAATCCTGTTAATTTGATTATGGTATTTCATATTTTAATAGCGGGCAGTAGTGGACAAATATAAGCCACAAGAAAAGTGAGGACATATTTGTTTGACTTTTGAATTGTACAAGAAAAAAAAAACATTTTTATGGGAAAAGTCCAACCAAGCAATCACGGTATGTTATTGTATAATGGTTATCTTAATATTCTCAAATATGTTACATGAAGACATCAAAACTATGAAATAACACACATGGAATCATGTTGTTACCAAAAAAGTGTTAAACAAATCATAATATATTTTATATTCTCTCAACCAGCTTCACATGGAATCCTTTTCCAACAGTCTTGAAGGATTTCTTGCTTTTCCTTCTCTCTGCGGTCCAACTCATCCCAATCCATCTCAAACTTAGCACACCTGTATTTGGGAAATGATCCTTGATGAAAACCTGCTCCAGAGTGCTCAGGACCTCAGACTGGGGCTAAGGGTCACCTTCCAACAGGACATCGACTCTAAGCACACAGCCAAGACAACGCAGGAGTGGCTTTGGGACAAGTCTCTGAATGTCCTTGAGTGGCCCAGCCAGAGCCCGGATTTGAACCCAATCAAACATCTCTGGAGAGACCTGAAAATAGCTGTGCAGAGACGCTCACCATCCAACCTGACAGAGCTTAAGTGAATCTGCAGAGAAGAATGGGAGAAACTCCCCAAAATACAGGTGTGCTAAGCTTGTAGCATCATACCCAAGAAAACTTGAGGCTGTAACTGCTGAGTAAAGGTTCTGAATACTAATAATTCTATAGCTGCACCATCAAGAGCATCCTGACAGGCAGGTTGCATCATCGCCCGGTATGGCAACTGCTTGGCCAAGCTTCCTGCCATCCAGGAACTCTATACCAGGCGGTGTAATTAGGAAGGCCCTAAAAGTTGTCAGACTCCTTCCACCATAGACTGTTTTCTCTGCTACCGGACGGCAAGTGGTAACGGAGCGCCAAGTCTAGGTCCAAGAGGCTTCCAAACAGCTTCTACCACCAAGCCATAAGAACATCTAATGAAATGGCTACCCAGACTATTTGCATTGTCCCCCCCCCCCTTTTACGCTGCTGCTACTCTCTTTTATTATCTATGCATAGTCACTTTAATAACTCTACTGTACCTACATGTACATACCACCTCAATTACCTTGACTAACCGGTGCCCCCGCACATTGACTCTGTACCGGTACCCCCTGTACAGTGGGGGGGGAAAGTATTTGATCCCCTGCTGATTTTGTACGTTTGCGCACTTGCAAAGAAATGATCAGTCTATAATTTTAATAGTAGGTTTATTTGAACAGTGAGAGACAGAATAACAACAAAAAAATCCAGAAAAATGCATGTCAAAAATGTTATAAAATGATTTGCATTATAAGGGAAATAAGTATTTGACCCCTCGGCAAAACATGACTTAGTACTTGGTGGCAAAACCCGTGTTGGCAATCAGAGATCAGACGTTTCTTGTAGTTGGCCACCAGGTTTGCACACATCTCAGGAGGGATTTTGTCCCACTCCTCTTTGCAGATATTCTCCAAGTCATTAACATTAAGGTTTCGAGGCTGACGTTTGGCAACTCGAACCTTCAGCTCCCTCCACAGATTTTCTATGGGATTAAGGTCTGGAGACTGGCTAGGCCACTCCAGGACCTTAATGTGCTTCTTCTTGAGCCACTCCTTTGTTGCCTTGGCCGTGTGTTTTGGGTCATTGTCATGCTGGAATACCCATCCACGACCCATTTTCAATGCCCTGGCTGAGGGAAGGAGGTTCTCACCCAAGATTTGACGGTACATGGCCCCGTCCATCGTCCCTTTGATGCGGTGAAGTTGTCCTGTCCCCTTAGCAGAAAAACACCCCCAAAGCATAATGTTTCCACCTCCATGTTTGACGGTGGAGATGGTGTTCTTGGGGTCATAGGCAGCATTCCTCCTCCTCCAAACACGGTGAGTTGAGTTGATGTCAAAGAGCTCCATTTTTGGTCTCATCTGACCACAACACTCTCACTAGTTGTCCTCTGAGTCATTCAGATGTTCATTGGTAAACTTCAGACGGCATGTATATCTATTCTTGAGCAGGGGGACCTTGCGGGCGCTGCAGGATTTCAGTCCTTCACGGCGTAGTGTGTTCCCCTGTTGGGTCTAGGGTGCAGTATTTTCACGGCCGGATAAAAAACGTACCCGATTTAAACTGGTTACTACTCTTGCCCAGAAACGAGAATATGCATATAATTAGTTGATTTGGATATAAAACACCCTAAAGTTTCTAAAGCTGTTTGAATGGTGTCTGTGAGTATAACAGAACTCATATGGCAGGCCAAAACCTGAGAACATTCCATGCAGGAAGTGCCCTGTCTGACAATTTGTTGTCCTTCTGTTGCATCTCTATCGACATTACAGCATCTGTGCTGTTACGTGACACTTTCTAAGCCTTCCATTGGCTCTCTAAAGCGTTCAGAAAGCGGAATGACGTCTCTGTTTCTGGGCAAAGTACAGCAGCAGAGTTTGTAAGTGGCCTGCCTGGGGACAGTGAGACTGAGATGCGTGTTCACGAGACTTCTCCATTTTTTTTCTTTCAGTCTTTGAATGAATATAACGTTGTCCGGTTGGAATATTATCGCTATTTTACGAGAAAAATAGCATAAAAATAGATTTTAAACAGCGTTTGACATGCTTCTAAGTACGGTAATGGAATATTTTGACATTTTTTTGTCACAAAATGCGCTTGCGCATTACCCTTCGGCTAGTGACCTGAACGCACGAACAAAACGGAGGTATTTGGATATAACTATGGATTATTTGGAACCAAAACAACATTTGTTGTTGAAGTAGAAGTCCTGGGAGTGCATTCTGACGAAGAACAGCAAAGGTAATCCAATTTTTCTAATAGTAATTCTGAGTTTAGGTTGCCCCAAACTTGGTGGGTGTCAAATTAGCTAGCCTGTGATGGCCGAGCTATGTACTCAGAATATTGCAAAATGTGCTTTCGCCGAAGCTATTTTAAAATCGGACATAGCGTTTGCATAAAGGAGTTCTGTATCTATAATTATTTAAATAATTTATGTATTTTGTCAACGTTTATCATGAGTAATTTAGTAAATTCACCGGAAGTTTGCGGTGGGTATGCTAGTTCTGAACATCACATGCTAATGTAAAAAGCTGGTTTTTGATATAAATATGAACCTGATTGAACAAAACATGCATGTATTGTATAACATAATGTCCTAGGAGTGTCATCTGATGAAGATCATCAAAGGTTAGTGCTGCATTTAGCTGTGGTTTTCGTTTATGTGACATATATGCTTGCTTTGAAAATGGCTGTGTGATTATTTTTGAAAGGGTACTCTCCTGACATAATCTAATGTTTTGCTTTCGCTGTAAAGCCTTTTTGAAATCGGACAATGCGGTTAGATTAACGAGAGTCTTATCTTTAAAATGGTGTAAAATAGTCATATGTTTGAGAAATTGAAGTTATGAAGTTAGGCGAATAATCACACCAAATGTTGTCACTTCTCACTAAGCTGCTTGGCGATGGTCTTGTAGCCCATTCTTGCCTTGTGTAGGTCTACAATCTTGTCCTTGACATCCTTGGAGAGCTCTTTGGTCTTGGCCATGGTAGAGAGTTTGGAATCTGATTCATTGATTGCTTCTGTGGACAGGTGTCTTTTATACAGGTACGTTTTTCTGGATTTTTGTTGTTGTTATTCTGTCTCTCACCGTTCAAATAAACCTACCATTAAAATTATAGACAGATCCTTTCTTTGTCAGTGGTCAAACGTACAAAATCAGCAGGGGATCAAATACTTTCCCTCCTCCCCACTGTATATAGCCTCGCTATTGTTATTTTACTGCTGCTGAATTATTTGTTACTTTCATTTTTTTATATATATATTTTTCTTAACCTCATTATTGGTTAAGTGCTTGTAAGGAAGCATTTCACTGTAATACCTGTTGTATTTGGCTCATGTGACAAATAAAATTTGATTTGATGTGATATTTAATTTTTTTTAATAAATTTGACAACATTTCTATAAACCTGTATTTGCTTTGTCATTATGGGGTATTGATTGATGAGGGGGGAAAACAATTTTATCCATTTTAGAATAAGGCTGTAAATGTAACAAAATGTGGAAAAAGTCAAGGGGTCTAAATACTTTCAGAATGAAAGGAACATTATCCTCTTCTTTTTACTACTCTTTATTACTTAATGTTTTTTTTGTAAATGTCTTGATATTGTGTATTTTTTAAATAAATGTGTATTGCACTGGTGAGAAGTTGCAATTGTTTGTGTTTTGGGATATATATATATATATATATATATACTGCTAAAAAAAATAAAGGGAACACTTAAACAACACATCCTAGATCTGAATGAAAGAAATAATCTTATTAAATACTTTTTTCTTTACATAGTTGAATCTGCTGACAACAAAATCACACAAAAATAATCAATGGAAATCCAATTTATCAACCCATGGAGGTCTGGATTTGGAGTCACACTCAAAATTAAATTGGAAAACCACACTACAGGCTGATCCAACTTTGATGTAATGTCCTTAAAACAAGTCAAAATGAGGCTCAGTAGTGTGTGTGGCCTCCACGTGCCTGTATGACCTCCCTACAACGCCTGGGCATGCTCCTGATGAGGTGGTGGATGGTCTCCTGAGGGATCTCCTCCCAGACCTGGACTAAAGCATCCGCCAACTCCTGGACAGTCTGTGGTGCAACGTGGCGTTGGTGGATGGAGCGAGACATGTTGTCCCAGATGTGCTCAATTGGATTCAGGTCTGGGGTCGGGCGGTCCAGTCTATAGCATCAATGCCTTCCTCTTGCAGGAACTGCTGACACACTCCAGCCACATGAGGTCTAGCATTGTCTTGCATTAGGAGGAACCCAGGGCCAACCGCACCAGCATATGGTCTCACAAGGGGTCTGAGGATCTCATCTCGGTACCTAATGGCAGTCAGGCTACCTCTGGCGAGCACATGGAGGGCTGTGCGGCCCCCCAAAGAAATGCCACCCCACACCATGCTGGAGGATGTTGCAGGCAGCAGAACGTTCTCCACGGCGTCTCCAGACTCTGTCACGTGCTCAGTGTGAACCTGCTTTCATCTGTGAAGAGCACAGGGCGCCAGTGGCGAATCTGCCAATCTTGGTGTTCTCTGGCAAATGCCAAACGTCCTGCACGGTGTTGGGCTGTAAGCACAACCCCCACCTGTGGACGTCGGGCCCTCATACCACCCTCATGGAGTCTGTTTCTGACCGTTTGAGCAGACACGTGCACATTTGTGGCCTGCTGGAGGTCATTTTGCAGGGCTCTGGCAGTGCTTCTCCTGCTCCTCCTTGCACAACGGCGGAGGTAGCGGTCCTGCTGCTGGGTTGTTGCCCTCCTACGGCCTCCTCCACGTCTCCTGATGTACTGGCCTGTCTCCTGGTAGCTCCTCCATGCTCTGGACACTACGCTGACAGACACAGCAAACCTTCTTGCCACAGCTCGCATTGATGTGCCATCCTGGATGAGCTGCACTACCTGAGCCACTTGTGTGGGTTGTAGACTCCGTCTCATGCTACCACTAGAGTGAAAGCACCGCCAGCATTCAAAAGTGACCAAAACATCAGCCAGGAAGCATAGGAACTGAGAAGTGGTCTGTGGTCCCCACCTGCAGAACCACTCCTTTATTGGGGGTGTCTTGCTAATTGCCTGTAATTTCCACCTGTTGTCTATTCCATTTGCACAACAGCAAGTGAAATTTATTGTCAATCAGTGTTGCTTCCTAAGTGGACAGTTTGATTTCACAGAAGTGTGATTGACTTGGAGTTACATTGTGTTGTTTAAGTGTTCCCTTTATTTTTTTGAGCAGTATATATATATATATATATATATATATATATAAAGGCGGTGACCCGATCCTGTAGGTTCATGCTCTACAACATTCGCAGAGTACGACCCTGCCTCACACAGGAAGCGGCGCAGGTCCTAATCCAGGCACTTGTCATCTCCCGTCTGGATTACTGCAACTCGCTGTTGGCTGGGCTCCCTGCCTGTGCCATTAAACCCCTACAACTCATCCAGAACGCCGCAGCCCGTCTGGTGTTCAACCTTCCCAAGTTCTCTCACGTCACCCCGCTCCTCCGCTCTCTCCACTGGCTTCCAGTTGAAGCTCGCATCCGCTACAAGACCATGGTGATTGCCTACGGAGCTGTGAAGGGAACGGCACCTCCATACCTTCAGGCTCTGATCAGGCCCTACACCCAAACAAGGGCACTGCGTTCATCCACCTCTGGCCTGCTGGCCCCCCTACCTCTGAGGAAGCACAGTTCCAGCTCAGCCCAGTCAAAACTGTTCGCTGCTCTGGCACCCCAATGGTGGAACATGCTCCCTCACGACGCCAGGACAGCGGAGTCAATCACCACCTTCCGGAGACACCTGAAACCCCACCTCTTTAAGGAATACCTAGGATAGGACAAAGTAATCCTTCAACCCCCCCCCCCCCCTTAAAAGATTTAGATGCACTATTGTAAAGTGGTTGTTCCACTGGATATCATAAGGTGAATGCACCAATTTGTAAGTCGCTCTGGTTAAGAGCGTCTGCTAAATGACTTAAATGTAAAATGTAAATGTAAATATATTCTTTTATATTCTTTTATATTGTACACTTTTTATTAGAGATGTATTTTATAATTTTGTTACACTTCTTGTCACGTCCTGACCCTAGTAAGATGTCATTTTCTATAGTAGATTTGGGCAGGGTGTGACAGGGGGTGTTTTTGGGTTGTTCTAGGTCCAAGAGGCTTCCAAACAGCTTCTGTCCCCCGTGTGGCTCAGTTGGTAGAGCATGGTGTTTACAACGCCAGGGTTGTGGGTTCGATTCCCACGGGGGACCAGTACAGAGAAAAAATGTATGAAATGTATGCATTCACTACTGTAAGTCGCTCTGGATAAGAGCGTCTGCTAAATTACTAAAATGTAAATGTTCCATGTTTTCTATTTCTATGTTTAAGTTCTAGTTTTTCTATTTCTATGTTGGGATTGTTTGGGTTGATCTCTAATTGGAGGCAGGTGATCTTCATTGCCTCTGATTAGAGATCATATTTAAGTAGGGGTTTTTCTCTTCCTGTTTTGTGGGTTATTATTTTTTGAGTAGTGTGTTTTCCTCTCTGCGTCACGGTTTGTTGTTTTTTGTGTTTTCAAGTATTTAAGTATATTGCATTTAGTTTCACGTTTAATAAATACGTGGAACTACGAACACGCTGCATTTTGGTCCGCTCCTTCAAACAGCCGTGATAGAATAACCCACCACCAAAGGACCAAGCAGCGTGGAATGGAGCAGCAGGAGAAATGGACTTGGGAGGAAATCTTGGACGGGGAAGGACTCTGGAGTCATGCTAGGGAGTATCGCCGACCGAAGGAGGAACTTGGGGCAGCGAAGGCAGAGCGGCGTTACTATGAGGCGCTGTACAAGCCACAAGGCAAGTGCGAGAGGCAGCCCCAAAATATTTTTTTGGGGGGGGCACACGGGGAGATTGGCGGAGTCAGGTTGGAGACATGAGCCAACTCCCAGTGCTTACCGTGGGGAGCGGGTGACGAGGCAAGCACCGAGCTATGCGGTGATGCGCACTGTATCGCCAGTGAGCATTCACAGGCCGGTGCGATCTGTGCCCGCGCCCTGCATTGGTCGAGCTAGGTTGAGCATCCAGCCAGAATGGGTGGTGCCAGCTTTACGCTCGAGATCTCCAGTGCGCCTCCATTGCCCAGTATGTCCTGTGGCTGCTCCTCGCACTTGCCCTGAGGTGCGAATTACCAGTCTGGCACCTCCTATGCCAACCCCACGCATCAGGCCTCCAGTGCGCCTGCCCAGTCAGGGGTGTCCTGTTCCTGCTCCCTGCACTTGCCCTAAGGTGCGTGTTACTTGTCTGGCGCCTCCTATGCCAGCCCCACGCATCAGGCCTCCAGTGCACCTGCCCAGTCCGGGGTGTCCTGTTCCTGCTCCCCACACTCGCCCCGAGGTGCGTGTTACTAGTCTGGCGCCTCCTATGCCAGTCCCACGCATCAGGCCTCCAGCGACGCTCCCCAGCCCGGAGTCTCCAGCGACGCTCCCCAGCGACGCTCCCCAGCCCGGAGCCTCCAGCAACGCTCCCCAGCCCGGAGCCTCCAGCGGCGCACCCCAGCCCGGAGCCTCCAGCGGCGGTCGGCAGCCCAGAGTCTTCAGCGGTGGTTGGCGGTCCGAAGCCTTCGGCGATGATCCATGGTCTGGTTCCTCCGGACATACAGAAGCGGAGAGATCAGCGGGCGGTGGGGATACTACGCCCGGAACCAGAGCCGCCGCCATAGACATTAGTCACCCACCCTACCCTCCCTTTGTGTTTTGTGGTTGTTTTGTTGGGTATTTGTTTGCATTCGGAGTCTGCACTTTTGGAGGGGGGGGGGGGTACTGTCACGTCCTGACCCTAGTAAGATGTAATTTTCTATAGTAGGGGAGGGGGTGTTTTGGGTTGTTCTATGTTTTCTAATTCTATGTTTAAGTTCTAGTTTTTCTATTTCTATGTTGGGATTGTTTGGGTTGATCTCTAATTGGAGGCAGCTGATCCTCATTGCCTCTGATTAGAGATCATATTTAAGTAGGGGTTTTTCTCTTCCTGTTTTGTGGGTTATTATTTTTTGAGTAGTGTGTTTTCCTCTCTGCGTCACGGTTTGTTGTTTTTTGTGTTTTCAAGTATTTAAGTGTATTGCATTTAGTTTCATGTAGCCTTCCCTGTAGCTCAGTTGGTAGATCATGGTGATTGCCTACGGAGCTGTGAAGGGAACGGCACCTCCATACCTTCAGGCTCTGATCAGGCCCTACACCCAAACAAGGGCACTGCGTTCATCCACCTCTGGCCTGCTGGCCCCCCTACCTCTGAGGAAGCACAGTTCCAGCTCAGCCCAGTCAAAACTGTTCGCTGCTCTGGCACCCCAATGGTGGAACATGCTCCCTCACGACGCCAGGACAGCGGAGTCAATCACCACCTTCCGGAGACACCTGAAACCCCACCTCTTTAAGGAATACCTAGGATAGGACAAAGTAATCCTTCAACCCCCCCCCCCCCCCCTTAAAAGATTTAGATGCACTATTGTAAAGTGGTTGTTCCACTGGATATCATAAGGTGAATGCACCAATTTGTAAGTCGCTCTGGTTAAGAGCGTCTGCTAAATGACTTAAATGTAAAATGTAAATGTAAATATATTCTTTTATATTCTTTTATATTGTACACTTTTTATTAGAGATGTATTTTATAATTTTGTTACACTTCTTGTCACGTCCTGACCCTAGTAAGATGTCATTTTCTATAGTAGATTTGGGCAGGGTGTGACAGGGGGTGTTTTTGGGTTGTTCTAGGTCCAAGAGGCTTCCAAACAGCTTCTGTCCCCCGTGTGGCTCAGTTGGTAGAGCATGGTGTTTACAACGCCAGGGTTGTGGGTTCGATTCCCACGGGGGACCAGTACAGAGAAAAAATGTATGAAATGTATGCATTCACTACTGTAAGTCGCTCTGGATAAGAGCGTCTGCTAAATTACTAAAATGTAAATGTTCCATGTTTTCTATTTCTATGTTTAAGTTCTAGTTTTTCTATTTCTATGTTGGGATTGTTTGGGTTGATCTCTAATTGGAGGCAGGTGATCTTCATTGCCTCTGATTAGAGATCATATTTAAGTAGGGGTTTTTCTCTTCCTGTTTTGTGGGTTATTATTTTTTGAGTAGTGTGTTTTCCTCTCTGCGTCACGGTTTGTTGTTTTTTGTGTTTTCAAGTATTTAAGTATATTGCATTTAGTTTCACGTTTAATAAATACGTGGAACTACGAACACGCTGCATTTTGGTCCGCTCCTTCAAACAGCCGTGATAGAATAACCCACCACCAAAGGACCAAGCAGCGTGGAATGGAGCAGCAGGAGAAATGGACTTGGGAGGAAATCTTGGACGGGGAAGGACTCTGGAGTCATGCTAGGGAGTATCGCCGACCGAAGGAGGAACTTGGGGCAGCGAAGGCAGAGCGGCGTTACTATGAGGCGCTGTACAAGCCACAAGGCAAGTGCGAGAGGCAGCCCCAAAATATTTTTTGGGGGGGGGCACACGGGGAGATTGGCGGAGTCAGGTTGGAGACATGAGCCAACTCCCAGTGCTTACCGTGGGGAGCGGGTGACGAGGCAAGCACCGAGCTATGCGGTGATGCGCACTGTATCGCCAGTGAGCATTCACAGGCCGGTGCGATCTGTGCCCGCGCCCTGCATTGGTCGAGCTAGGTTGAGCATCCAGCCAGAATGGGTGGTGCCAGCTTTACGCTCGAGATCTCCAGTGCGCCTCCATTGCCCAGTATGTCCTGTGGCTGCTCCTCGCACTTGCCCTGAGGTGCGAATTACCAGTCTGGCACCTCCTATGCCAACCCCACGCATCAGGCCTCCAGTGCGCCTGCCCAGTCAGGGGTGTCCTGTTCCTGCTCCCTGCACTTGCCCTAAGGTGCGTGTTACTTGTCTGGCGCCTCCTATGCCAGCCCCACGCATCAGGCCTCCAGTGCACCTGCCCAGTCCGGGGTGTCCTGTTCCTGCTCCCCACACTCGCCCCGAGGTGCGTGTTACTAGTCTGGCGCCTCCTATGCCAGTCCCACGCATCAGGCCTCCAGCGACGCTCCCCAGCCCGGAGTCTCCAGCGACGCTCCCCAGCGACGCTCCCCAGCCCGGAGCCTCCAGCAACGCTCCCCAGCCCGGAGCCTCCAGCGGCGCACCCCAGCCCGGAGCCTCCAGCGGCGGTCGGCAGCCCAGAGTCTTCAGCGGTGGTTGGCGGTCCGAAGCCTTCGGCGATGATCCATGGTCTGGTTCCTCCGGACATACAGAAGCGGAGAGATCAGCGGGCGGTGGGGATACTACGCCCGGAACCAGAGCCGCCGCCATAGACATTAGTCACCCACCCTACCCTCCCTTTGTGTTTTGTGGTTGTTTTGTTGGGTATTTGTTTGCATTCGGAGTCTGCACTTTTGGAGGGGGGGGGGGTACTGTCACGTCCTGACCCTAGTAAGATGTAATTTTCTATAGTAGGGGAGGGGGTGTTTTGGGTTGTTCTATGTTTTCTAATTCTATGTTTAAGTTCTAGTTTTTCTATTTCTATGTTGGGATTGTTTGGGTTGATCTCTAATTGGAGGCAGCTGATCCTCATTGCCTCTGATTAGAGATCATATTTAAGTAGGGGTTTTTCTCTTCCTGTTTTGTGGGTTATTATTTTTTGAGTAGTGTGTTTTCCTCTCTGCGTCACGGTTTGTTGTTTTTTGTGTTTTCAAGTATTTAAGTGTATTGCATTTAGTTTCATGTAGCCTTCCCTGTAGCTCAGTTGGTAGATCATGGTGTTTGCAACATCAGGGTTGTGGGTTTGTTTCCCACGGGGGGCCAGCACAGAAAAAAAAAAATGTATGAAATCTATGCATTCACTACTGTAAGTCGCTCTGGATAAGAGCGTCTGCTAAATGACTAAAATGTAAAAAATGTTTAATAAATACGTGGAACTACGAACACACTGCATTTTGGTCCGCTCCTTCAAACAGCCGTGACACTTTTGAACACTTGTTTTTGGGTGGGGTGCAATTTTTTCATTTTAAATGTAACTTATTTCATTGCCTCTTTTTGGAAGGGGGTTCGGGAATATTTGTTTTATTTATGTCTTGGCTTCTCTTTTACACTTTTTATTTATTTTAGAGATGTTGTATTTTATAATTTGACTTTTGAACACTTGTTCTTTTTTGACAAATAAAAGCATGTTTGTTTAGTAAAAACATGGCCTTTCCTTGATTTTGTTACAGAATTGGTATCCATTAGTCTGGGGGTGGGTTGTGACAATACAGGAGCTGGGTGCAGGGGGCTGTAACAATGGTGAGTTGTGAATGTCAGGATAACTACATGGTATGTGTCAGGCTGGACACATTGGCAGTCAGGCTCTCTAGTCTCCACTGAGTGTTTACACCCCATGGTGTAAATATTTTATGTGGACAGGCAAGGAGTCCAAATAAAATACAGCCCCTTCAGGCCAGTCCATAACGTCAGCCCTAGGGACATTCTTTAGTTTGTCCCTTGATACTTACTGAATAATTAAACAAAATGTAACACAGTAACTTGAATTGGCCCTTCATAATGGAGCATGGTCTTACACATGAAAACCTCTTGAATCAGATTATGTTCAGTGGAAGTGCTAAAAAAATAAGCCCAAAACAGTGGATATGCTCAAAAACAGTGGTGGACAGCATATAGCCTAAAAATGAGCCATCAAGTACCAAGATATCAAAGTTACCAACAACTTAACATTTGCCATATAGCTGAGTGAGTCCTCATTATTGAGAGTGAAAAACAGAACAATAGTAAACAAACAGCATAGTCTGATTAACAGTAATACAGGTTGTCTCAAAATAGGCCTGTATGTAATTAATCATTCTCTGCCCCATATGGTTAGAGAGAATGATGTTACCAGGTTGCATCCCAAATGGCACCATATTCCCTATATAGTGCATGACTTTTGACCTGGGTCCTTTAACTGTGCATGAAACCCATTGGTCAGAACATTTGATTGACAATAACTATGAATAATGAGTTTCAGAACATATTGAGTGAATATATTCCATAGAATAATGAACAAAAACATTCACAATAAATACAACACAGATTGGAAATGACTTAAGAACAGACGAATGTGAGCAGATCGGAATAAAGGTAGAAGCAAAAATACTTAAAATAAATAAACATTGAAGTCAAGTTGATTTTTATGTAGGCCTATATCCTGTCTTGAAATTAACCCAATATATCTGTCTTCACAGTTGTACAACATTTCACTGGGCTGTTTTTACCTGGGTTGTACAGTAGGTGGGTTGATGTGTTAATGGCCAGGTCTCCTTTGAAAAAGGCATTTTGAACTCAATGGGACAACCTGGTAAAATAAAGATGAAATAGAAAATGAAATAACCCTAGCCTAGCTAACATTAGGCACCTTGCTAATGATAGCCACAATAAAGTGGAATTCGTAACATATTGTATGGATTGCAATTCGTAACATATCACACACATTGTAATTCGTAACATATCATATGAAATGGATGATGGACATCGACAAATTAATACATAGCATAGCAAATGTAACATACACTTTGGATCACCACTTTATTTTAAGAATGTGAAATGTCAGAATAATAGAAGAGAGAATGATTTATTTCAGCTTTTATTTCTTTCATCACATTCCCAGTGGGTCAGAAGTTTACATACACTCAATTAGTATTTGGTAGCATTGCCTTTAAATTGTTTAACTTGGGTCAAACGTGTCAGTTAGCCTTCCACAAGCTTTCCACAATAAGTTGGGTGAATTTTGGCCCATTCCTCCTGACAGAGCTGGTTTAACTGAGTCAGTTTTGTAGGCCTCCTTGCTCGGACACGCTTTTTCAGTTCTGCCCACAAATGTTCTATTGGATTGAGGTCAGGGCTTTGTGATGGCCACTCCAATACCTTGACTTTGTTGTCCTTAAGCCATTTTGCCACAACTTTGGAAATATGTTTGGGGTAATTGTCCATTTGGAAGACCCACCAAGCTTTAACTTCCTGACTGGTGTCTTGAGATGTTGCTTCAATATATCCACATAATTTTCCTGCCTCATGATGCCATCTATTTTGTGAAGTGCACCAGTCCCTCCTGCAGCAAAGCACCCCCACAACATGATGCTGTGACCCCCGTGCTTCACGGTTGGGATGGTGATCTTCAGCTTGCCAGCCTCCCCCTTTTCCTCCAAACATAACGATGGTCATTATGGCCAAACAGTTCTATTTTTGTTTGATCAGACCAGAGGACATTTCTCCAAAAAGTACAATCTTTGTCCCCATGTGCAGTTGCAAACCGTAGTCTGGCTTTTTTATGGCGGTTTTGGAGCAGTGGCTTCTTCCTTGCTGAGCAGCCTTTCAGGTTATGTCGATATAGGACTCGTTTTACTGTGGATATAGATACTTTTGTACCTGTTTCCTCCAGCATCTTCACAATGTCCTTTGCTGTTGTTCTGGGATTGATTTGCACTTTTCGCACCAAAGTACATTCATTTCTAGGAGACAGAACGCGTCTCCTTCCTGAGCGGTATGACGGCTGCGTGGTCCCATGGTGTTTATACTTGCATACTATTGTTTATACAGATGAACGTGATACCTTCAGGTGTTTGGAAATTGCTCCCAAGGCTGAACCAGACTTGTGGAGGTCTACAATTCTTTTTCTGAGGTCTTGGCTGATTTCTTTTGATTTTCCCATGATGTCAAGCAAAGAGGCACTGTTTGAAGGTAGGCCTTGAAATACAGCCACAGGTACACCTCCAATGGACTCAAATGATGTCAATTAGCCTATCAGAAGCTTCTAAAGCCATGACATAATTTTCTGGATTTTATCAAGCTATTTAAAGCCACAGTCAACTTAGTGTATGTAAACTTCTGACCCACTGGAATTGTGATAAAGTGAATTATAAGTTAAATAATCTGTCTGTAAACAATTGTTGGAAAAATTATTTGTGTCATGCACAAAGTAGATGTCATAACCGACTTGCCAAAACTATAGTTTGTTAACAATACATTTGTGGAGTTGTTGAAAAACGAGTTTTAATAACTGTAAACTTCTGACTTCAACTGTGCCATACAAAATGGAGGGACACAGATTCACGTTTACTATGTTATGAGTCCAGGTTGGACATACATGTATGATACACATGAACAATGCTATGATACTGTGCACGTGAATTAGGGCCAGGATTTTTTTCCTGACAATGTAACCTGACCAAGCCCTAGTTAGATGATAGGCTATAACCCAGGCCCAGAGTTTTTCCTGATCAGGTCATGTGGTCAGGAAAAAACACCTGATCCAAACATTGTGAACCCATGCCATAGTGATCAACTTCATGTTTATTTAACACTTGGTAGATTGATCAGCATTTTATTTTCAATGGCTTTTATTATTATTGCTTATTTATCAATTAATTACATTCAGGCCTTAGTACATTGAGTCCTATCTGAGATGGATTGTCAATGACACAGTGGAGACTGAGATTCAGAGTGGTGACATGGCTAGACAGGCTTGGAGGCCTATTCAATCACATCAAGCATTAACCCGTGCCAGTCGACACCCGCACAGCTGGTAACTGTGTTGGAGCTGATAAATTGGTGAGACTCCCTAGAAAGGCAGGAACGTATGAAGAAACCTAGAGAGGAACCAGGCTCTGAGGGGTGGCCAGTCCTCTTTTGTCTGTGCAGGGTGGATATTATAAAAGTACATGGCCAAGATGTTAAAACGTTCATAGATGAACAGCAGGGTCAAATAATAATAATCACAGTGGTTGTAGCGGGTGCAACAGGTCGGCACCTCAGGAGTAAATGTCAGTTGGCTTTTCATAGCTGATCATTCAGAGTTAGAGACAGCAGGTGCGGTAGAGAGAGTCGAAAATAGCAGGTCCGGGACAAGGTTGTACGTCCGGTGAACAGGTCAGGGTTTCATAGCCGCAGGCAGAACAGTTGAAACTGGAGCAGCAGCATGACCAGGTGGACTGGCGACAGCAAGGAGTCATCCGTTAGTAAGATGTTCAATGGGGCGGCAGGTAGCCTAGTGGTTAGATTGTTGGACTAGCAACCGCAAGGTTGCAAGATCAAATCCCCAAGCTGACAAGGTAAAATATCTCTCATTGTGCCCCTGAACAAGGCAGTTAACCCACTGTTCCTAGGCTGTCATTGAAAATAAGAATTTGTTCTTAACTGACTTGCCTTTTTAAAGAAAGGTTACAAAAAATCAGGCCAGGTTGTCCTGAGGCATGGTCCTAGGGCTCAAGTCTTCCGATAGAAGAGAAAGAAAATTAGAGGGAGCATACTTAAATTCACACTGGACACTGGATGAAACAGGAGAAATACTCAGACACATAAACTATTGCAGCATAATTACTGGAGGTTGATACAGGAGGGATCCGGAGACACTGTGGCCCCATCTGACTATACCCCCAGACAGGGCCAACCAGGCAGGATACAAAGCACAGCCACCACACCACTAGAGGGATATCTTCAACCACCAACTTACTACCCTGAGACAAGGCCGAGTATAGCCCACAAAGATCTCCCCCACGGCACGAACTTGAGGGGGGCACCAACCCGGACAGGAAGATCACGACGCATCCCTCCTAGGGACGGCATGGAAGAGCACCAGTAAGCCAGTGACTCAGCCCCCGTAATAGGGTTAGAGGCAGAGAATTCCACTGGAGAGAGGGGAACCGGCAGGCAGAGACAGCAAGGGTGGTTCGTCGCTCCAGTGCCTTTACATTCACCTTCACAACCCTGGGCCAGACTACACTCAGTCATAGGACCTACTGAAGAAATGAGTCTTCAATAAAGACTTAAAGGTCGAGACCAAGAATGCGTCTCTCACATGGAGGCAGACCATTCTATAGAAATTGAGCTCTATAGGAGAAAGCCCTGCCTCCAGCTGTTTGCTTAGAAATTCTAGGGACAATAAGGAGACCTGCGTCTTGTGACCATAGTGTACCAGACTGAAGCATTTTGTATACATTGTTAATCTTCAGGAAGGAAGTGAGGCGCAGTGCAGTGCAACAGTTTTTTTTTTTTTTAAATTGAGAGGAATGGAAGATTTGATATAAGCCGATTAGTTTTTAAAATATTTTCTGGTTCAAGGTTTGGCTTTTTCAAGAGAGACTTTATTACTGCCACTTTTGGTGAGTTTGGTACACATCCAGTGGACAGGGAGCCGTTTATTATGTTCAACATAGGAGGGCCAAGCGTAGGAAGCAGCTCTCTCAGTAGTTTAGTTGGAATAGGGTCCAGTATGCAGCTTGAAGGTTTAGAGGCCAAGTCTATTTTCATCAATGTGTCAAGAGATATAATATTAAAAAACTTGAGTGTCTCCCTTGATCCCAGGTCCTGGCAGTGTTGTGCAAACTCAGGACAACTGAGCTTTGGAGAAATACGCAGATTTAAAGAGGAGTCCGTAATTTGCTTTCTAATGATCATGATCTTTTCGTCAGAGAAGTTCACGAATTTATCACTGCTGAAGTCAAAGCCATCCTCTTTTGGGGAATGCTGCTTTTTAGTTAGCTTTGTGATAGTATCAAAAATTAATTTTGGATTGTTCTTATTCTCCTAAATTAAGTTGGAAAAATATGATGATCGAGCAGCAGTGAGGGCTCTTTGTGACAGGAAATTATGTCAGCACTCAAGATGATATATATATATGTTGATGTTGTTTTCCCTTTGTAGGCCTCTATGAAGATTTAGATTATTTTGGATTTAGTTAATGTGTTGTTATTCTTTCTTATTTGGTGTGGAACGTATTGTTGTAGCTGAAGGTACCTGAAGGTGTCTTTGTTCTTTAGATAGTATGTTTGTTGTAGTACAGTGAATTCTTCAGTTTTTCCTTGATCCAGAATTATGCAGAAGGCGGTTATCCCTTTGTCTGTCCATCTTTTAAAGCCAGGATCTAGTTTGGCGGGACTGAAATTGTGTCTAATGCTGGTCATGGTAGGGTAGCTGTTTGACTGTCTAGGTTGTTCTGCTTTTTGATCTTGTTCCATATGTTGATTGTATTTGTTATCCAGGGGTTTCCTACTTATATGAGTAATTTGGAGTACTCTTTGTGAGTTATTGCTGTTTGGATCGGAGTATTTTGATTTGTAGATTCAATTTCCTTCCAGTTTGAGTTATACTCCGCGTTACACAAACAGGTCAGTGTATGAAGGTTTGCTGAGGGGTAGTAGTGTCTGACGTGCCTCTGTCTTCTTTATGTAGTTGTAATGTTTTTAGTGTAATCCTTTATTTTCGTATTGTTCGAGATTAATTGTGTTCATCATTTATCACAGTTTTTGAATTATTTATCGGGGATATCTATGTGGAAAGATTGGAATATGAGCCTTGGTAGCATATTCACTTTTGTGTTTATTCTGGATGTCACATTTCTACTAATGCGACAAGGTAAATCCAATGGCAATGTCCTCGATAGGTATAGCGGCGGGTGATACTTTGATATTTGACAGCTGGGCGGGGGGGGGGGGGGGGGGGGTAAAGATAAAAGGACACCAGGCAGGGGCCATTTCAGACTACATGGGTAAATTATCGGTAGCCAACCATAGTCACAAAACAGGATATCTGAGCCACGGCCAAAGCAGCAACACTAATGGCAACTACAAGATGCCCAAGTTTTGACAAGACAGAAGTGCGTCAGGCTGTGGTGCTTTCAGGTGATAGATGTGTCAGAAATCACTCTCATAAATAAGACCTAGATGACCTCTAAATTCGTTTTAGAAGAGTATGACTTCGTTGTAGTCCTCAAGGAATAACTAAAAGTGTGTTTAGCTGACCCAAATAATGGAGATATTGCTGTGGATGGCATGTTGGCAACAGTTTGAAAATATATCTCCCCCTCCCTTCCCCTCCCCTCTCCCTTACTCTCCCCCTCCTCTCGCTCTCCCTCCCTCCCAGCTCCACCTCTCTCCAACCACCACAGACAGGATATTGATGCATAGAATAATAGTGAAAACATCAAAACTATGAAATAACAATAAAGGAATCATGCAGCCACTAAATATACACTGCTCAAAAAAATAAAGGGAACACTTAAACAACACAAAGTAACTCCAAGTCAATCACACTTCTGTGAAATCAAACTGTCCATTTAGGGAGTAACACTGATTGACAATACATTTCACATGCTGTTGTGCAAATGGAATAGACAACAGGTGGAAATACAGGCAATTAGCAAGACACCCCCAATAAAGGAGTGGTTCTGCAGGTGGGGACCACAGACCACTTCTCAGTTCCTATGCTTCCTGGCTGATGTTTTGGTCACTTTTGAATGCTGGCGGTGCTTTCACTCTAGTTGTAGCCTGAGACGGAGTCTACAACCCACACAAGTGGCTCAGGTAGTGCAGCTCATCCAGGATGGCACATCAATGCGAGCTGTGGCAAGAAGGTTTGCTGTGTCTGTCAGCGTAGTGTCCAGAGCATGGAGGAGCTACCAGGAGACAGGCCAGTACATCAGGAGATGTGGAGGAGGCCGTAGGAGGGCAACAACCCAGCAGCAGGACCGCTACCTCCGCCTTTGTGCAAGGAGGAGCAGGAGAAGCACTGCCAGAGCCTTGCAAAATGACCTCCAGCAGGCCACAAATGTGCATGTGTCTGCTCAAACGGTCAGAAACAGACTCCATGAGGGTGGTATGAGGGCCCGACGTCCACAGGTGGGGGTTGTGCTTACAGCCCAACACCGTGCAGGACGTTTGGCATTTGCCAGAGAACACCAAGATTGGCAAATTCGCCACTGGCGCCCTGTGCTCTTCACAGATGAAAGCAGGTTCACACTGAGCACGTGACAGACGTGACAGAGTCTGGAGACGCCGTGGAGAACGTTCTGCTGCCTGCAACATCCTCCAGCATGACCGGTTTGGCGGTGGGTCAGTCATGGTGTATGGTGGCATTTCTTTGGGGGGCCGCACAGCCCTCCATGTGCTCGCCAGAGGTAGCCTGACTGCCATTAGGTACCGAGATGAGATCCTCAGACCCCTTGTGAGACCATATGCTGGTGCGGTTGGCCCTGGGTTCCTCCTAATGCAAGACAATGCTAGACCTCATGTGGCTGGAGTGTGTCAGCAGTTCCTGCAAGAGGAAGGCATTGATGCTATGGACTGGCCCGCCCGTTCCCCAGACCTGAATCCAATTGAGCACATCTGGGACATCATGTCTCGCTCCATCCACCAACGCCACGTTGCACCACAGACTGTCCAGGAGTTGGCGGATGCTTTAGTCCAGGTCTGGGAGGAGATCTCTCAGGAGACCATCCGCCACCTCATCAGGAGCATGCCCAGGCGTTGTAAGGAGGTCATACAGGCACGTGGAAGCCACACACACTACTGAGCCTCATTTTGACTTGTTTTAAGGACATTACATCAAAGTTGGATCAGCCTGTAGTGTGATTTTCCACTTTCATTTTGAGTGTGACTCCAAATCCAGACCTCCATGGGTTGATAAATTGGATTTCCATTGATTATTTTTGTTTGATTTTGTTGTCAGCACATTCAACTATGTAAAGAAAAAAGTATTAATAAGATTATTTCTTTCATTCAGATCTAGGATGTGTTGTTTAAGTGTTCCCTTTATTTTTTTGAGCAGTATATTTTATATTCTTCAAAGTAGCCACCCTTTGTCTTGATGACAGCTTCACACACTCTTGGCATTCTCTCAACCAGCTTCACCTGGAATGCTTTTCCAACAGTCTTGAAGGAGTTCCCACATATGCTGAGCACTTGTTGGCTGCCTTTCCTTCACTCTGCTGTCCAACTCATCCCAAACCATCTCAATTGGGTTGAGGTCGGGTGAATGTGGAGGTCAGGTCATCTGATACAGCACTCCAGCAATCTCCTACTTGGTCAAATAGGCCTTACTCAGCCTGGAGGTATGTTTGGTCACTGTCCTGTTGAAAAACAAATGATAGTCCCAATAAGCGCAAACCAGATGGGATGGCGTATCGCTGCAGAATGCTGTGGTAGCCATGCTGGTTAACCTCTTATGGCTAGGGGGCAGTATTTTCACGGCTGGATAAAAAACGTACCCGATTTAATCTGGTTACTAATCCTACCCAGTAACTAGAATATGCATATACATATTATATATGGATAGAAAACACCCTAAAGTTTCTAAAACTGTTTGAATGGTGTCTGTGAGTATAACAGAACTCAAATGGCAGGTCAAAACCTGAGAGATTCCTTTACAGGAAGTGGCCTGTCTGACCATTTCTGGAACTTCTTTGCCATCTCTATCTTTTACTAAGGATCTCTGCTCTAACGTGACACTTCCTACGTCGTCCATAGGCGCTCAGAGCCCGGGAAAAACCTGAATGTCGTCATCCCAGCCCCAGGCTGAAACACATTATCGCCTTTCTCAAGTGGCCGATCAAGGTACTCTGGGCTTAGGCGCGTGACCTGACCGCCCCCGTCTTTGTGATTTTTTCCTCTGTTTGCCGAAAAGGAGATTCCCGGTCGGAATATTATCGCTTTTCTACGAGACAAATGGCATAAAAATTGATTTTAAACAGCGGTTGACATGCTTCGCAGTACGGTAATGGAATATTTAGAATTTTTTTGTCACGAATTGTGCCATGCGCACGACCCTTCTTTACCATTTCGGATAGTGTCTGGAACGCACAAACAAAACGCCGCTATTCGGATATAACGATGGATTATTTTGGACCAAACCAACATTTGTTATTGAAGTAGCAGTCCTGGGAGTGCATTCTGACGAAGACAACAAAGGTAATGAAACTTTTGTAATAGTAAATCGGAGTTTGATCAGGGCTAAACTTGGTCGGTGTCTAAATGGCTAGCCGTGATGGCTGGGCTATCTACTGAGAATATTGCAAAATGTGCTTTCACCGAAAAGCTATTTTAAAATCGGACATATCGAGTGCATAGAGGAGTTCTGTATCTATAATTCTTAAAACAATTGTTATGTTTTTTGTGAACGTTTATCGTGAGTAATTTAGTAAATTCACCGGATGTTTGCGGGGGGTATGCTAGTTCTGAACGTCACATGCTAATGTAAAAAGCTGGTTTTTGATATAAATATGAACTTGATTGAACAAAACATGCATGCATTGTATAACATAATGTCCTAGGGTTGTCATCTGATGAAGATCATCAAAGGTTAGTGCTGCATTTAGCTGTGGTTTTGTTTTTTGTGACATTATATGCTAGCTTGAAAAATGGGTGTCTGATTATTTCTGGCTGGATACTCTGCTGACATAATCTAATGTTTTGCTTTTGCTGTAAAGCCTTTTTGAAATCGGACAGTGTGGTTAGATAAAGGAGAGTCTTGTCTTTAAAATGCTGTGAAATAGTCATATGTTTGAAAAATTGAAGTTTTTGTATTTTTGAGAAATTTGTAATTCGCGCCACGCCTATCATTGGATATTGGAGCAGGTGTTCCGCTAGCGGAACGTCTAGATGTAAGAGGTTTTAAGTGTGCCATGAATTCAAATCAAATCACAGACACTGTCACCAGCAAAGCACCCCCAAACCATCACACCTCCTCCTCCATGATTCACGGTGGGAACTACACACGCAGAGATCATCCATTAACCTACTCTGCGTCTCACAAAGACACGACGGTTGGAACCAAAAATATCAAATTTGGACTCATCAGACCAAAGGACATATTTCCACCGGTCTAACCTTTCTGGCGAAGGCGTTCCTCTAGCGACCCACCTCGACAACATCTGGTGAAATTGCAGAGCGCGAAATTCAAATTACAGAAATAGAAATATTTAACATTCATGAAAATACAAGTGTCATACATCACAATAAAGCTTAACTTCTTGTTAATCCAGCCGCTGTGTCAGATTTCAAAAAGGCTTTACGGCGAAAGCACACCATGCGATTATCTGAGGACAGCGCCCTGCATACAAAAGCATGAAAAACATTTTCTACCAGGCAGGTGCGGCACGAAAGTCAGAAATAGCGATATAATAAATGCCTTACCTTTGAATATCTTCTTCTGTTGGCACTCCAAAAGGTCCCAGCTACATCACAAATAGTCCTTTTGTTCGATAAACTCCTTCTTTATATCCCCAAAAACTCAGTTTAGCTGGCGCGCTTCATTCAATAATCCACCGGTTTCCCTCCTTCAAAATGCATACAATTGTTATTGTCTTTACCGGAGATATACAACAAAGAACACGCTCTCATCCACGCGAATGAAAACACTACAGCCAAAATGGGAGCCACTTAGAAAAACTACAAATTCTAGCTAACTTTTCCAAAAACAAGCCTGAAACTCTTTCTAAAGACTGTTGACATCTAGTGGAATCCCTAGGAACTAAAATCTGGGAGGATTTCGCCTCATAATAAACATGACAACCATTGAAAACAGTGGTAGGCTGAAAATGTTTTTTTTTGGGATGGTTTGTCCTCGAGGTTTCGCCTGCCATATCAGTTCTGTATACTCACAGACATTATTTTAACAGTTTTAGAAACTTTAGAGTGTTTTCTATCCAATACTACCAAGTATATGCATATCCTAGCTTCTGGGCTAGGAAGCTAACAGGCAGTTTACTTTAGGTACGCTTTTCATCCAGACGTCAAAATACATTAAAAAAACACAAGCAAAATTGCTTGTGTTTCTTGGCCCAAGCAAGTCTCTTCTTCTTATTGGTGTCCTTTAGTAGGGTATTCTTTGCAGCAAATCGACCATGGCCTGATTCACGGAGTCTCCTCTGAACAGTTGATGTTGAGATGTGTGTTACTTGAACTCTGTGAAGCAGTTATTTCGGCTGCATTTTCTGTAACTCTAATGAACTTATCCTCTGCAACAGAGCTAACTCTGGGTCTTCCTTTCCTGTGGTGATCCTCATGAAAGCCAGTTTCATCATAGCCCTTGACGGTTTTTGAGACTGCACTTGAAGAAACTTTCAAAGTTCTTGAAATTTTCCGGATTGACTGAAATTCATTTCTGAAAGTAATGATGGACTGTTGTTTCTCTTTGCTTATTTGAGCTGTTCTTGCCCTAATATGGACTTGGTATTTTACCAAATAGGGCAATTTTCTGTATACCACCCATACCTTGTCACAACACAACTGATTGGCTCAAATGCATTAAGAAATTCCACAAATTAACTTTTAACAAGGCAAACCTGTTAATTGAAATGAATTCCAGGTAACTACCTCATGAAGCTGCTTGAGAGAATCAAGGCAAAGGTGGCTACTTTGAAGAATCTCAAATACAAAATATATTTTGATTTGTTTTACACTTTTTTGGTTACTATATTATTGCATATGTTTTATTTAACAGTTTTGATGTCTTCACTATTATTCTACAATGTAGAAAATAGTCAAAATAAAGAAAAGACGTGGAATGAGTAGGTGTGTCCAAACTCTTGACTGTTACTACTATATATATAAACTATGCAAAGAAAAAGAAACATCCTTTTTTCAGGGCCCTGTCTTTCAAAGATAATTCGTAAAAATAAAAATAACTTTATAGATCTTCATTGTAAAGGGTTTAAACACTGCTTCCCCATGCTTGTTCAATGAACCATAAACAATTAATGAACATGCACCTGTGGAACGGTGGTTAAGACACTAACAGCTTACAGACGGTAGGCAATTAAGGTCACAACTATGAAAACTTAGGACACTAAAGAGGCCTTTCTACTGACTCTGAAAAACACCAAAAGAAAGATTCCCAGGGTCCCTGCTCATCTGTGTGAATGTGCCTTAGGCATGCTGCAAGGAGGCATGAGGACTGCAGATGTGGCCAGGGCAATAAATTGCAATGTCTGTACTGTGAAACGCCTAAGGCGGTGCTACAGGGAGACAGGACGAACAGCTGATCGTCCTCGCAGTGGCAGACCACGTGTAACAACACCTGCACAGGATCGGTACATCCGAACATTATACCTGCGGGACAGGTACAGGATGGCAACAACAACTGCCCGAGTTACACCAGGCATGCACAATCCCTCCATCAGTGCTCAGACTGTCCGCAATAGGCTGAGAGAGGCTGGACTGAGGGCTTGTAGGCCTGTTGTAAGGCAGGTCCTCACCAGACATCACCGGCAACAACGTCGCCTATGGGCACAAACCCACAGTCGCTGGACCAGACAGGACTGGCAAAAAGTGCTCTTCACTGACGAGTCATGGTTTTGTCTCACCAGGGGTGATGGTCGGATTCGCATTTATCGTTGAAGGAATAAGCGTTACACCAAGGCCTGTACTCTGGAGCAGGATCGATTTAGAGATGGAGGGTCCGCCATGGTCTGGGGCGATGTGTCACAGCATCATCGGACTGAGCCTGTTTTCATTGCAGGCAAATTCAACGCTGTGCGTTACAGGGAAGACATCCTCCTCCCTCGTGTAGTACCCTTCCTGCAGGCTCATCCTGACATGACCCTCAAGCATGACAATGCCACCAGCCAAACTGCTCATTCTGTGCATGGTTTCCTGCAAGACAGGAATGTCAGTGTTCTGCCATGGCCAGCGAAGAGTCTGGATCTCAATCCCATTGAGCACGTCTGGGACCTGTTAGATTGGAGGGTGAGGGCTAGGGCCATTCCCCCCAGAAATGTCCAGGGACTTGCAGGTGCCTTGGTGGAAGAGTGGGGTAACATCTCACAGCAAGAATTGGCAAATCTGGTGCAGTCCATGAGGAGGAGATGCACTGCAGTACTTAAGGCAGCTGGTGGCCACACCAGATACTGACTGTTACTTTTTATATTGACCCTCCCCCTTTGTTCAGGGACACAATATTCCATTTCTGTTAGTCACATGTCTGTGGAACTTGTTCAGTTTATGTCTCAGTTGTTGAATCTTGTTATGTTCATTCAAATATTTACACATGTTAAGTTTGCTGAAAATAAACACAGTTGACAGTGAGAGGACGTTTCTTTTTTTGCTGAATTTATATATAAGCCCCCCAACGGCTTAGAGGTTAAAAGGAGGTTCTGTGTTGAGGTTCAGCTTCCTGGCAATAGGAAGTGGCTAAATTCATCCTCAACATGGTCCTTCATTCTCTCCCTGCAGTTACACAAAAACACTGTCTTCCACCCTCTTTCAAATGGTCAATTCCTCTGTAGAAAGAAGCTTGGGGCATTGTTGAAGAGAGAGGCCGTACATTGAATTTCAGCTTTCTGTAATTCCAGGAAGTCACTTAATTGGGGGTCATAGGGGTGGTTTCAAAAGCATAAAAAATGTTGAATCTTCCCAAATGTTTCATATTTATGACCGGGGGACCTTCATGACCCGACCCCAAAAGCATTTTTGACCTCCATTGGACTCCATTCTAGAAACCAAAAGCCTTGTTAGAATGCATTCTGAAGAGGATATTGGTAAAATTTCTTTAGATTGACTTAAAACTTAAAACTGTCTGTGTCTGCCTGTCTATCTGTCTGTCTGTCTGTCTGCCTGCCTGCCTGCCTTTCTGCCAGCCTGTCTGTCAGCCTGTGTCTGTCTGTATGTCTGCCGGTCTGTCTGAGTCTTTCAGCAATTTCCCATTGCAGCTTTACCAACATCTTTTCTCATTGAATGCAATTTATTGACATAAGCTTCAACCCTGTGAGACATCTTTTCCCATTAAATGCAATATATTGACAAAACCTTTAAATGGTTGATGCTCATCTTTTCCCATTGAATGCAATGTATTGGCATAAGCATCAATTGGTTGACTGCTATGTTTCGACAAAAGAAAGAGAAAGCAGGATACCTAGCATACATTAAATATCCCTTTGAGCATGGTGAAGTTATTAATTACACTTTGGATCATGTATCAATACACCCAGTCACTACAAAGATACCAGCGTCCTTCCTAACTCAGCTGCCGAAGAGGAAGGGAACCGCTCAGGGATTTCACCATGAGACCAATGGTGACTTTAAAACAGTTACAGAGTTTAATGACTGTGATAGGAGAATAGTGAGGATGGATCAACAACATTCTAATTACTCCCTAACTTAAATGACAGAGTGAAAAGAAGGAACCCTGTACAGAACAAGGGTTGGAACCGGTTCTGGGAACTGAAAAATTGAAAATAATATAATTATTTGAGGAACAGAACCCGAACCGAAAACGAAAGTGATCTATTCTGTTCCGTAACATAACTTTTATTTTAAAAGCATGGGAACTGGTTAATAATGTTATTTTACGCTCCGGGCATATTTTTCCAGTCCCACAAAAATTGCAACACAGTGCCTATGTAAAGCCCCCACTCTGTCACTCAGAAACGTATTCCAGTGCCTGCCTGCCAGCTGGAAATCTTTGCCAGTTGTAACGATGATGCTGGGAGTCAGGAAGCAAGTGCAGGTGGTGAGTTTAGTAATAATAATGATCATAAAGCGAAAAGCGTCTGGACATGAAAGCTTCAAGTTCCTCGGCGTACACATCACTGACAAACTTAAATGGTCCACCCACACAGACAGTGTGGTGAAGAAGGCGCAACAGCGTCTCTTCAACCTCAGGAGGCTGAAGAAATTTGGCTTGGCACCTAAAACCCTCACAAACTTTTACATATGCACAATTGAGAGCATCCTGTTGGGCTGTATCACCGCCTGGTATGGCATCTGCACCACCCACAACTGCAGGGCTCTCCAGAGGGTGGTGAGGTCTGCCCAATGCATCCCCGGGGGCAAATTACCTGACACCTACAGCACCCGAAGTCACAGGAAGGCCAAAACAATCATCAAGGACAAAAACCACACGAGCCACTGCCTGTTCACCTGCTATCATCCAGAAGGCAAGGTCAGTACAGGTGCATCAAAGCTGGGACCGAGAAAGGGAAAAACAGCTTCTATCTCAAGGCCATCAGACTTTTAACCTCACTAGGGTAGGGGGCACTATTTTCACCTCCGGATGAGAAGCGTGCCCAAAGTAAACTGCCTGTTCCTTAAGCCTAGAATCTAGAATATGCATATAATTGATGGATTTGGATAGAAAACACTCTAAAGTTTCCAAAACTGATATTTCTGACTTTTGTAACTCCAATACTTGGCTGGTAACTGTTTGTAATGTTTTGTGTGCTGGGCGCTGTCCTCAGATAATTGCATATAATGCTTTCGCCGTAAATACTTTTTAAAATCTGACACCGTGGTTGGGTTAACAAGAAGTTAATCTTTAAGCCGATGTATAACACTTGTATGTTTTATGAATTTTTATTATGAGTATTTCTGTTTTTGAATTTGGCGCTCTGCAATTTCACCGGATGTTGGCCAGGTGGGACGGTAGCGTCCCACATACCCATAAGAAGTTAAATAGCCACTAGCACATTAGAGGCTGCTGCCCTATATACATAGACTTGAAATCACTGGCCACTTTAATAATGGAACGCTAGTCACTTTAATAATGTTAAAAAATGTTGCATTACTCATCTCATATGTATATACTGTATTCTATCCTATTCTATTGTAGTCTATGCCGCTCTGACACTGCTCGCCCAAATATTTATATATTCTTAATTCCATTCCTTTACTTTAGATTTGTGTGTATTGTGTGTATTGTTGTGAAAATGTTAGATATTACTTGTTAGATATTACTGCGCTGTTGAAGCTAGAAACACAAGCATTTTTCTACACCCGCAATAACATCTGCTAAACACGTGTATGTTACAAATACAATTTGATTTGACTTGATTTGAATACCGCCTGAAGAGAGATGCTAGGGAGTGCAAGATAAAGGGGGAGTAATCAGGGTAGTGATGGATTGCCAGGACCGGTGGTTAGTAAACCAGCGACGTCGAGTGCCGGAGCAGGGGAGCGAGAGCAGACGTGACATCAGTGAATGTGCGTGTTCCTGCCCCTCCCATCTGAAGCATAGGTTACTGTAGCTTGATGACATTACAAACATAATTCAGAAATTAGGGAGAGATGTTTAATAAGAGAAGAATGGATTGACTTTTTCAATGCTAGCTAAGGATACTATCGTTTCACATTGAATTTATTAACTACAAAAAGGTAAAGATGTGTTTTTAATTCTAGTGCTGCTCTGTACACACAAGCTTGTTAGCTAGCTAGCTAACATTTGCTCTGGTCCAATGCTAAACCAACTCGGAAGTTAAGAGACATTCAAAGTTCCTCCATAGAAGCCACTCCTCCGTAGGTACAATTCTGTGGGCCTAATTCAGATCATGCATGTCATAACAAGATGCCCAGCACTTCAAGGAAAGCTTCTTCTATCCTCACCCTCAAAATTTCAGTTACATCCCGCACCCTACATTGTGACTGGCAGCACAGTGTGTGTGTTTGTCTTTCATTATGATCAAATCATGCTGTTACGATAGAACACAATTTGTTCTAAATGATTTTCCACACTGACTGGTAAAGTAATTAAATGTTGAGCTATTGAATGAAAAAAATGATGGTTCTGTTCAGAACCAAACAATTGGAAAATAATGTATGGTCCAACCACTGGTACAGAACTGCAATGTATTGACATACAGTGCCTTCAGAAAGTTTTCACATCCCTTAACTTTTTCCATATTTTGTTGTGTTACAGCCTGAATTTAAAATGGATTAAATTGAGAATCTTTGTCACAATCCATATTGGAAAATAATTTATGTTCCAACCACTGGTACAGAACTAAAAAAATAAAAAAAATAAAATGCTACCTATTTGCAACCAGGCACTGAAGTAATACTGCAAAAAAATGTGGCAAAGTAATTCACTTTTTGTCCTGAATGCAAAGTGTTATGTTTGGGGCAAATCCAATACAACACATTACTGAGTACCACTTTCCATATTTTCAAGCATAGTGGTGGCTGCATCATGTTATGGATATGCTTGTAATCATTAAGGACTGGGGAGTTTTTTCATAAAAATAAATTGATAGAGCTAAGCACAGGCAAAATCCTAGAGGAAAACCTTGTTCAGTCTGCTTTCCACCAGACACTGGGAGTTTAATTCACTTTTCAGCAGGACAATAACCTAGAACACAAGGCCAAATCTACATGGGAGTTGCTTACCAAGAAGACAGTGAATGTTACACTGGAGTTGCTTACCAAGAAGACAGTGAATGTTCATGAGTTACAGTTTTAACTTAAATCTGCTTGAAAATATATGACAAGACTAGAAAATGGTTGTGTAGCAATGATCAACAACTAATTTGACAGAGCTTGAAGATTTTTGAAAATAATAATGTTGCACAATCCAGGTTAGGAAAGCTCTTAGAGACTTATCCAGAAAGACTTCTAACATGTATTGACTCAGGGGGTTGAATACTTATCTCTTCAAGATATATTAGTGTTTTATTTTTTCACAAATTGTATAATTTTTCTTAAACTTTGACATTACAGAGTATTTTGTGTAGATTGTTGACAAATAATTACAAGGAAATACGTTTTCATTCCACTTTGTAACACAACAAAATGTGGATAGAGTTAAAACCTGTTTGGGTGCATGAACCGCTAGTGGGACACCTACGACAACATCGGGTGAAATTGCAGAGTGCGAAATTCAAGATACAAAAATAGTAATATTAAACATTCATGACAATTTAAAAGCTTAACTTCTTGTTAATCTAACCGCGTTGTCAGATTTCAAGAAGGCTTTACGGCAAAAGCATACCATGCGATTATCTGAGGACTGCGCCCCACATCAAAATACTTTTTCAACCAGCACAGGCATCACAAAATCACAAATAGTGAGTAAATAAATCACTTACCTTTGAAGATCTTCCTCTGTTTGCAATCCCAAGGGTCCCAGATACACAATGAATGGTTGTTTTGTTCAATAAAGTCCTTCTTTATATCCAGAAAAGTCAGTTTAGTTGGCACCAATGATGTCAGTAATCCACTCATTCAACAAGCATACAAACGAATCCAAAACGTTACCGGTAAAGTTAGTCCAAACAAGTCAAACGATGTTTCTAATTAATCCTCAGGTACTCTAATATCTAAATAAATGATCATATTTAAGACGGAGAATAGTATGTTCAGTAGGGAAGATGAATAACGAAGAGCACGTACCTCATTCACGCGCCAACAAGACTATTTTTCTAATGAGAGACACCTTGTACTTTTTTCAAATACTTGCTCATTTTTCAAAAAATAAGCCTGAAACTCTTTCTAAAGACTGTTGACATCTAGTGGAAGCCATAGGAACTGCAATCTGGGTCCTATCTATTTGTAGTTCCCATAGGCTAGCACTGAAATGGCCTGTGACCTCAAAAACAAATAATTCCGGATGGATTTTCCTCGGGTTTTCGCCTGCCATAACAGTTCTGTTATACTCACAGCCTTTATATTAACAGTTTTAGAAACTTCAGAGTCTTTTCTATCCAATGTATATGCATATCCTAGCTTCTGGGCCTGAGTAACAGGCAGGTTACTTTGGGCACGTCAGTCATCTGAAATTCCGAACAATAACCAGTCTCCAAAACAGGTTAAGGGGTGTGAATACTTTCTGAAGGCACTGTAAGTATCAAATGGTTGAAACTCATCTTTTCCCATTGACTGCTTTGTATTAACATAAGCGTCAACTCTGTCACACTCATCTTTTCCCATTGACTGCAATGTATTGACATAAGCTTCATGTGCTGTGAAGATATTTTTGCAAAAACGTCACAGAATGAGTTTGAGGCTTATAATTGGCTGCTTTCTTTTTGGTTAGAGAGGACCACCTTTCACCCTTGCTGTCATGGCTGTCGTTATGTAGAGATGACCAAGGCGCAGCAGGTTGCGTGCTCATCATTATAATTTATTAAATAAATGTGAACACGGAAAATAAGAAAACAAAAAACGACAAACCGACAGTTTTACAGGCTGAATACTAGCAGTGTAAAATCAACTATCCACAAATCCCCAGGTGAAAACACGCAACTAATATATGACTCCCAATCAGGAACAACGACGTACAGCTGTTCCTGATCGGGAGCCACACAGACCACACAGAAATAAACAAACTAGAAAACCAACATAGAATACAAAACCCAGAACATACACCAAAACCCCGTAATACATAAATAAAACACCTCTCTACAATACACATAACCCCCGAACCACATAAAACAAATATCCTCTGCCACGTCCTGACCAACTTACAAATACAAATAACCCTTATACTGGTCAGGACGTGACACTTGCCTTGGCATGCTTCCTGTTGATCTAGCGACCTTGTCTGTCTTCTCCCTCAGTGTTTATTCAGGTCGCCATGACACCTCAGACCTTTTTATTGCCCAAGTGCCATTATGCTTGTTGTGTTGTGTCTCTGCCCAGAGTTAACTTTGTCTCTTTTTTTATTTTATTTATACTCTTCTCTGTGGAAGACCTTCCCTCTATGCGCAAAATAAGCTAGGCTCGTTTGAATGTCATCAAAGTGGAGAATCTACAACCTACAAACATCTTGTGATGTTACAGATATAGAAGATCTTGTAGGCCTACATCACACACCACTTTTTCTTGAGGATACCCTAGGATAGGGGGCGCCACAGCGCATTTTGAAAAAAAATCGTTCCCATTTTCAACGGCCTACTAATCAAACTCAGAAGCTAGGACATGCATATACTTATTATATATGGATAGACAACACCCTAAAGTTTCTAAAACTGTTTGAATGGTGTCTGTGAGTATAACAGAACTCATATGGCAGTCAAAACCCCGAGACCGATTGAAACAGGAAGTGGAATTCTGAATTGTGGACTCGACTTCATCACTTTGCCTATTAATCACACCGTGAGCAATGGTTCACTGAGCACTTCCTATTGCTTCCACCAGATGTCCCCAGTCTTTTCACAGTGGTTTGAGCCTTATACAGTTGAAACTCAGTGAATGAGACGCATTGGAAATTGGTCACAGGGGATGGGCCATCACCATTATGACGTCGGCGGCCCAGTCTACCCCCACCTTTGGAAACGTTTTAAAACACTCTGCAACCGTCCCCGTCGAATCTTATTGGCTCTCTTGGTGTTACAGGCCCTGAAGATGAATGTTTTACAACGTTTGACATGTTTGAACGAACCTAGAGGAGGGAAAAAGTACATTTTCCGAAACTACTGTCCCGCGCACGTCGGAGCATTTGGAGACAGCCCTAGGACACGCTACCAACAGCAGGCTAATGGAACATGAAGGATGGACTTTTTCGACCGAAAATACATCTGTTGTGGACCTGGGATTCCTGGAAGTGCTTTCTGATGAAGACAACTAAAGGTAGGCGATTATTGACAATATTATACAAGATCAGATGTGACTTGCGATTGTTCCAAGATTGCGCGGCGCTAGTTTTCCAGGCTCATTTTCTGAGTATCGCATCTCCTTTTATCGCAAAGTTGGATTACCCAGTAAAGTTAATTTAAAATCTGGTATGACAGGTGTTCTCAAGAGATATTCATCTATAAATGTTAGATTGACAATATAAATTTAAAAAATTGTTTTCGAATAGTAATAAAGGGAATTATGCACTGTTTCCCGGGACGCATTTGAGGGGAAAATAGTTAGTCAACGTCAGACGCCGATGTAAAATGCTGTTTTTATATATAAATATGACCTTTATTGAACAAAAGAATGTATGCTGTGTGTAACATGATGTCCTAGGTGTGTCATCTGATGATGTTTGTAAAAGGTTAGTGCTGCATTTAGCTGTCTTCTGGGTTTATGTGACATTATATGCTAGCTTGAAAAATGGGTGTCTGATTATTTCTGGCTTGGTACTCTGCTGACATTATCTAATGTTTTGCTTTCGCTGTAAAGCCTTTTTGAAATCGGACAACGTGGTTAGATTAAGGAGATGTTTATCTTTCAAAGAGTGTATGTTTGAAAAATTTGAATTTTGACATTTATTTGGTTTCAAATTTGCCGCTCTTGAAATGCACCTGCTGTTGATAGGGTGCACCACGGGTGGCACGCTAGCGTCCCACATAGCCCCAAGAGGTTAATAGAATAATTGAGTTCTGATCTCCTTACCTATTTTATTGTTAATTGACAGGACCAATACTATTATACTTATGTAAAGTGTGAGAGGTCAATGTAGAGAGGATTTAAGGGCACAGTCACCTGAGCTGGGGCTCAAACCTCCTGCCGCCAAAGGGGAACATGAGGACTAGAGTCAGGAGCTTAGACCACTACACCAGAATCTGGCACAACAGGCCACTTAATAATTAGATTTTCAGATCTTGATCTCCTTACCTATTTTATTGTTAATTGACAGGACCAATACATAGCAAGTAAAGTGTGAGATGTCAATATAGAGAGGATTTAAGGGCACAGTCAGCTGAGCTAGGGCTTGAACCGCCTGCCACCAAAGGGGCATGTGAGGTCTAGAGTCAGGAGCTTAGACCACTACACCAGAATCTTGCACAACAGGCCACTTATTAATTTGATTTTCAGGTCTTGCTAAGCTGCAACCTATACTCCTCTGTAAACTGGACAGCTCTGTATACCCGTCGCAAGACTGTTGATGCTGGTTTATATTTTTTTAACAATATGTTTATTGATCTTTAACAAGACATATATAAGCAAAAATATTACATGAAAAAAATTACAGTGAAAACCACATCAAAAGTTAACAGCAACAAAAAATATCAATAAATAAATGACAAAACAAAAGTGTTACAGAAGCATAAAACCACCAAATACATTTTACAGTGGTCTAATTCAATAGAATATTACATATTTGGGACAAATTTCAGATGAAACACAACGCCACAAGCCAATCGGATATCTCTCACCACCACCCCACATGCACACAAAGCATATTACACTACCCAGAGTTCCCTTCATTTAGCCAATATTTCACCCACATCACAATGCTCAATAAAATCCAAAAATGGTCCCCAAACATTTTCAAAAGTGTCTTGTTTACCCTTTACCGTATATGTTATTTTTTCCATTGTTAGGCAGGACGACATTTCCCTAAGCCATTGAGCAATACTAGGCTTGTTCACACTTTTCCAGGCAAGGATCTATCAAGCATTTTGCTATAAGTGTTTGTACTTGGTCCTTTCGATGAGGGTTGATTGGGTACAACCCAGGATAAACACTTTGGGATGGAGAGGCAATTTTACTGATACTATATGGGATATCATATGTGATACCTCCTTCCAAAAATCTTGAATTTTCTCACAATCCCACAGACAATGAAACAGAGTCCCTTCAGAGTGATTGCACTTGTAGCATATATCTGGAACTGTACTATTATACTTATTTAACTTAACAAGGGTTACATATGTTCGCATCAACCAAGTGTATTGCATTAGTTTTAGCCGAGTATTCACAGTCTGTGTCTGAGCCTTAGTACATATACTACTCCATTTGTCCAATACTATGTCCTCCCAAATATCTTCCTTCCAAGAGTTCAGTTTGTGTGCAGAGGATTCGGTTGAGACAGACTCTAGCATATTGCATAGAGCTGAAATTCTACCCTCATCATTACAATGAGTTGAGATTGTATTTTCTAAAGTGGACAGAAGGGGTTTTAAGTTAGGTTTTGGTTCTGGGCAGCCATGAGGAAGCTCCTAAACTGTAAATATATATATAAAAAAAAAAAAGTTTTCTAGGAATGTCATATTTTACTATGAGTTCTTCAAATTACATAAAAATACCTTCTTTATACAGGTCTCAAACTTTCCTTAAACCCTTGCTGGCCCATAGTTGGAAACCCGGATCAGCTCTCCCAGGAGTGAAACTGATTTCCCCAGATAGGACTAAAACATGACAAAGAATGCGCTTCATCAAGGAACTTCCGCACCTCATACCAAACATTGATTGTATTAAAAACAAAGGGATTATTATTATTATTTAGTGTCTTGATATCAGCTGAGTAAATGTAGAGGTCAAGGGGTAATTTGGGTACAACTGAAGACATTTCAATCTCCATCCACGAAGGGAGAGACTCGGAGGTAATATAGTACATAGCAGTGCGAAGCTGAGCTGCTGTCACGATTCCCACCGACGGTGGCGCCCCCTCCTGCTCGGGTGGCGCTCGGCGGTCGTCGTCACCAGCCTATTAGCTGCCACTGATTCCCTTTTTGTTTTTCCCCTGTTTGTAATTGTGTGCACCTGTTTTGAGTGGGGGTGATTAGCGTGGCTATTTATATTAGCTGGTCTGCCTTTTCTTTGTGCAGGATTGCGTTTATTTCATTGTATGCTGTGCGTGGTGACACGCTTTTTGTTGTACATTTTCAGTGGTGCGTGTGTTTTGCGCAAGCTGTGTTTTGTCCCTTGTGTTTGGGGGGACTTTGTTTGGTAGTCGCTTGTCGTTTAGCCACTGTGCCTATTAAAGCCAATACCCTGAATCGCTGCTTCCTGCACTTAATTCCTCGTCAGCAAACACCCACGCCTTACAGCTGCCCAGTAATACCACTGGATATTAGGCAAATGGAGCCTCCCTCTGTCATACGCTAGGTACAATAAGGACAAGCAAACTCTGGGACTTCTGTTATTCCAGATAAATATAGTGAACATCTTTTTAAGCCTTGTAAAAAGAGATGGTGGCAGAAATAGAACATTCATGTTCAGAATGTTAATCCGGCCAATTAAAGATATAGGTAAAGATGACCAATCTATCGATTGAGTTATTGAATCTACGACAGGGGCATAGTTAGTTGAGACTATACAGTCAATCTCTGGCACAATTCAATGCCGAGATATGTAAAGCATTCCGAAGTCAGAAGTGTAGGTCTACGTCTTTCCTCCTCCTTTAGCATAATAATTGAGGATTTTGCATTATTTATTTTGTATCCCGAAAACACCCCAAACTCTTTGATTAGGTCCAGAAATGTGGGTATGGAATTACACAAGTCAAAATTACGTTGTCTGCATAAAGGGCAATTCGATGTTCCATCTGATCTATTCTGATACCTGAAATATTGGGGTGGGACCTAACAGCTATGGCTAGAGGCTCAATGGCTAGGATAAACAGGAGAGGAGAAAGAGAGGCAGCCCTGCCTAGAACCCCTGCAGATGTCAAAAGGTTTAGATAGCGTATTAGTAGTAAGGCCCTCTGCAGTGGGATTTGTATATAGTATCTTTATCCATTTACAAAAGCTCTCACCACAACCAAAATGAGTTAACATTTAAAGAGGTAGGGCCACTCAACCCTGTTGAAGGCCTTCTCTGTGTCTGACGACCCAATTCTAACATGTAGAACATTTAGCACTCTTCTAACATTATGAAATCCTTGACGACCTTGAATAAAGCCATTTTGGTCTCTACCCACCACATCCGGGAGATAACCCTCCAACCTCCTCGCAAGTGCTTTACAAAGAACCTTAGTGTCAGAATTCAAAAGTGAAATAGCGCGATAGGAATCACATTTGGTATGCAGCTTTGCAGGTTTTAGGAGCAGAGTGATCAGAGCTCCTCTCAAAGGGGGCAGGAGACCATTTTCGTAAGATTCCAAAAACATCTCCAGGAGGGGAGTGCACAGTTTGTTCTTAAATCTCTTGTAGATGTCAATGGGCAGCCCATCTGGGCCAGATGCCCTCCCCGCCCTCATTCTATCAATTGCCTTGGAAATTTCCTCCACAGTCAGCTCAGCATTAAGAATATCCTTAGATTCATCTGAAATATTGGGAAACTTCAATCTATCTAAAAAGCTAGCCTAGGTATCAGTTTCAGGAGGATACTCTGATGCATATATTTTTCATAAAAGGACTTAAAGGTATTGTTAATCTCACGTGGGTCTACCATCACAGCTCCCCCTGCATCCTGAAATGAATTGATTGCTCTCTCTGCTTGCTGCTGTTTGATTTGCCAGGCCAAAAGATTCCCAGCTTTTTCACCCGGGTCATAATATGATTGGTTTAGTCTCAATAAGCTTGCAGCAGCTCTACCCGCAGAAATTCTGTTATATTGTGCCCTGAGCAAGAGCAACTCCTTGTGTGCACCTGTGGAATTAGTGAGGAATATTTCTCTCTCCAGAGTTTTAATTTTGGTTTGAAGTCATTTTAATTTTTGACAAGTATTTTTTGACTTGGAGCTGGTGAAATTTATAATTTGACCGCTTATGAAGATTTAAAGGCTTCCCATCTAGTACAAGCTGAAGTCTGTGTTGTATTAATTGAAAGTATAGGTCAATTTGCTGTCCAATGTATTCTGTAAAACTTGTATCTTGCAGCCATTTAAGTTGGAAGCGCCATTTAGGTGGGTCACCTACTAAATTAGAATCGGAATATATAAGAGATGCTGGAGCATGGTCAGAGATGACAATGTTATCATAAAAGCGATCTTAAATTTTAGAGCGTAATGCTGCTGAGATCAAAAAATTGTTGATTCGGGAATAGGTCTGGTAAGTGCTAGAGTAACAGGAGTATTCCACATAATCTGGTTTCATTTCTCTCCAGATAAGTTTAAATCCTTCATAAAAAGCTCTGTGGTTTTCCTAGACTGGGTGTGGGAGTAGTTTGAACCCGAAGTGCGATCTTTAACAGGATCTAAAGTGCAGTTAAAGTCTCCTGCAACAATAACATTTCCTGGAATTGTGGAAAGGTTTAAAAACAAATCGTAAAAGAATTTAGAGTCATCTTCGTTGGGACCATACACAGTAATTAAATTCAACTGCTCGGACAGCAAGGTAATAATATATAATAATATATCTGCCGACAGGATCACAAATAGTTAGCAATATCTGATATGGAATGGATTTATGGATAAGAATAATAACTCCCCTTGCATGGGAACTAAACGAGGCTGCAATGACCTGCCCAGGCCACCTCTTGCGTATCTTAGGAATGTCGCCAGATAATAGATCTGTTTCTTGCAAAAATATGATCTTCGCCTGAAGTTGTTTTAATCTACTTATTACCTGTTTTATTTTGCCGATTTTATTTAATCCCCTACAGTTCCAGGATGTAAATTTAACCTTAACACTATGAGTCATCACATTTACCAGGGACACTTGAACTAAAACATTGCCCTATAAGAGCACATTGGATCTGCCTAATATACCAATAGACCTCTGTTACCACCATAAACAAAAAGGACGCTTTAAAGCACGTCATTGTACAAAAACACATGCCTAACAATCGACCACAAATGTGTGATTAACCCTCTTACCCCAAATTCTCTAACAGACCTCCCTCTTCCCCTCTGTGACACTCCGTATAAGGTGCTCAACAGATCCACACACACATGAGGAGCCGCCTCTGACTATGCGTTTTTTCCCCCTCTGTTCGCCTTCTGCCCTCCACTTGTCATTACACTGTATTGTGTTCATCATTTAACAAAGCGCCAAATAAAATACCAGGAGTGAGCCAGAATATAAGACCACCGTGATCTAGCCTCATATAGGCCTAAATTAAACAAACCTTCACCAGGATGTTCCGATGCATAAAAGCAAAGTTTCATGGTACATAAAATTATAATAAGGCCTACTTGTAAACAGGCCATGTTATAATAGTTCAATAGACAGTGCTACTATGTTACTAGATAAATTATAACACGGTGAACTGGCTCAAACTTTAAATACCTGTTTATACAAAACCGAAAGCAACATTTAAAAAAAAAAAAGTTGCTATTGCCTCCTCTTCAGCGTTGCTCCACTTCCACACCTCTGCCTAGCTTCTCAAGAAACTGCTCCACCTCGGCTGGTGTTTAAAAAATGTAGGAACGATCGCCGTGGGAGACCCTCAGGCCTGCTGTAAAGATGATTCCATACCGGATAGCCTTAGCCGCTGCTTTACACTGTCGAGCGTTTCTGCTGTTTGTGGACTTCCATGGAGAGATCTGGGAAGAACATAAATCGCCAATTCTTGTAGAGTACGCTCCCTTTCACCCTGGCTGCATTCACCACGCGCATTTTATCTTTATAGTTTAAGAACTTCATTATCAGAGCCCTCGGGGTGCGTTGGGGTCGGATCGTGGGCCAGAAATCCAATGAGCTCTCTCAATGATCAAAGGAGAGTGGAGTGGCTCCATATCCAGAGCCTCGGGAAGCCACCACTCTAGGAATGCGCAAGCATCGGGGAGATGTACTAGTCTCAAGTTCAATCTCCTGCTGCGGCCCTCCAAATCAATTCGTTTAGAGGTAAGCGATTCAACCTTTTCCTCAAGAGTGGTGGTCATTGCCTGCAGGGCTATAATGTTGTATTCGGTTCCAGAGATGCGTTCCTGAGCCTGAGAGATTTGCCCAGCACATTCTTTGACTTCCTTTTTAACGTTGTCCACTGTAGAGTACATTTTCGAATTCTCTATCAAGAGAAGGCAATACAGTTGTAGAAGCATGGTGGCTAGGAAAAAAACCCCTAGAAAGGCGGGAACCTAGGAAGAAACCTAGAGAGGAACCAGGTTTTGAGGGGTGGCCAGTCCTCTTCTGGCTGTGCCAGGGGAAGATTATAAGAGTACATGGCCATTAAGGCCAGCAGGGTGAAATAGTAATCACAGTGGTTGTAGAGGGTACAACAGGTCAGCGCCTCAGCAGTAAATGTCAATTGGCTTTTCATAGCCGAGAATTCAGAGGTCGAAACAGCAGGTGCAGTAGAGAGAGGGGGAGAGGGAGAGAGAGGGTCTAAAACAGCAGGTCCAGGACAATGGTATCATGTTCGTTGGACAGGTCAGGGTTCCATAGGCAGAACAGAAGAAACTGGATCAGCAGCACGACTAGGTAGACTGGGGATGGGGACAGCCAAGAGTATTCAGGCCAGGTAGGCCTGAGGCATGGTCCCTAGGGCTTATGTCCTCCACGAGGGAGGGAGGGAGATGAGCTCACGCATTTTTCAGCATTTTACAAAAAGATAGATTTAGAATTAAATAAACTTGAATTTTCCCACAAGGACATATATAGGATACTACCCTACACAACATAACCTTCACTCCAAATCAAAACTCAAAACCTACAACCTGATTTTGGACAAAATTACTTGGAAGGATTCCTACTACCAAAGGACTATAAAGCAAATGCTCAGGCAAACCAATAACCAGCAAAAGAAACACAACAGAAACCTGAACAATTAATAAGGACTGAATGCTAAGTTAATGCTACGAAGCTTGCTAAGACAGAACAGATCCAGCTGCAACTTCAATTAGCACTGAGGTGTGAAGTGAGAGGTGTCAAAGCCCTTGAGCCCAACAATAGCAGGAGAGTTTCACAGCCTTCCACACCCAAATGCAGAGGCCTTTCAAGTCTCCTCCCTCTGTGCAGAGGTCATTACAATCCAGTACCCTCTGGATGTAAAACATGAGAAGGCACGGAAAGAATACAAAAATAAACTCCTTATGGAAAATCAAGAGACACTTTTTGCTGACTGCTATAAAAATGGGAACGTAAGAAACTTAATCTTTCACACAGACCATCCCCTGGCATGATGCAGTGATATATTAACACACTGCCCCTCTCTTAAGGGGGGTGTTAGTGATGGGTGGAAACTCAGGATACTAGACAACGAGGACTCTGAGTTAGCCAATGTCAACCTGTACAAGTCTGGAACAGTATTGGTACAGGGCAACCCCAAAGAGTTTCAGCTGGACTTTCACACAGTCAAATAGGGAGCGCAGCAGGAGAAGCTCTCTCTTGAGAAAGATACCTCCACCCCAAGCATGTCAGACCAGACCTCTTCATTAAACAACCCCACAGACGAGCAACCCCAAGCGGAAAGTCAACCTCTCAACACAGAGCACTACTCCCTCATTGAAATGAAGGATGAATTCACCCAGCTGGAGGAAAGGCAGGTGGAGCTGGAACAGCAGGTGAACACACTCCAGTCAGCACAAAATATAGTCCAGCACAACAACACCTCCTCAACCAGACCCGGTAAGCTGGAGGTGGAGAGAGACATGTCTGCACTCTGACTGTGGTGAGACAACATCAACAGGAGAAAGAGCAGGAGCAGGAGAATGACAGAGCACTAGAGGAGAAGGTGAAAGTGCTGCAGGAGAAGGTGAGAATGATGACGTGTGACAGAGAACAACCCATTAGAGAGCTGGCCATCCCTGCAGAGAAGCCAGCAGAACAGCCCACCTGAGATCCTGACCATAGCCTCGACACCACAGCAGAACAGTCCACCACAAACCCTGACCATAGCCTCGACACCACAGCAGGACAAACAAATGAAGAACCCCAAGCCCAGAGGATCCCACTCCCTCTGAGCACCCCCTCCTGTCAGCCACCCTAATTGCCCTCCTGACAACCCCCCCCCCCCCCCCACACACACACAACCACTGAGGACATACACAAGCCACATATTGTACTTCTATACAAGAAAATACACTTTTTCCCAAACACAGTGTCTAAACTCTGGTGTCCAAACACCCAGCGCGCCCTAGACCTTCTGTCTGAGGATCAACTACAGTCGTGGCCAAAAGTTTTGAGAATGACACAAATATTAATTTTCAGTTTGTTGCTTCAGTGTCTTTAGATATTTTTGTCAGATGTTACTATGGAATACTGAAGTATAATTACAAGCATTTCATAAGTGTCAAAGGCTTTTATTGACAATTACATGAACTTGATGTGAAGAGTCAATATTTGCAGTGTTGACCCTTCTTTTTCAAGACCTCTGCAATCCACCCTGGCATGCTGTCAATTAACTTCTGGGCCACATCCTGACTGATGGCAGCCCATTCTTGCATAATCAATGCTTGGAGTTTGTCAGAATTTGTGGGTTTTTGTTTGTCCACCCGCCTCTTGAGGATTGACCACAAGTTCTCAATGGGATTAAGGTCTGGGGAGTTTCCTGGCCATGGACCCAAAATATCGATGTTTTGTTCCCCGAGCCACTTAGTTATCACTTTTTCCTTATGGCAAGGTGCTCCATCATGCTGGAAAAGGTATTGTGCGTCACCAAACTGTTCCTGGATGGTTGGGAAAAGTTGCTCTCGGAGGATGTGTTGGTACCATTCTTTATTGATGGCTGTGTTCTTAGGCAAAATTGTGAGTGAGCCCACTCCCTGGCTGAGAAGCAACCCCACACATGAATGGTCTCAGGATGCTTTACTGTTTGCATGACACAAGACTGATGGTAGCGCTCACCTTGTCTTCTCCGGACAAGCTTATTTCCAGATGCCCCAAACAATCGGAAAGGGGATTCATCAGAGAAAATGACTTTACCCCAGTCCTCAGCAGTCCAATCCCTGTACCTTTTGCAAAATATCAGTCTGTCCCTGATGTTTTTCCTGGAGAGAAGGGGCTTCTTTGCTGCCCTTCTTGACACCAGGCCATCCTCCAAAAGTCTTCGCCTCACTGTGCGTGCAGATGCACTCACACCTGCCTGCTGCCATTCCTGAGCAAGCTCTGTACTGGTGGTGCCCCGATCCCGCAGCTGAATCAACTTTAGGAGACGGTCCTGGCACTTGCTGGACTTTCTTGGGCGCCCTGAAGCCTTCTTCACAACAATTGAACCGCTCTCCTTGAAGTTCTTGTTGATCCGATAAATGGTTGATTTAGGTGCAATCTTACTGGCAGCAATATCCTTGCCTGTGAAGCACTTTTTGTGCAAAGCAATGATGACGACACAAGTTTCCTTGCAGGTAACCATGTTTGACAGAGGAAGAACAATGATTCCAAACACCACCCTCCATTTGAAGCTTCCAGTCTGTTATTCAAACTCAATCAGCATGACAGAGTGATCTCCAGCCTTGTCCTCGTCAACCCTCACACCTGTGTTAACAAGAGAATCACTGACATGATGTCAGCTTGTCCTTTTGTGGCAGGGCTGAAATGCAGTGGAAATGTTTTTTGGGGATTCAGTTCATTTGCATGGCAAAGAGGGACTTTGTAATTAATTGCAATTCATCTGATCACTCTTCATAACATTCTGGACTATATGCAAATTGTCATCATACAAACTGAGGCAGCAGACTTTGTGAAAATTAATATTTGTGTCATTCTCAAAACTTTTGGCCACGACTGTAGGGTCATCCAGCCACGTAATAATACACGTACAAATGACCTGAGAGCACAGCAGGAAAAGAAGTGATTGAAAAAGCATTTTCTACTTTCCCCAATGCACAAGTGGTTATCTCCACCCTGCTACCACAAAAATACTTCCACCCTGCTACTATACAGCGGGTAAACGCAAGTATTTCCCGTGACTGTTCCTCAAAACTAAATGTTTAGCTGGCCCACCACTCCACCCTGGACTTGAACAGCATTTACCACCAGGTCCACCTATACAAGGCAGCAGTGCTCACATCGCCCTCAACCGCAACTGCAACCCCAGCACCTGACACGGGAATAACAGACAACCCCCCCCCCTCCCGGACTTCCCCGGACCTATGCATAGAGGACCCACACAAAGCCTTCACTATCTCATCCTGGAATATCCAAGGCCTGAGGTCATCTGTCTTTGGCCTAAAGAGCAGGAACCTCGACTTCACCAAAGAAATCAGAAATACAGACATTGTCATCCTACAAGAAACATGGTATAGATGAGATGGAGCCACTGGTTGCACTCTAGATTACAGAGAGCTGGTAGTCCCATCCACCAAACTACCAGGTGTGAAACAGGGAAGGTACTCAGGGGTTATGCTAATTTGGTATAGAGCAGACCTACAGTGCCAGTCAAAGGTTTGGACACACCTACTCATTCAAGTTTTTTAGTTTTTTTTAAACTATTTTCTACATTGTAGAATAATAGTGAAGACATCAGAACTATGAAATAACACATATGGAATCATGTAGTAACCCAAAAAGTGTTTGCCAAGAGTGTGCAAAGCTGTCATCAAGGCAAAGGGTGGCTACTTTGAAGAATCTGAAATATAAAATATACTTTTTTGGTTACTACATGATTCCATATGTGTTATTTTGATGTCTTCGCTATTATTCTACAATGTACAAAATAGTAAAAATAAGAAAAATCCTGGAATAAGTAGGTGTGTCCAAACTTTTGGCTGGTACTGTAACTCACTCTATTAAATTAATCTAAACAGGAAAATGTAACATTTGGCCAGAAATTCAAAAGGAAATTATCTTAACAGAGACAAATCTCCTCCTGTGTGCTACCTATAACCCCCAACTAGAATCCCCATACTTTAATGAAGACAGCTTCATTAAAGGGGGGGTGGGAATCAATCATTTCCAGGCCCAGGGAAATATACTAGTCTGTGGCGACCTAAATTCCAGAACTGGACAAGAGCCTCAAACCCTCAGCACACAGGGGGACAAACACCTACCTGGAGGTGATAGCATTTCTTCCCCCATATGCCCCCCTAGTAACAACTACGACAACATAACCAACAAAAACGGGTCACTTCTCCTGCAGCTCTGTCGCACCCTGGGTATGTACATAGTCAATGGTAGGCTTCGAAGGGAATCATACGGTAGGTACACCTATAGCTCATCTCTTGGCACTAGTACTGTAGACTACTTTATTAATGACCTCATCCCAGTCTCTCAGAGTGTTCACAGTCAGCCCACTGATCAGATCACAGCAAAATCACAGTCTACTTGAACAGAGCAATACTCCGTCATGAGCAGTGCTGGAAAAAGTACCCTATTATCATACTTGAGTAAAAGTAAAGATACCTTAATAGGAAATGACCCAAGTAAAAGTGAAAATCACTCAGTAAAATACTACTTGAGTAAAAGTCCACAAGGTATTTGGTTTCAAATATACTTAAGTACCAAAAGTATGTCTGTCACGGGTGTCGTAGGGTAGAGACCAAGACGCAGCGGGAAAATGTACACTCATCTTCTTTTTATTAGGTGAAGAAGGAAAACACATAAAACGTATACAAAACAAAACGAACTTGACAGTCTTGTCAGGCAAACAGCTAAACAAGAACAATCTCCCACAAAATCCCATGAAAAACAAACTCCTAATTATAGGACCCTCAATCAGAGGCAACAATAACCAGCTGCCTCCAATTGAAGGTCCAACCCCAATTAACTAAACATAGAACTACAAAAGACTAGATAGAACATAGAAATATACTAACATAGAACAATGACTAACAAACCCCGGACTAATAAATCAAATAACCCCTCTACCTAAACACATACACAAAACACACCCTGAACCACATAAAACACCCCCTGCCACGTTCTGACCAAACTACCAAACTACAATAACAAATAACCCCTATACTGGTTAGGACATGACAGTACCCCCCCCCCCCCCCCCCCAAAGGTGCAGACCCCGGATGCACCTCACACAAAAAAATAAATAATAATAACCCCCAAAACAAAAATAAATCCCAAAACTAAAGGGAGGGAAGGGAGGGTGGCTGCCGTCACCGACGGCTCCTGTGCTACACCCCCCCCCCTCCCCAAACCTCCTACAGTGGAGGTGGCTTAGGCTCAGGCCTTTGCCAGAGGCTAGTCACTGAAGACCCTGGAATGTCCTCTGGGAGCTCTGGACTGGAGGCCGACTCTGGGAGCTCCAGACTGTCGGCAGACTCACTCAGTTCCGGACTGTAGGCAGACTCACTCGGATCCGGACTGTAGGCAGACTCACTCGGTTCCAGACTGTAGGCCGTCTCACTCGGTTCCAGACTGTAGGCCGTCTCACTCGGTTCCGGACAGTAGGCCGTCTCACTCGGTTCCGGACTGTAGGCCGTCTCACTCGGTTCCGGACTGTAGGCCGTCTCACTCGATTCCGGACTGTAGGCCGTCTCACTCGGTTCCGGACTGTAAGCCGTCTCACTCGGTTCCGGACTGTAGGCCGTCTCACTCGGTTCCGGACTGTAGGCCGTCTCACTCGATTCCGGACTGTAGGCCGTCTCACTCGATTCCGGACTGTAGGCCGTCTCACTCGGTTCCGGACTGTAGGCCGTCTCACTCGGTTCCGGACTGTACACTGTTGCCGGATACTCTGGACGGGGTACTGTCGCCGGATACTCTGGACGGGGCACTGTCGTCGGACACTCTGGACGGGGTACTGTCGTCGGACACTCTGGACGGGGCACTGTCGTCGGACACGTTGGACGGGGCACTGTCGTCGGACACTCTGGACGGGGCACTGTCGTCGGACACTCTGGACGGGGCACTGTCGTCGGACACTCTGGACGGGGCACTGTCGTCGGACACTCTGGATGGGGCACTGTCGTCGGAAGCTTGGGACTGGGCTGACGCACTGGAAGCCTGGTGCGTGGTGCTGGTAGCGGATGTGCCAGACTGAAGACACGCACTTCAGGGCTAGTGCGAGGAGCAGGAAAAGGACGAGTTGGACTGGGCTGAACCACTGGAAGCCTGGTGCGTGGTGCTGGTTTAGGAGACGCCAGACTATGGATACGCACCTCAGGGTCAGCACGAGAAGCAGGAACTGGATATACCGAGCCATGGGTAAGTACTGGAGGTCTGGAGCGCACCTCTTGCACAACCCGTCCTGGCTGGATGGAAATAGCAGCCCTGCACAAGCGGACTGCTGGTACAGGGCGAACTAGGCTGTGCAGAGGCCTGATGGTTGCCGTGCGTAGAGCAGGCGTAGGGTAGCCTGGGCCTAGGAGGCGCACTGGTGGCAAGATGCGCTGTGCAGGCATCCTCCTTCCAGGCTGGATGCCTACTCTACCACGGCACTTGCGAGGGGCTGGGATCGCTCGCACCGGACTGTGCGTGCGCACGGGCGGGATCGTGTGCACTTCCGCATACTCCGGCGCTCTCCCCTCCAGTTGCTTCCCATAATAAGCACGGGGAGTTGGCTTGCGGCTCAATCCTGGCCCCGCCTAACTACCAGTGTGCCCCCCCCAAATGTTTTTTATTGGGGGTGCCTCTCGTGCTTCCCCATCGGCGCGTATAAAGCCTCATACCAGCGCCGCTCCGCCTTGGCTGCCTCTATCTCCTCCGGTGGGCGACGATATTCCCCAGCCTGGTGCCATGGTCCAGCCCCGTCCAGAATTTCCTCCCCTGTCCATGATTCCTGACAGTCCTTCTGTTGCTGCTTCCTCCGCTGCTTGGTCCGTGGTTGGTGGGAGATTCTGTCACGGGTGTTGTAGGGTAGAGACAAAGACGCAGCGGGAAAATGTACACTCATCTTCTTCTTATTAGGTGAAGAAGGAATACACATAAAACGTATACAAAACAAAATGAACTTGACAGTCTTGTCAGGCAAACAGCTAAACAAGAACAATCTCCCACAAAATCCCATGAAAAACAAACTCCTAATTATAGGACCCTCAATCAGAGGCATCAATAACCAGCTGCCTCCAATTGAAGGTCCAACCCCAATTAACTAAACATAGAACTACAAAAGACTAGATAGAACATAGAAATATACTAACATAGAACAATGACTAACAAACCCCGGACTAATAAATCAAATACCCCCTCTACCTAAACACATACACAAAACACACCCTGAACCACATAAAACAAACACCCCTGCCACGTCCTGACCAAACTACAATAACAAATAACCCCTATACTGGTCAGGATGTGACAATGTCATTGCAAAAATGTGCTTTAGTATCAAAACTAAAATTATAAACTGGGTGGTTCGAGCCCTGAATGCTGATTGGCTGACAGCCGTGGTATATCAGACCGTATACCATGGGTATAACAAAATATTTATTTTTACTGCTCTAATTATGTTGGTAACAAGTTTAGAATAGCAATAAGGCACCTCAGGGGTTTGTGGTATATGGCTAGTATCCAGGCACTCTGCGTTGCGTCATGCATAAGAACTGGCCTTAGCCACGGTATATTGGCCATATACCACACCCCCCGTGCTGTATTGCTTAAGTATAAATAATTTCACATTTCTTATATTAAGCAAACCAGTTGGCACAATTGTTTATGTATATTAATTTGCAGATAGCCAGGGGCACACTCCAACCCTCAGACATCATTCAAAAAACAAAGCATTTGTGTTTAGTGAGTCCACCAGATCAGAGGGAGTAGAGATGTCCAGGGATATTCCCTTGATAAGTGGGTGTATTGGACCATTTTTGTCCTGCTAAGCATTCAAAATGTAACGAGTACTTTTGGGTGTCAGGGGAAAATATATGGAGTAAAAAGTACATCATTTTCTTTAGGACTGTACTGACGTAAAAGTAGAAGTTATCAAAAATATAAATAGTGAAGTAAAGTACAGATACCTGATCATGAGGCATCAAAGCCAAAGGAACGGAACAAAAATTAAGAAATCATATAGATGGACAGAAAGTAGTGTGGAAACCTACCAAAAAAGACAATTAGGCAACAACCAATTCAATCCCTATTAGACAACTTCACGGACAAAACATTTCACTGTAATAGTGAACGTGTAAACTTGGTAGTAGAAAACCTGAACAGTATATTTGACCTCTCAGGTTCCCTATCAAATCTAAAAATTTCAAGCAGAAAAACGAATAAAATGAACAACAATGACAAATGGTTTGATGAAGAATGCAACAACCTAAGAAGGAAATTCAGAATCCTATCCAACCAAAAACATAGAGACCCAGAATATCTGAGCCTACGCCTTCACTATAGTAAATCACTAAAACAATACAGAAATACACTACAGAAAAATAAGGAACAGCACATCAGAAATCAGCTCAATGTAAATGAAGAATCCATAGACACTAACCACTTCTGGGAAAATTGGAAAAAGCTAAACAAACAACAACACGTAGAGTTATCTATCCAAAACGGAGATGTATGGATAAACCAAATTTTAGAATCAACTATTTAAAGACTACCAGAACCCACTGGAATCTCCAATTACATTGAATGAATACAAACCCTCCAACCCAAAAAGGGCTGTAGTGTTGATGGTATCCTGAATGAAATGATCAAATATACAAAACACAAATTCCAATTGGCTATACTTAAACTCTTTAACATCATCCTTAGCATCTTCCCCAATATTTGGAACCAAGGACTGATCACCCCAATCCACAAAAGTGGAGACAAATTTGACCCCAATAATTACCATGGGAGAATCCTCTGCATTACAATTAACATCAGACTCATACATTTCCTCAGTGAAAACAATGTACTGAGCAAATGTCAAATTGGCTTTTTACCAAATTACCGTACGACAGGCCACATATTCACTCTGCACACCCTCATTGACAAAGTAACAAACCGAAACAAAGGCAAAGTCTTCTCGTGCTTTGTTGATTTCAAAAAAGCTTTTGACTCAATTTGGCATGAGGGTCTGCTATACAAATTGATGGAAAGTGGTGTTTGGAGAAAAACATACAACATTATAAAATCCATTTACACAAACAACAACAAGTGTGCGGTTAAAATTGGCAAAAAACACACACATTTCTTCCCACAGAGCCGTGGGGTGAGACAGGGATACAGCTTAAGCCCCACCCACTTCAACATGTATATCAACGAATTGGTGAGGGCACTAGAACAGTCTGCAGCACCCGGGCCTCACCCTACTAGAGTCTGAAGTCAAATGTCTACTGTTTCCTGATGATCTTGTGCTTCTGTCCCAACCAAGAAGGGCCCACAGCAGCTCCTAGATCTTCTGCACAGATTCTGTCAGACCTGGGCCTTGACAGTAAACCTCAGTAAGAAAAAAATAATGGTGTTCCAAAAAAGGTTGGGTCGCAAGGACCACAAATACAAATTCCATCTTGACACCATTTCCCTAGACCACACAAAAAACTATACATACCTTGGCCTAAACATTAGCGCCACAGGTAACTCCCACAAAGCTGTGAATGATCTGAGAGACAGGGCAAGAGAGGCCTTCTAAGACATCAAAAGGCAAATAAAATTCAACATACCAATTAAGATCTGGTTATAAATACTTGAATCAGTTATAGAACCCATGGTTGTGAGGTCTGGGGTCCACTCACCAACCAAGATTTCACAAAATAGGACAAACACCAAATTGAGACTCTGCATGCAGAATTCTGCAAATATATCCTCTGTATACAACGTAAAACACAAAATAATGCATGCAGAGCAGAATTAGGCCAATACCCACTAATTATCAAAATCCAGAAAAGAGACGTTAAATTCTACAACCACCAAAAGGAAGCGATTCCCAAATCTTCCATAGCAAAGCCATCAACCACAGAGAGATTAACCTGGAGAAGAGTCCCCTAAGCAAGCTGGTCCTGGGGCTCTGTTCACAAACACAAACAGACCCCACAGAGCCCCAGGACAGCAACACAATTAGACCCAACCAAATCATGAGAAAACAAAAAGACAATTACTTGACACATTGGAAAGAATTAACAAAAAAACGATTTGGTCCTAAACAGAGAGTACACAGTGGCAGAATATCTGACCACTGTGACTGACCGAAACTTAAGGAAAGCTTTGACTATGTACAGACACAGTGAGCATAGCCTTGCTATTGAGAACAACCTCCGTAGGCTGACCTGGCTCTGAAGAGAAGACAGGCTATGTGCACACTGCACACATAATGAGGTGGAAACTGAGCTGCTCTTCCTAACCTCCTGACAAATGTATATTAGAGGCACATATTTCCCTCAGATTACACAGACCCACATAGAATTAGAAAACAAACCAAATTTTGATAAGGTGAAATACCACAGTGTGACATCACAGCAGAAACATTAGACCGGTGGAAATCTCCAAAGTCCAAATTTGAGAATTTTGGTTCCAACCGCTGTGTCTTTGTGAGACGTAGAATAGGTGAACGGATGATCTCCACATGTGTGCTTCCCACCGTGAAGCATGGAGGAGGAGATGTGATTTATTTAGAATTCAAGACACACTTAACCAGCTTGGTCCTATGTGTTTTTAAAGGGGAGTACCACAGGGGTGTGTATTTTCCCCCTGCGAGAGTCAGCAGGTCTCCGATCCTCTTAAATCTCCTCTGACGTTCACGAGAGGGTAAAGGCCCTTTTTAAGCCCTTTTTCGATTGCTTTTTTTTTAGATCCCTATCACCATAAAATATAGTATAGTATAGTAACCTTTTGAACAGCAGCTTACAACACAAGGATTATTTTCCACTTCTATTTAACACTCAACATCCCTTTAAATTTGTGAACCTTTCATTTTGATTTTCTCGACAAACACACAAGCATATAAGGAGAGAGCCGTTCAGATTATTAGGGATCAATGAAAGAAAGTCATGTAAATACATGCATATTTGTCTCCTTTTCAGCACCAATTGGTAGATATTTTGATCTTGTATATTATTTAGGTTTAGGAAAGTATTTATGAATAATAAAAAACAGGTTTGGAGAGTCTAGCAATATATATTGGTGAATCAAAAACACAGTGGTTTGATTCATCCTGAAAGTTGCCATATTCAATTGTTCAAACCATAACATTTTGGAAGGTGAGAAAAGTGTACAATAGGAGCTGAACAGTAGTCATATAATCCTCACTAATCATGGAAATGTGACGACAATGGTCCAGTCGTCGTGAACAGTGTGCCAGGCTCCAGATTTAAACTGCTACATATGGTCTGCATTGCATAATGATTCAAAGAGGCTACATGTCCCAAATGATTGCACAACTTGTGATACGTTAGCCTAATATGATCCACTATCGCTAGCAATCTTTAGGAACAACCACACAAATGTGACAGAGGAAAGAAAGGTAAACTAACAATGTAATGGAATGATGCAAAATGTAAGGAAACTAACACTGAAGTGACAGTTATAAATGTATGTGGGTGCAACTGATGGTGACTACCAATAGTGGCCAATATTTAACCTGTCTGGGCTAGGGGGCAGTATTTTCACGGCCGGATAAAAAAACATACCCGATTTAAACTGGTTACTACTCTTTCCCAGAAACGAGAATATGCATATTATTAGTAGATTTGGATAGAAAACACTCTGAAGTTTCTAAAACTGTTTGAATGGTGTCTGTGAGTATAACAGAACTCATATGGCAGGCAAAAACCTGAGAAAATTCCAAGCAGGAAGTGGCCTGTCTGCGAATTTGTAGTTCTCCATTTGCTTCTCTATCAAAACTGCAGTGCCCGTGGGGTTATGTAGCACTTTCTAAGGCTTCCATTGGCTCTCTAAAGCGTTCAGAAAGCGGATTGATGCGTCTCCTGTCTCTGGGCAGATAATAGGAGCACAGTTTGTCAGTGGACTGCCTGGTGACTAAGAGATTGGAAATGTGCATTCACGAGACCTCGCCATTTTTTCTCCTCCTTTTTGAATGAATACAGCATTGTCCGGTTGGAATATTATCGCTATTTTACGAGAAAAATACCATAAAAATAGATTTTAAACAGCGTTTGACATGCTTCTAAGTACAGTAATGGAACATTTTTAACTGTTTTGTCTCGAAATGCGCTCGCGCGTTACCCTTTGGATAGTGACCTGAACGCACGAACAAAAAAGAGGTATTTGCACATAACTATGGATTATTTGGAACCAAAACAACATTTGTTGTGGAAGTAGCAGTCCTGGGAGTGCATTCTGACGAAGAACAGCAAAGGTAATCAAATTTTTCTAATACTAATTCTGAGTTTAGTGAGCCCCGAAGTTGGCGGGTGTCAAATTAGCTAGCCGTGATGGCTGAGCTATGTACTCAGAATATTGAAAAATGTGCTTTCGCCGAAAAGCTATTTAAAATCTGACATAGCGATTGCATAAAGGAGTTCTGTATCTAGAATTCTTAAAATAATTGTTATGTATTTGTCAACGTTTATCATGAGTAATTTAATAAATTCACCGGAAGGTTTTGGTGGGAATACAATTTCTGAACATCACACGCCAATGTAAAAAGCGTTTTTTTGATATAAATATGAACTTGATTGAACAAAACATGCATGTATTGTATAACATAATGTCCTAGGAGTGTCATCTGATGAAGATCATCAAAGGTTAGTGCTGCATTTAGCTGTGTTTTGGGTTTTTGTGAGATATATGCTTGCTAGAAAAATGGCTGTGTGGTTATTTGTGTCTATGTACTCTTCTAACATAATCTAATGTTTTGCTTTCGCTGTAAAGCCTTTTTTAAATCGGACAACGTGATTAGATTAACGAGAGTCTTATCTTTCAAATGGTGTAAAATAGTCGTATGTTTGAAATATTGAAATTATAGCATTTTTGAGGTTTTTGGATTTCGCGCCACGCTCTTCTACTGGCTGTTGAATAGAGTGGGATGCTAACGTCCCACCTAGCCCAGACAGGTTAACACGATACAAATTGTAAAAAGTACATAGGTTATAACACAGTAACAAGGGGAGGTTATAACACAGTAACAAGGGGAGGTTATAACAGTAACAAGGGGAGGTTATAACACAGTAACAAGGTGAGGTTATAGCACAGTAACAAGGGGAGGTTATAACACAGTAACAAGGTGAGGTTATAGAACAGTAACAAGGTGAGGTTATAACACAGTAACAAGGTGAAGTTATAGAACAGTAACAAGGTGAGGTTATAGAACAGTAACAAGGTGAGGTTATAACACAGTAACAAGGTGAGGTTATAACACAGTAACAAGGGGAGGTTATAGAACAGTAACAAGGTGAGGTTATAGAACAGTAACAAGGTGAGGTTATAACACAGTAACAAGGTGAGGTTATAGAACAGTAACAAGGTGAGGTTATAACACAGTAACAAGGGGAGGTTATAACACAGTAACAAGGTGAGGTTATAGAACAGTAACAAGGTGAGGTTATAACACAGTAACAAGGTGAGGTTATAGAACAGTAACAAGGTGAGGTTATAGAACAGTAACAAGGTGAGGTTATAGAACAGTAACAAGGTGAGGTTATAACACAGTAACAAGGTGAGGTTATAACACAGTAACAAGGGGAGGTTATAGCACAGTAACAAGGTGAGGTTATAGCACAGTAACAAGGGGAGGTTATAGAACAGTAACAAGGTGAGGTTATAGAACAGTAACAAGGTGAGGTTATAGAACAGTAACAAGGTGAGGTTAATTCTTAAAATAATTGTTATGCTTTTTGTGAACGTTTATCGTGAGTAATTTAGTAAATTCACCGGCAGTGTTCGGTGGGAATGCTAGTCACATGCTAGTCACATGCTAATGTAAAAAGCTGGTTTTTGATAGGTTCTAGGTTAGGTTTTCTATGTGTAGGTTGGGTGCTGGACTCTCAATTGAAGGCAGGTGTGTTGAGTTGCCTTTGATTGGGAGTCCTATATTAGTAGGGTGTGTTTGTCTGTGTGTTTGTGGGTAATTGTATTTTGCACTGTGTTTCGTTTCACCTGTGAAACTGTCACCTTTCTCCTTTGCGTGTTTATTTTGTTTTGTCGTTTCCATCTATAATAAATATGATGTGGAACAGTCAACCCGCTGCGTATTGGTCATTGAGTGATTTCGACATATCTTCCGATGAGGGAGAATACGTGGAACGTGACATAGCTGAGCTGACTACACTGACTGTGCTAGTGGCAGACTCCACTAAGCTGGCAGGCTGGCTAACAGCCTGCTGCCTGGCCTGCACCCTATTTCATTGTGGAGCTAAAGGAGTTAGTCAGGCCTTTTAATGGTAGAGTGGCCAGACGGAAGCCACTCATCAGTAAAAGTCACATGACAGCCCGCTTGGAGTTTGCCAAAAGCCATCTAAAGAATCCCAGACCATGAGAAACAAGATTCTCTGGTCTGATGAAACCAAGATTGAACTCTTTGGCCTGAATGCCAAGCGTCACGTCTGGAGGAAACCTGGCACCATCCCTACGGTGAAGCATGGTGGTGGCAGCTGTGGGGGTGCTGTGGGGGTGTTTTTCAGCGGCAGGGACTGGGAGACAAGGCAAAGATAAATGGAGCAAGGTACAGAGAGATCCTTGATGAAAGCCTGCTCAAGAGCGCTCAGGACCTCAGACCTGGGTGAAGGTTCACCTTCCAACAGGACAACTACCCCAAGCACACAGCCAAGACAACGCAGGAGTGGCTTCGGGACAAGTCTCTGAATATCCTTGAGTGGCCCAGCCAGAGCCCGGACTTGAACCCAATCACACATCTCTGAAGAGACCTGAAAATAGCTGTGCAGCAACGCTCCACATCCAACCTGACAGAGTTTGAGAGGATCTGCAGAGAAGAATGGAAGAAACTCCCCAAATACAGGTGTGCCATGCTTGTAGCGTCATACCCAGGAACACTCAAGGCTGTAATCACTGCCAAAGGTGCTTCAACAAAGTACGAGTAAAGGGTCTGAATACCTAAGTGAATATGATATTTCAGTTTGTTTTTGTATATAAATTAGCAAAAATGTCTAAAAACCTGTTTTTTCTTTGACATTGTGGAATATTGTGTGTTGATTGTTGAGGGAAATGAGGGAAAAATACAGTTTAATCATTTTTAGAATAAGGTTGTAATGTAACAAAATGTTGAAAAAGTCAAGGGGTCTGAATACTTTCCGAAGGCACTGTATACATTTACAAAGCTTATTTCTCTTAAATTTTGTGCTCAAATTTGTTTACATTTCTCCTTTGCCATGATAATCCAGCCACCTGACAGGTGTGGCATATCAGGACAAGTATTGAACAGCATTATTATCACACAGGTGCACCTTGTGATGGGGATAATAAAAGGCCTAAAATGTGCAGTTTTGTCATACAACACAATGCCACAGATGTTTCCATTTTTGAGGGAGAGTGCAATTGGCATGCTGACTGCAGGAATGTCCACCAGAGCTGTTGCCAGAAAGTTGAATGTTATTTTCTCTACGTTAAGCGTCCTCCAACGTTGTTTTAGAGAATTTGGCAGTATTCCCAGGACCTCCACATCCAGGTTCTTAATCTGCGGGATCGTCTGAGACCAGCCACCCGGCCAGCTGAAGAAATTAACGAGTATTTCTGGGTGTAATAAAGCCCTTTTGTGAAGAAAAAAATCATTTTGACTGGCTCCCCAGTATGTGGGCCTATGCCCTCCCAGACCCCCCCCCCCCCCCCCCCCCCCCCCCCCATGGCTGTGCCCCGGCCCATTCATGTGAAATCCATAGATTAGGGTCTAATACATTAATTTCAATTGACTGATTACCTTATATGAGCTGTAACTCAGTAAAATCTTTTACATTTTTGCATGTTGCGTTCATATTTTTGTTCTATATATACCCATATTTAGAACAATTTTTTATTGTACTGGATTCCAAGTGCATTGGCCAATCAACCAATCAACCAATCACTCTAATCTTAATTCCAACCAGTTGCTCTTTGTCAATCAATTAGCCTACAAACAGAGCCTGCTGCTGTTAATTGGCAATTCCTGTCTAACTAATAGGCAATCTGCTGATAGGCAGACCCTGACGCTGCTTTAATCTGTATTAGACCAGTGCAGGACAAAATAACATGAACAATAGGGTCTCAATGGTTTTGAGCTGAGCTCACTCCCAGGAGAGCAAGGTTTTCAGCTGCCAAGAAATTGGAAACTCTCAGATAAATAAAAGCAATGAAATAAAAACAAAAGGCAATGAAATTAAAATAAATGTATATCTGTCTGCACCTCGACCAGTATGAAAACTTAATCAGGATATGAACCTTTCTGGCGCAGGCGTTCCGCTAGCGACCCACCTCGACAACATCCGGTGAAATTGCAGAGCGTGAAATTCAAATTACGAAATTCAAACATTCATGAAAATACAAGTGTCATACATCAAAATAAACCCTAACTTCTTGTTAATCCAGCCACTGTGCCAGATTTCAAAAAGGCTTTACGGCGAAAGCCACACCATGTGATTATCTGAGGACAGCGCCACGCATACAAAAGCATGAAAAAAAAATTTAAACCAGGCAGGTGCGCCACGAAAGTCAGAAATAGCGATATAATAAAAGCCTTACCTTTGAAGATCTTCTTCTGTTGGCACTCCAAAAGGTCCCAGCTACATCACAAATGGTCCTTTTGTTCGATAAAGTCCTTCTTTATAACCCCAAAAACTCAGTTTAGCTGGCGCGCTTCATTCAATAATCCACCGGTTTCCCTCCTTCAAAATGCATACAAAATGAATCCCAAACGTTACCAATAAACTTCTCCAAACAAGTCAAACAACATTTATAATCAAATCTCAGGTACCCTAATACGTAAATAAATGATAAAATTTAAGACTGAGAATTGTTATTGTCTTTACCGGAGATAAACAACAAAGAACGCGCTCTCATCCACGCGCATGAAAACACTACAGCCAGAATGGGAGCCACTTAGAAAAAATACAAATTCTAGCTAATTTTTCCTAAAACAAGCCTGAAACTCTTTCTAAAGACTGTTGACATCTAGTGGAAGCCCTAGGAACTGCAATCTGGGAGGATTTCGCCTCATAATAAACATGACACCCATTGGAAACAGTGGTAGGCAAAACAAATAGTGTGTCCTCAGGGTTTTGCCTGCCATATCAGTTTTGCTATACTCACAGACATTATTTTAACAGTTTTAGAAACTTTAGAGTGTTTTCTATCCAAATCTACCAATTACCAATTACTTTGGGCACGCTTTTCATCCGGACATCAAAATACTGCCCCCTAGCCCAAAGAGGTTTTAAGGTATGTTAAAAAAAAGACAGTGAAAGAGATCTCAGGAGACGTATGTCATTGTGTTCTCTATGAGTAGGCTTACACAACAACACTCTACATTTTACATGTATGTAGGTCTACCTGGTTAAATAAAGGTGAAATAAAATAAAAATAAAAATACATTGGTTATAGGTATCTTGCTCTAAACTAGAGCATAGTGCTAATTCAAAGGGGCTATTAAAGAACCATAATAATCAACAATGCAAATGAAAATGTCATGGCCAAGTGATTGTGCACTGAGGTCATGTGTGTCTTTTGGAATGCAAAGGGAATGACCAACTGGAAGAGCAGGGAATTCAGTGCTCAGGTATTTAAACCTCTACAGGATCGGTGTCCCTACCTCGGGATGGTTGAGCTAACATAGGCTAATGCAATTAGCATGAGGTTGTAAGTGACAAGAACATTTCCCAGGATATAGACATATCTGATATAAGCTTAAATTCTGGTTAATCTATAACTGCACTGTCCAATTTACAGTAGCTATTACAGTGAAAGAATACCATGCTATTGTTTGAGGAGAGTGCACAGTTATGAACTTGAAAATGAATTAATAAACCATTTAGGCACATTTGGGCAGCCTTGCAAAACATTTTTTAACAGAAATGCAATGGTTCATTGGATCAGTCTGAAACTTTGCACATACACTGCTTCCATCTAGTGGACAACATCTAAACTGCGCCTGGGTTGGAATAATACATTATGGCCTTTCTCTTGCATTTCAAAGATGATGGTACAAAAAAATATATAAAGAAATGCATGGTTTTTCTTTGTATTATATTTTACCAGCTCTAATGTGTTAAAGCTCTAAGTGTCTTGTTATCAGATGCAAAACAAATGTAGCATGATCAGTTACGTTTGTGTCTTTATCTTTATCCAAATGGTATGGTATCCAGTTTGAGCATGCAGTGTAGCCTGTGCATTACCCATTTCAACATTGGGGGAAACAGACAGATCGTGGATTGTGTCGTAATTTTATCAATGGAACTAGGCCTGTAGGATATCTGCGTTGCCGGGTTAAAGATTTTACGTTTTTACGCAGCGCTTATTCCTGGAGCTCATGACGCATCTCGTTGAGTGCTGCGGCAAACACGCACGTCCCTCTCATTGGCTCGCGTTGAACTCCGCATATGATGCAGGTGCACGTGGAAGAATGAATGGGATTGCTTGATATAACGTAGCGTTTTCAAAATACAATTCTAAAAACGATATGATGGGCTTCTCCGTTCGTTTTCTTTTAATAGTAGCCCAGAATAATCTACCGGGCATCATTTTGATACCTCAAGTGCCGGCACCTTTGGCATATTGATTTGCTGACAGGCAGAGACTCTCACTTTATGTCCTTGAACTCACTGTGCTTTCCTCGTCAGGGTGAATGAGAGCCTGCCAGCAATGCAGACGCTCGTGAGAAATGCGTGGGAAATCTCTTATCGACAAGGCAGTTAGTTATTGGAGAGAATTTTATGCGCGCGTTTGGGGTGATGATAGTGCGGTGCGTGGAATATGAGCATGTCTTTGACGTTCAAAGCTAGTAGTGGTCATAGGGTACGCTAGTAGCCTACATATAGACTACAAACTTATTTTATATTTATATTAAATTACCCAGCGAAGTATGATCAATTTCATAAATGCTCAAATAGGACACCGGATGATATCTGAAAGGCCGCTCGTGGATCATTGACTTATCATTTTTTAAATGCCAAAACAGGACCTTCCCAAATGAAAGGTCATTTTTGAAGAGTATAACAAAAATATAACAGCTAAAACTGACTTCAACCAATTGCTTTTACTGTTTTATTTGTCGACATGTACATATTCTAATAACCAATGTTTGATAGCTTTTGATATATCATAGGAAATAAGAAGTAGATGTGTTGCCGTTTAATTAAACGAATCTAAACCCTTAATACAACATCAACAATGTAAATGCAAATGTAAATGTACAACACATGTAAATGTGCAACAATGTAAATGCTTTCAGAGGGTAACAATGAGCAGGTGGATCATGCATAAACTTTATCCGCTAGAATGATCAAAGGATGTAAAGTGATCCCCTCACCAAGTTAATGTTATCTGTAATATGCAGGACACTGCTAGTTTCAACTCAATGGTAGGAAATGAGAACATTGTCGCATGTTTTTACATTTGTTTTGAATTTACGATGAGCTCATTTTACTTATCAAGCTTTTTTCGTTTCTCCCAAATGTATTAAACACCTACATCTTTGTGTCAGTTGACAATTGAAAAATATGCACGAATCTGATTTATTTAATATATAGCCTATACAGAGATGATACCTTTCCTTCTAAATTCCGAACACAATTCATTGAAATCGACTCACCTGCCCCGGTGCAGATCTTCAAAAAGGATGCCATAAAAATCGGTACGATTAGATGCCACTGCATTTTGGAGCGCGTCTCTATCAAGCTCGAGCGGCGCAGGGGAACACAATGAGTTCGTTATTAAATGTGATCCATTCTTCTTCTAAGAGAGTCTTATACTTTATTAACAGCCCTGCCCCCGACATCTCCTCTAATAGCCTATCAATTGCTCACATATTTACAGAGGTCTTCATTATGAGATTATTTTCAATAATGAATATGCTGGCATTTATTGACAGTTCAACTGTCAGGGGGTATGAGAAGACTGCCAATGAACTAACACCATGCAGGTAGAGATATCCCATTATACAAAGTGACAACTGACCACCTCTGATTACTTAAACATATATCTGTGTGTGTGTGTGTGTGTGTGTGTGTGTGTGTGTGTGTGTGTGTGTGTGTGTGTGTGTGTGTGTGTGTGTGTGTGTGTGTGTATGTGTGTGTGTGTGTGTGTGTGTGTGTGTGTGTGTGTGTGTGTGTGTCCATTGTTCAGAATCTGAGCTATTCCCCCTCTGGAATGAGGAGGGTGTGGGTAATATGTTTCTCCGTGACCCCTTTATTTAACTGACCTGGATCTGGGTGATAAAACGTAATCTCAGCCATGGAGCATCGACCTGTTTTATGTTAAAGTCCAATTAGAAATTCCTCCATCTATATAGAGGATAAGGAGGTTGTCACCTCATCTGATAGTTAATAACTAACTCACATGCACACACACACAGATAAAATTATACTGTAAAAGCCTGATTGTCCAGTCTCTGAGACCTGGAAACAAATTAACAGGCTGTTTCACTGCTACAGTACCTGTATTCTGAACACAGTTGCCCCTCAGAGGCCATTAACAGACACACATGCCTGATTCACAATATAGGGCCAACCCGAACTGTACTGTGCCGACTGATGTTTTCTTTTCACATTGTCCTTCTCAATATGGTAGCAACTATGGTGAATGCGAAACAAAGCCAGCGCATTACAGCTCGGCTAGGTTCGGCTTAGTAGTGTGACATTATTGTAACATTTGAACCACTTACTCCTCAGCCAGGTTATTAGCCTATTGTTTATATTTTCCATGTGTAACCCTCTTGAAATAACCTAAAATATGTTACTGCTTGCCATTACAATTAGTGTGAGTATGTTGAATAGTAGTGGAAGGCTTATAAGTGGACATGGGATTTTCGAGATGAGAGAAGTCATATTAGAGTTGTGAGTTGAATGCCATTTGTGAATGTAAACATCCCCTACCTCCGACACACCGTCAGAAAATGACATTAAGACATTTCTTACAAAGCATTCTCTGACGAAACACAGCCTGTGTGGGGGCCTTATTACTGTACAGTGTCAATGCCATACTGTAGTAGACATACAGAAGGAAAGGTATTACAGTGAGGGAAAAAAGTATTTGATCCCCTGCTGATTTTGTACGTTTGCCCACTGACAAAGAAATGATCAGTCTATAATTTTAATGGTAGGTTTATTTGAACAGTGAGAGACAGAATAACAACAACAAAAATCCAGAAAAACGCATGTCAAAAATGTTATAAAATGATTTGCATTTTAATGAGGGTAATAAGTATTTGGACCTCTGCAAAACATGACTTAGAACTTGGTGGCAAAACCCTTGTTGGCAATCACAGAGGTCAGACGTTTCTTGTAGTTGGCCACCAGGTTTGCACACATCTCAGTAGGGATTTTGTCCCACTCCTCTTTGCAGATCTTCTCCAAGTCATTAAGGTTTCGAGGCTGACGTTTGGCAACTCAAACCTTCAGCTCCCTCCACAGATTTTCTATGGGATTAAGGTCTGGAGACTGGCTAGGTCACTCCAGGACCTTAATGTGCTTCTTCTTGAGCCACTCCTTTGTTGCCTTGGTCGTGTGTTTTGGGTCATTGTCATGCTGGAATACCCATCCACAACCTATTTTCAATGCCCTGGCTGAGGGAAGGAGGTTCTCACCCAAGATTTGACGGTACATGGCCCCGTCCATCGTCCCTTTGATGCGGTGAAGTTGTCCTGTCCCCTTAGCAGAAAAACACCCCCAAAGCATAATGTTTCCACCTCCATGTTTGACGGTGGGGATGGTGTTATTGGGGTCATAGGCAGTATACCTCCTCCTCCAAACACGGCGAGTTGAGTTGATGCCAAAGAGCTCCATTTTTGTCTCATCTGACCACAACACTTTCACCCAGTTGTCCTCTGAATCATTCAGATGTTCATAGGCAAACTTCAGACAGGCATGTATATGTGCTTTCTTGAGCAGGGGGACCTTGCGGGCGCTGCAGGATTTCAGTCCTTCACGGCGTAGTGTGTTACCAATTGTTTTCTTGGTGACTATGGTCCCAGCTGCCTTGAGATCATTGACAAGATCCTCCCGTGTAGTTCTGGGCTGATTCCTCACCGTTCTCATGATCATTGCAACTCCACGAGGTGAGATCTTGCATGGAGCCCCAGGCCGAGGGAGATTGACAGTTCCTTTGTGTTTCTTCTATTTGCGAATAATCGCACAAACTGTTGTCACCTTCTCACCAAGCTGCTTGGCAATAGTCTTGTAGCCCATTCCAGCCTTGTGTAGGTCTACAATCTTGTCCCTGACATCCTTGGAGAGCTCTTTGGTCTTGGCCATGGTGGAGAGTTTGGATTCTGATTGATTGATTGCTTCTGTGGACAGATGTCTTTTATACAGGTAAGAAGCTGAGATTAGGAGCACTCCCTTTAAGAGTGTGCTCCTAATCTCAGCTCGTTACCTGTATAGAAGACACCTGGGAGCCAGAAATCTTTCTGATTGAGAGGGGGTCAAATACTTATTTCCCTCATTAAAATGCAAATCAATTCATAACATTTTTGGCATGCATTTTTCTGTATTTTTGTTGTTGTTATTCTGTCTCTCACTGTTCAAATAAACCTACCATTAAAATGATAGACTGATCATTTCTTTGTCAGTGGGCAAACGTACAAAATCAGCAGGGGATCAAATACTTTTTTCCCTCACCGTCTTGTGGTCAATTTGGAAAATACAGGAAATTATTTCTCACAATGATGTGCCATGGCCGGGGGACCTCTGTCAGTAGCACAGTATCCTTGTGAAATTAAAAAAAAGCTGGATCCAAGGGACATTTATAATCAACTGCAGACTGCCAATATCTCTCAACTGATATCAACCAAAAATGACATATCCCATCCAATTCATTCTCAGGCCATCTTGCCTGCTCAGTCAGACTACTGGCATTTCAGCACCTTGTCCAGCGTCTGAGGCTACAACAAGTACAAGGCCTCGCCACCTAGAATGTGCAATATGAAGTTAACTAATTAACTGTCCTTAAACCAATATAAATGTCAATTGAATGACAATGTTCTTGTCCTTGATATAGTTACCTTTTGAGGGATGGCAAGAGATCTCCACTTCACATGCCAGCCTCCTGTCTGGGACCTGGATGGGTAGAGAGGGCCAGGTGGTGGTAGTCTGAACTCAAATCCTGTTTTGTTCAAAACCCCAAATCACAGCCTGCCCAAAGATGAACTAATATACAATCCTCAATCATACTTCTGAAGCAGGTGGGCACCGAAAAGCATTGTCTGAAGATATTACGCCATAAACACATCAAACAGAGAATGGAGATGGGAAGCACATCCATGATATAGATCATCTTTTTTATTTTAACCCTTGACCTTTTACAGTGCGTTTCATTTGTTTACACAATTATTTGCTAAGTGACAGGTTTTAGCCACTAGTACAGAATCAGATAACAATGTATTATATTACATATCTGGGTTCCCAACCTCCTCGTTAAGGTTTTGCCTTAATCAACATCGTGTTAAAAGACCCCAAAAGTTATTATGCAATGAATAACCATGACAACCATACAAACTCAATATTTAATTTAAATCTTTAAATCTTCAGTTCATTCATTTACAAACAAATCAATCTCATTATCTTTATCTAATGGACATGTCCCTGTTCTGATATTTAAATAATTTCCATGTTGTTAAAGCAGCTATCTGTACCATTAAAACAAACCAAGCAGTGGCCAGTTAGTTAACCTGCTGTCGTCTCCATCATTAATGCTTTAAAAAATAAAAATACCAAAATAAAGAAAATATGGCACTATTTTGTCAAGGAACGCTCATTAGACGAAACAAACAGAGGTTTTTGCAATAGAACAATTTGTTGGAACCACAGCCAAACTCCGGCTACGTTCCAAAACAGTTTCAGTTCATTTTGGAAAGATGACAAACCCAGTTTAGATACAAGGCTAGCCAAACTCGCCTACTGTAAGTACAGGAAATAAAGAAATAGCACTTTAGTACTTACTCTGGAGTCTTTTTAATGCCAGGTACAAAATTCTGAGACAAGAACCTGACAAGGAGGATGATCGAACGATCAATCAAAAGACGAGGGTTGAGCAGTCAATCAAAACCGGACAATGTTACTGTACATCAACATCAAGCCCCTCTCAAACATCACTGTAGAAATACAGTATCAGTCAAACGTTTGGACACACCTACTCATTTCAGGGTTTTTCTTTATTTGTACTATTTTCTATATTGTAGAATAATAGTGAAGATCAAAACTATGAAAAAACACATATGGAATCATGTAGTAACCCAAAAAGTGTTAAACAAATCATAATATGGTGTTTGCAACGCCAGCATGGTGTGTGCAACACCAGGGTTGTGGGTTCGATTCCCACGGGGGGCCAGTACAAAAAAAAATGCATGAAATTAAATGTATGCATTCACTACTGTAAGTTGCTCTGGATAAGAGCGTCTGCTAAATGACTAAAATGTAAATAATATATTTTATATTTGAGATTCTTCAAAGTAGCCACCCTTTGCCTCGATGACAGCTTTACACACTCTTGGCATTCTCTCAACCAGCTTCATGAGGTAGTCAGGAATGCATTTCAATTAACAAGTGTGCCTTGTTAAAAGTTAATTTGTGTAATTTCTTCCTTCTTAATTCGTTTGAGCCAATCAGTTGTGTTGTGACAAGGTAGGGGTGGTACACAGAACACCTCAAATAAACAGAGATATGACAGTGGAACATTTCTTCAAGTGTAGTTGCAAAAACCATCAAGCACTATGATGAAACTGGCTCTCATGAGGACCACCATAGGAAAGGAAGACCCAGAGTTACCTCTGCTGCAGAGGAGAAGTTCATTAGAGTTACCAGCCTCAGAAATTGCAGCCCAAATAAATGCTTCACATAGTTCAAGTAACAAACACATCTCAACATCAACTGTTGAATCAGGCCTTCATGGTCAAATTGCTGCAAAGAAACCACTACTAAATGACACCAATAAGAAGAAGAGACTTGCTTGGGCCAAGAATTACGAGCAATGGACATTAGACCGGTGGAAATCTGTCCTTTGGTCTGATGAGTCCAAATTTGAGATATTTGGTTCCAACCGCCGTGTCTTTGTGAGACGCAGAGAAGGTGAACAGATGATCTCCGCATGTGTGGTTCCCACTGTGAAGCATGGAGGAGGAGGTGTGATGGTGTCGGGGTGATTTGTTGGTGACACTGTCTTTGATTTATTTAGAATTCAAGGCACGCTTAACCAGCATGGCTACCACAGCATTCTGCAGCGATACGCCATCCCATCTGGTTTGCGCTTACTGGGAATATCATTTGTTTTTCAACAGGACAATGACCCAACACACCTCCAGGCTGTGTAAGGGCTATTTGACCAAGAAGGGGAGTGATGGAGTGCTGTGTCAGATGACCTGGCCTCCACAATCACCCAACCTCAAACCAATTGAGTTGGTTTTACTATGAGTTGGACCGCAGAGTGAAGGAAAAGCAGCCAACAAGTGCTCAGCATATGTGGGAACTCCTTCAAGATTGTTGGAAAAGCATTACAGGTGAAGCTGGTTGAGAGAATGCCAAGAGTGTGCAAAGCTGTCATCAAGGCAAAAGGTGGCTACTTTGAAGAATCAAATATAAATATATTTGGATTTGTTTAACACTTTTTTGGATACTACATGATTCCATGTGTTATTTCATAGTTTCAATGTCTTTACTATTATTCTACAATATAGAAAATAGTAAAAATAAAGAAAAACCATTGAATGAGTAGGTGTGTCCAAACTTTTGACCGGTACTGTATACTCCATTATTCAAAACCCCTCCATCCATCCCTCCCTCCCTCTCCCATCAGCTAACAGCCATCAAGTACTTTCTAGTGATCTTTCAAGTCATACTCTATGACAACATTGCAGAAAGCTCTCTATTTGGAAACGCGGCAACAACTTTCCTTGTCTGGATGGTTAGGCATTCTATTATCATTTTTTAAGACTCCTCTGATCAGGTGCATATATATCCGAATGACAATTATTTATCTGTTATAAACCTTTCTCGATACAAATAGTGGGGTACCTCTAATGTTAAAACCGTTGCGACAGGACTTGAGAATAGCATTGATAAAGGCAGAACCACATTAACTGTGTATTTTTTTTTTTTTTAAATAACACATTGCAGGAATGAAAAAGTACACAACCCACCAAATGTGCATTAAGATAAACGGTAACACTTGTCATAACATGGTCATAACACTGTCATGACCCATATATTTACACCTGTTGTGACATCTATTTCGTTATTTTATGAGTGGTTATGACACCTACATAAGTGTCACAACTAAAAAAAAATAATGTAATACCTTTTTCCCAGTCGTTTGAATGTTTGTTTCTTGAAACCTTTGTTGTTGTAATGAATTCTTTACAGTCATGTTATTTTTCATCATATTTTAAATAACTTGTAAAAAATAACCTTTCACACTGTCATGAAGCATTATGACCACCCTGTGTCACTTTACTTGGACTGAGAAAATACACTTTATGACACTGTCAAGAAGCATTATGACCCTCCTAATCATATAAGCCTTTATAGCAGTCAAAAAGAGTGTGTCTTGTCCTGCTCCTGAAATCTTCTCCTGCATTCATCCAGTCATCAGCATTGGGGTAGGTGCATGTCTGACATCAATATGTGTGAAATTACAATGTTAATTTAATATGGTCAACTTAAAAAATATATACATAACATCACAATCAGCCATAAAATAACTACTGTGGTAGGTTTTGTGGGTTTTTACTCTTATGTAGGTGTCATAACCAACCATAAAATAACACAATATATGTCACAACAAGTCTAAATATGTGTCATGACTGTTATGACCATATTATAACAGGTTATGACAAGTTATGTCAGCTGTTATGACATATGAAATGGTTATGACCATGTCATAACGTGTTATGATGCTGGGTGTCAAGTGTTACCACATAATCAAATATTATCGTCAAATATTATTATTCCAGTTACTCCGACACACTTGTCCATTTCATTTCTAACATTTACATTCAAGCTCCACAAAAAGGTACGGCAGCAAGTAAACAGCAGATTTCTCCCTTTTGCTCGAGTTTGGCCTCAAATTCCCTTAAATACACAAACAGCTTGTAGTGCACAAAATAATAAGAATACAAAATTAGACTTAAATACTGTAGCAGCATTTGTTCTTTTTCTTGTTAAAGTTGTCATCAGCCTCCATTTAACAGGTAAAGGCTTTGGAGTCCCAAACACTAGGGAGGGCGAGAGATTGTCCTTGGAGGCGAGTAGGTGGGTGTGTGTGTTTCAGGCGGGGAGGCACATTATGGGGTGGTTGGTTGGTGGGTGTGAGAGCGATGCGCTAGAATGGGGGTGGACATTCAGGTAGGTTTGAGATGGAGCTACAGGAGCAGGGTGGTGGCATGGGGCATCAGGGGGTATCTGAGGCACCAGTGGAGAACAATAGCCCCAGGGCAGGGCAGCAGGACGCTGCAGCCTTCCTTCCAGGCTGGAAATGTGTTAGACCAAAAGGGGTTCAACTCAGTGGGATAGCCTCCATAACAGCTCTTCCTCATCCATCTCCCTCACTCAGTTAATTCACTGTCATCCCCTATCCTCTTCCACTCCTCAGTCAGTCTCTCAACCCCAGTGGTCAGTGGCCTCTCTCCATTCTCAAGCTTTGCCTCCCTGCCACAGAGCAACCACAAGTCCTCCTCATCTTCCCACACAACCAAGACCAGACCATGTTAGGGTAGTAGGAGCAGGGCACATGGCTCAAGATGATCCAAGAAGGTGCTGATCCAGGTCCTAACCGGGCCAAACTGAACTAGGCCAGGCCAGACTGAGCCAGGACTGGGACACTTAGTATGGGGCTCTCTCTCCTGTCTCTCAGCTGGAGGCTGTGGCGATGGGCTTCTTGAGCTGCTGGCTGCAGATCTCTCTGTTCCTAGCCTCCAGCAGCAGGTCATTGCAGATGTTACACACTAAGACAGGGTCGTACAGCTGCTGGTCTGGGATGGGCAGCTTCAGGTGGCAGCAGTCTTTACAGAACACATTGCCACAGTTCCTAAAGGAGGGAAAAGGGCAAACAGAGTCAACAACTAGATTCACATTTTAGTCATTTAGCAGATGCTCTTATCCTGAGTGCATTCAACTAAGGTAGGAAAAACAACCAACTTTCTTCAAAACAGCTGATATCTGCAACTAGATTTACTAAAAACTCAAGGGATGTCGTACGTGCTGCTAAGTCTTTTTTTAATCTCAAATCACGGTTGGTGTGGTATAAAATCTGCTGTGCGTTGAAGGTTTATGCTATATTTATTATCCTACACTTTACATTTTGACTTCTTGATTAATGCATACATTAGCGATCAATGGTAAAGCTAAACAAACCTGCAGTGATGACGTCGCTTGGCCATCCAGAACTCACAGTCGCAGTTGAAACAATGGGAGGCCATGTGATCGGGCACCCACCTGGTGACCTGCATATACACGCATTTCTATTAGAACAGTGTGTGACACATACAGATCCTTCAGAAAGTATTCACACCCCTTGACTTTCTCCACATTTTGTTGTGTTACTGCCTGAATTTAAAATGGATTAAACAGAGTTTGTTTTGTCACTGGCCTACACACAATACTCCATAATGTCAAAGTGGAATTCTGTTTTTCAAAATGTTTATAAATTAATAAAAAATGAAAAGCTGAAATGTGACCCGTTTCAGGAAACTAGGCGTATGTCGCAAGTCACGACTTCACAGAGAGCCATTTGAATTAACCTGTTGGGGCTAGGGGGCAGTATTTTCACGGCTGGATAAAAAAACGTACCGATTTAATCTGGTTACTAATCCTACCCAGTAACTAGAATATGCATATACTTATTATATATGGATAGAAAACACCCTAAAGTTTCTAAAACTGTTTGAATGGTGTCTGTGAGTATAGCAGAACTCATTTGGCAGGCAAAACCCTGAGACATTTTCTGACAGGAAGTGGATACCTGATGTGTTGAATTACCTTTAAGCCTATGCCATTGAAACACACAGGGGTTGATTAATGTTTTGGCACTTCCTATTGCTTCCACTAGATGTCACCAGCCTTTACAAAGTGTTTTGAGTCTTTTACTGTGAGATCTGACCGAACAAGAGCCATGGAACGGTGATGGCCGATTAGACTCTGGCGCGCGAGTTCATGTTGGGTACCCTCGTTCCAATACGTTATAAAAGAGAATGCATTCGTCCACCTTGAATATTATTCATGTTCTGGTTAAAAAAGGCACTAATGATTTATGCTATACAACGTTTGACATGTTTGAACGAACGTAAATATATTTTTTCCCCTCGTTCATGACAAGAAGTCCGGCTGGCTTAGATCATGTGCTAACAACACGGAGCTTTTTGGATATAAATGATGAGCTTTTTTGAACAAAACTACATTCGTTATGGACCTGGGATTCCTGGAAGTGACATCTGATGAAGAGAATCAAAGGTAATGGATTATTTACATAGTATTTTCGATTTTAGATCTCTCCAACATGGCCGTTTGTCTGTATAGCAAAGCATATTTTTCTGGGCGCAGTGCTCAGATTATTGCAAAGTGTGATTTCCCAGTAAGGTTATTTTTAAATCTGGCAAGTTGATTGCGTTCAAGAGATGTAAATCTATAATTCTTTAAATGACAATATAATATTTTACCAATGTTTTCTAATTTTAATTATTTAATTTGTGGCGCTGACTTGACTGCCGGTTATTGGAGGGAAACGATTTCCTCAATATCAATGCCATAGTAAAACGCTGTTTTTGGATATAAATATGAACTTGATAGAACTAAAAATGCATGCATTGTCTAACATAATGTCCTAGGAGTGTCATCTGATGGAGATTGTAAAAGGTTAGTACATCATTTTAGCTGGTTTTATGGTTTTGGTGACACCTGTCTTTGAATTGACAAAACATTACACACAGCTATTGTCAATGTACTCTCCTAACATAATCTAACTTTATGCTTTCGCCGTAAAACCTTTTTGAAATCGGACAACGTGGTTAGATTAAGGAGATGTTTATCTTTCAAAGGGTGTAAGATAGTTGTATGTTTGAAAAATTTGAATTTTGACATTTATTTGGTTTCAAATTTGCCGCTCTTGAAATGCACCTGCTGTTCATAGGGTGCACCACGGGTGGCACGCTAGCGTCCCACATAGCCCCAAGAAGTTAAACATGTTTTATCAAAATGCGTCTTTTTGGGCAGAAACGCCTTCTGGAACATGTGAACTTTCATTTGCCTTAAAAACTTCTTACATCTAGACGTTCCGCTAGCGGAACACCGCTCCAATATCCAATGATAGGGCGTGGCGCGAAATACAAACTCCTCAAAAATCCGAAAACTTCCATTTTTCAAACATATGACTATTTTACACCATTTTAAAGACAAGACTCTCCTTTAGCTAACCACACTGTCCGATTTCAAAAAGGCTTTACAACGAAAGCAAAACATTAGATTATGTCAGGAGAGTACCCAGCCAGAAATAATCAGACACCCATTTTTCAAGCTAGCATATAATGTCACAAAAACCAAAACCACAGCTAAATGCAGCACTAACCTTTGGTGATCTTCATCAGATGACACTCCTAGGACATTATGTTATACAATACATGCATGTTTTGTTCAATCAAGTTCATATTTATATCAAAAACCAGCTTTTTACATTAGCATGTGACGTTCAGAACTAGCATTCCCACCGAACACTTCCGGTGAATTTACTAAATAACTCACGATAAACGTATTTTAAGAATTATAGATACAGAACTCCTTTATGCAATCGCGGTGTCCGATTTTGAAATAGCTTTTCGGTGAAAGCACATTTTGCAATATTCTGAGTAGATAGCCCAGCCATCACAGGCTAGCTAGTTTGACACCCACCAAGTTTGGTACTCACCAAACTCAGATTTACTATAAGAAAAATTGGATTACCTTTGCTGTTCTTTATCAGAATGCACTCCCAGGACTTCTACTTCAATAACAAATGTTGGTTTGGTTCAAAATAATCCATAGTTATATCCAAATAGCGGCGTTTTGTTCGTGCGTTCAAGACACTATCCGAAGGGTAACGCGCCCGCGCGTATCGTGACAAAAAAATTCAAAATATTCCATTACCGTAATTCGAAGCATGTCAAACGCTGTTTAAAATCAATTTTTATGCGATTTTTCTCGTAAAATAGCGATAATATTCCGACCGGGAGTCGTTGTTTTCGTTCAAAGACTGAAAATGTCAAATGGACTCTTCACGTGCATGCGCGAACCCGTCTTATTGTTCTCAGATCGACCACTCAAACTACAGTGTCTGCGGGGTCATGTTGCACTTCCTAAGGCTTCCACTAGATGTCAACAGTCTTTAGAACCCATTTTGAGGCTTCTACTGTAAAGTGATGAGGAATAAGAGCTACTGGAGACAGAACACTGCCAGCAGGGCATGAGCCTCAGGCATGCACACTCACGTGAGAGGTACCTCAGTTCCATAGCATTTTTTTAAGACAAAGGATTTCTCCGGTTGAAACTTTATTGCGGATTTACGATAAAAACATCCTAAAGATTGATTCTATACATCGTTTGACATGTTTCTACGAACTGTAATGGACATTTTTGAGTTTTCTTCTGACCTGCGCGTCCTGAATTTGGATTTGTGAACTGAAGGCACGAACAAAAAGGAGGTATTTGGACATAAAGGAGGGACTTTATCAAACAAAACAAACATTTATTGTGGACCTGGGATTCCTGGGAGTGCATTCTGATGAAGATCATCAAAGGTAAGTCAATATTTATAATGCTATTTCTGACTATTGTTGACTCCAACATGGCGGATATATTGCTTGGCATGTTTTAGTGTCTGAGCGCCGTACTCAGATTATTGCTTTTTCGGTAAAGCTTTTTTGAAATCTGACACAGCGGTTGCATTAAGGAGAAGTTTATCTGAAGTTCCATGTATAACACTTGTATTTTCATGAACATTTATGATGAGTATTTCTGTAAATTGGTGTGGCTCTCTGCAAAATCATCGGATATTTTGGAGGCAAAAGATTACTGAACATAACGTGCCAATGTAAACTGAGATTTTTGGATATAAATATGAACTTTATCGAACAAAACATACATGTATTGTGTAACATGAAGTCATATGAGTGTCATCTGATGAAGATCATCAAAGGTTAGTGATACATTTTCTCTCTATTTCTGCTTTTTGTGACTCCTCTCTTTGGTTGGAAAATGGCTGTGTTATTGTGTGTGTAGGCGCTGACCTAACATAATCATATGTTTTGCTTTCGCCATAAAGCCTTTTTGAAATCAGACACTGTGGCTGGATTAACAAGATGTAAAGCTTTGAAATGGTGTATAATACTTGTATGTTTGAGGAATTTTAATTATGAGATTTTTGTTGTTTTGAATTTGCCGCCCTGCACTTTCACTGGCTGTCTTCATATCGATCCCGCTAACGGGATTCAAGCCGTAAGAAGTTTTTAACAACTTTCAAAGCAGAATTACTTTCCCATTGTTCTTCAAAAATGCAGTGTATGTTAATTAATAAACCATTTTGTAGTCTCCACTTTTATCCAATATAAAAAACACAATTTTACATTTTGCTACATAAGACCAAATCCAGGTGGTGAGTCACAAATATCTTGAGTCAATAAGTATTCAACCCCTTTGTTATGGCAAGCGTAAATAAGTTCAGAAGTAAAAATGTGCTTAACAAGTCATATAATAAAGTTGTATGGACTCTCTGTGCAATAATAGTGTTTAAACTGATGGATTTTTACAGGGATTTTTTTATTATGCTAATTCAATTTTCACGGGTGCACGGACATCAACATTACAGGGTTAACATGATTTTTGAACGACTATCTCATCTCTGTACCCCACACATACAATTATCTGTAAGGTCACTCAGTCGAGCAGTGAATTTTCAAACACAGTTTCAACCACAAAGACCAGGCAGGTTTTCCAAAGCCTTGCAACGAAGGTCACCTATTGGTAGATGGCTAAAAATAAAAAATGCAGATACTGAATATCCCTTTGAGCATGGTGAAGTTATTAATTACATTTTGGATGGCATATCAATACACCCAGTCACTACAAAGATACAGGTGTCCTTCCTAACTCAGTTACCGTAGAGGAAGGAAAGGGCTCATGGATTTCACCAGTTACAGAGTTTAATGGCTGTGATAGGAGAAAACTGAGGCTGGATCAACAACATTGTAGTTACTCCACAATACTAGCCTAACTGAGAGTGAAAAAAGGAAGCCTGTACAGAATAAATATATTCCAAAACATGCATCCTGTTTGCAACAAGGCACTAAAATAATACTGCAAATAAATTGGCCAAGCAATTCACTTTTTGTCCTTAATACAAAGTGTTATGTTTTGGGCAAATCCAATTAAACACTACTGAGTACCACTGTCGATATTTTCAATTATAGTGGCGGCTGCATCATGTCATGGGTATGCTTGTAATCGTTAAGGACTGGGGAGTTTTTTAGGATAAAAAAAATGGTAGGGAGCTAAGTACAGGCCAAATCTACACTGAAGTTACTTACCAAGAAGTGTCACAGAGTTACAGTTTTGACTTCAATCTACTTGAAAATCTATGGCAAGATCTAAAAGATCTGAAAATGGTTGTCCAGCAATGATCAACAACTAATTTGACAGAGCTTGAACATTTTTGAAAAGAATAATGGGCAAATGTTGCATAATCCAGGTGTGGAAAGCGCTTAGACTCACAGTAGTAATTGCTGTCAAAAGTGCTTCTACAAAGTATTGACTCAGGCGTGTGAAAACTGTTGTACCTTAAATGAGATATTTCTGTATTTAATTTATAATAAATTAGCAAAAAAGTCTAAAAATATGTTTTCACTTTGACATTATAAGGTATTGTGTGTAGATAGGTGAATTATTTGTATTTATTTTTATCCATTTTGAATTCAGGCTGTAATAACAAAATTTGGAATAAGTCAAGGGATATGAACACTTTCTGAAGGCACTGTACGTATCAGGGGCAGAAAGGTAGAACGATGAGTGGGGGAGGAGAGGCTGTAGTATACAGTGTAGTATAGGGTTAGGGTTATATATAAGAAGCAGTAGAGAGAGAGAGAAACCTGAAGCAGACTATGAGGGACGCTGACCTCTGTGTCCTTCTGCTCCACTCTGTCCCAGCTGCCCTCGGAGAAACAGTCCTCGCTGTGATCCGACAGACTTTCCTCCTCGTCACTGTCGTCTGATTCACGCAGGCACGTCTGGGAACAGACAGGTCAATATGAGAGGGAGGGAGACAGGTTGAGATCGAGAGACATATGTTGCGAGAGAGACAGTTCCATACTTTTTTTCACTTTCATAATTTCACAGTACAGTAATAATACATTGGGGGTTTATCAACACTGGGTTACTGTTTAAAGTCTACATGAAGAGTTACTCACAATGTCGTCCTCGTAGTCGACGTCAGGCTCAGAGGGCGGCATGCCGTACTGTCTCTCCAGCCTCATCTGCAGCTGGCGCACCTGTCTCCTCAGCACTTCCACTTCCTGTTTATATCCCGCCTCGATCTGCCTGAGACGCTGCTGTACCGCGTCCATGGGCACCGGCAGCCCGTCATCATCCAGGTAGGTCGGGGGGGGCTGGGAGGGCAGGGAGAAGGGAGAGGCTGGTAAAAACTGGTGGGTAGAAGAGGTGGGTGGAGTGCTGGTGCTGGTTTGGCTGCAGATGGCAGCATAGCCTGAGCTGCTTCTGACTGCAGAGAGCCAGCCTGACCCTGACTGGACTGGGCTGGAGCTGGCTGGGGCTGGAGCCGGGCCACGGACCCTTTCCTCCTTCTCCCTTCGGAAGCACTGCGAACCTCCGTTAGGCAACCCGTTGGACACGGCCATGCCCTGGGCACGGAGCAGCTTGCCAGCCAGGCGTCGACTCTGGTAGGCGGTGGGCTGGAGGGCCCGACAGAGACCTGAGGAGAGATTGGCTGGGAGGCCAGACTGGCTGGCTGCGGTGTTGCAGGTAGACTGGACCAGGCCCTGGACACTCTCCCAGTGGGAGCCCAGGAGAGACAGCTCCTCACTGACACTCAGGTGGCTCTGGGAGACCGGGTATCGCACCGCCACTACCTGGCTGTTGTCAACAGGGGGCACTGTAGATGCGGAGGCCATTGCTACTGTTGGTACTGCTACTACACATTCTCTCAGAGGCACCAGCTCTCTACCACTCACAACCTCTGTCCTCTTCCCTTCTCTCTCCGCTCCCTGGGCCTGGGCCTGGGGTAAGTCCCGGGTCTGGCCCAGACTTTCTCTCCTGCTGTGGGGCAGTGTTGGTGGGGCCTCTGCTTTGTCCGTGAGGGTCTCTGTGGAGTCTTCCATGGCCATAGGGGATAGAGGAACTAGCTGCTCTGCAGACGCTGAGTGGCTGTTCTGGAGGCCATTCAGAACAGCTGCCGGTAGTGGGCCCTTCCAGGCAGGTGGGGAAGGTAGGCATGCTTCTGCTGCCCGGGCAGGGTGGGTAGTGACCTCAGCAATCCTGTAGCGGCTGTCAGCCGCCTGTTGTGGCAAGGGAGGGGGAGGGCAATGGGGGCTGGTGGTCTGGGGGAGGGAATGGAGGAGAATGGGTGTGGGCAGGGGGAGAGGGGGGGGATGGGGGAAGCCCTTCTCCAGAGTGACAGGGGGGAGGGGCAGGGAGGGCAGAGGTTGTGTCATCAGACAAATCTCCTCTCTCAACTCCTCAAAGCCCTCTTCCCTTGGCTCCATCTCCAGGGGTGTGGTAGGAGGAGTCTGAGTGACTGGCTCCACCTCCGAGTCATTGTTGTCCAATCCCGTGTCAGGGCTGACATCCTCGGGGCTATCGGGTGCGGCCCCTCCTCCTATAGCAGCCATAGGCTCCAAGCCATGGGCAGTACGGCCCTCCTGGCAGTGCTTGTTGAGGTTGGGGTCGCTGGAGGTGCGGGTGAAGGCCATCCCGTTCTCACACGCCGACACCAGGTTGTCCATGGAGCGAGACTTTGGAAACCTGCACAAAGGGGAAAAAATACCAATCTCAAGTTGACGGAGCTTCCCTCATCTGTGAGCTTCCTTCTGTACGACTAGAGAGCAGGCTGGATCTGAGCAACACTAGAGATGTAAGATAGTGAACCAAGCCCACCTTCAGTTTTCACCACAAGCCTGTTCCCTCCTTATTTAATAAGCCTTGAAAAGAGAGAGCTCAGAGCAATACAAGGAATACAAGTAGCACGTCGATGGCTTGAGAAAAAATTAAGTAAATGGTCTTACGAAAACACTAATGGGCTGTATTGATGACTAGAGACTGAGATGGAAGAATGGAGTGAGTGGGTAAGGGATAGCCCCACCTGTCGAGAGATCGTGAGGTGAGCTCATCTCCCTGTGCGCAGGGGCACAGGTAGAGCTCCATGGCGTCCTCGGCAGCGGTGCAGGGGGAGGAGGTGGGCAGGTAGACGGCCGTCCACAGCTGCAGGGCCCGGGTGTGGCACACCGGCTGCAGCACCTGGACACAAGGGACAGGGAGGAGAGGACCAGGGGGCAGAGGTCAATAAAAGACAAACACATAAATTACGTTTTGTCTCAGTAAATCCATATAAAAGTTGCCGATATCATTTTTTATGCATTTAATCGTGTATATTTGGATGAGAGCATCTTTAATTTCTTTTAAAGGTCAACAAAAGTATCAAAAAGCTCCACTCATTACCGACACACTATGATCCTGGGCGTCATCAGAAGTGTATTGGACATTGGAAAGATTGACACCTTGTGTCTCAGTATGAAAATGGAGGAAAGGGGAGGAGATAATGAGGATAGGATAGAACAGAAGAGAATAGAAAAGAAAAACGTGACCATAGAGGTAGGTTACCATATCATGACAGGGAATATAAAGGAAGTTCTGGAAGTTCTTGTTGCCGGTGCGGAGCAGAGACCAGATGGAGCAGGTGCGTTTGTAGATGTTGCGGGCCTCTCTCTCCCACCTGTTGTTACACAGAAACGTCCCGTACAGACACGAGTATGTGTGTTGAACCAGCTTGACCTGGGGGAAAGGAACAGAACATAACACAGTTAGCCCTACACACATTCCTTACAATACATACAACAGTACACTATTAACAAAGAGTACAAAGGTATGTATAGTTAGACCTTTACAATGGCTTTTTCTCAGTCCTTACACAGCATACAATACTGTATGTACACTTTAAGACACAATACACATAATACTGTGTTCAAAGGTAACTGTCTGATACCTCTTATGTACAAACGTTAAATACATCTTTAAGACATGTCCTATGCAAACAGAAGAGTAGTAAAAAGTGGCAGGTAGAAAGAGCTTCTAAAGGTAGAAAGAGAGAGAAGGTGAAGGCAAAGAGAAAGAGAAAGAGGAGAGAAAAAGAGAGATGAGGGCAAAGAGAGAGAAGAGAATGATTGGGTAAAGGAAAGTGAGAAAGAAAGAAATTGAAAAGGAGAGGTGGTAAGTGTAGCCTACTGTACATACCAAGAATGCCTCGTTGAACTCGAAGAAGCAGGGGAACTGTTTGAGTAGCTGGTGAACACAGTCTAGCCACTGTAGGAAGACAGGACACTGCTCACTCACATCATCAGCACTCTCCTGGTGACCGCAGCGATCGCCAAACTTATGACCGTAGTCCAACCACTCTGTCTCCACCAGTACCTGGAAACCCTGTGGATTGGGGGGTGTTCAGTTGTGTTTCTCACACCATGGCATAAAAAGGTGTGTGTGTGTGTTTTTGGTAAATTCAATAGGGTGTGCAAAACAATTGGTAATACCATGAACTTACTATCAAAATATAACAAAACCTGATATTTGCTGCATCAGTGTTAGTCTTAGTGACCATAGTATCCTAAGGGCTAGGGGTCAGAACGTGTCAGAGAGTGAGTGTGAGTGTGTATGTGTGTACCTCTAGTGTCCTATAGAAGGGGTCCAGCAAGATCTTGGCAAGAGCCACAATCTGTGGGGTACGGTCCCACCCGTCTGAACAATGCACCAGGGCAGGACGTCCCTCCCTTTCCACCGCAGAGCACACTAGAGTGGCAGCCTTCATCATGATGGATAGGTGCTGCAGCCAACGGGTGCTCTCCAGAGCAGAAAGCCAGCTGGGAATACACAAGCCAAGGAGGGACCAATCAGAACAGGTCTAGAGGTTTTAGAATGTATTCTGAGGGAGGTAAATAAATAATGATGGGTTGAGTAAGCAGAGGTAACCCTGAGGACACAGGGGAGGGGGGTGTGGCAGGGGGAAGTGAAGCCCCTGACCTAGATCTGTAATGGACATTTTAAAAGGGGTCACTACAGCACCTCTTTTAGAATACCAGGAAATCTACCATTAGAATAGCCACTGATTCCAGTTTGGGAGTTGGGGCATGCACTCTCTACATGCAAGGAGACAGTCACACACAAAAGACTTCGGACAAATATTATTTGAAATCTTTCAAGTACTTAGAGCATTTTCTTTAGCCTAACCTAGAATGTCAGGTGGGTAGTGTTAGCCCTTTTGGGACTCTTCTACTGTGTCCATTGTGACAGACAAGCTTGCAAATAATTAAGCATACAAATCATTAAGCATACAAATCATTAAAATCCAGATGGAAAATATTTACACAAGAAGCAACCTAATATTACACAGTCAAACTCTCAGTCATTTAGTAAGTTCACAGTTCAAGTATTTTAACCTGTTGGGGCGAGAGGGCAGTATTTTCACGGCCGGATAAAAAACGTACCCGATTTAAACTGGTTACTACTTTTACCCAGAAACGAGAACATGCATATAATTAGTAGATTTGGATAGAAAACACTCTAAAGTTTCTAAAACTGTTTGAATGGTGTCTGTGAGTATAACAGAACTCATATGGCAGGCCAAAACCTGAGAAGATTCCATGCAGGAAGTGCCCTGTCTGACAATTTGTTGTCCTTCTAGGGCATCTCTATCAAAAATAAAGCATTTCTGCTGTAATGTGGCATTTTCTAAGGCTTCCATTGGCTCTAAGAAGGCGCCAGAAAGTGGAATGAGAGCTCTGCAGTCTCTGGGCGAAAAACAGCAGGAGTGTTTGTGAGTGGTCAGGCAGGGAACACTGACACTGGAGCGCGCATGCACGAGAGGACTCCATTTTTTTCTTTCTCTCTTTGATCGGATACAACGTCGCCCGGTTGGAATATTATCGCTATTTTACAAGAAAAATAGCATAACAATTTATTTTAAACAGCGTTTGACATGCTTCGAAGTACGGTAATGGAATATTTGGAATTTTTTTGTCACGAAATGCGCCCGCGCGTCACCCTTCGGATACTGACCTCAACACATGAACAAAACGGAGCTATTTCAATATAACTATGGCTTATTTCGAACCAAAACAACATTTTTTGTTGAAGTAGAAGTCCTGGGAGTGCATTCTGACGAAGAACAGCAAAGGTAATCAAATTTTTCTAATAGTAAATCTGAGTTTGGTGAGGGCCAAACTTGGTGGATGTCAAATTAGCTAGCCTGTGATGGCCGGGCTATCTACTCAGAATATTACAAAATGTGCTTTCGCCGAAAAGCTATTTTAAAATCTGACACCGCGATTGCATAAAGGAGTTCTGTATCTATAATTCTTAAAATAATTGTTATATATTTTGTGAACGTTAATCGTGAGTAATTTAGTAAATTCACTGGAAGTTTGCGGTGGGTATGCTAGTTCTGAACATCACATGCTAATGTAAAAAGCTGGTTTTTGATATAAATATGAACTTGATTGAACAAAACATGCATGTATTGTATAACATAATGTCCTAGGAGTGTCATCTGATGAAGATCATCAAAGGTTAGTGCTACATTTAGCTGTGGTTTTGGTTTTTGTGACATATATGCATGCTTTGAAAATGGCTGTGTGATTATTTTTGGCAGGGAACTCTCCTGACATAATCTAATGTTTTGCTTTCGTTGTAAAGCCTTTTTGAAATCAGACAGTGTGGTTAGATTAATGAGAGTCTTGTCTTTAAAATGGTGTAAAATTATCATATGTTTGAGAAATTGAAGTTATAGCATTTATGAGGTATTTGTATTTTGCGCCACACGATTCCACTGGCTGTTGACACACACACACACACACACACACACACACACACACACACACACACACACACACACACACACACACACACACACACACACACACACACACACACACACACACACACACACACACACACACACACACACACACACACACTTCAGACAGACTTCAGACAGACTTCAGACAGACAGCTGGCCTGCCCAGCGGGAATGGGGCTGGATTGTGGCTGGCTGCATTCCCCTTCTCCCTGTGGTGTAACCTTACTTAGGCCTGGAGAAGGGGATGGAGGGATGAAAGGAGAGAGCGATGGATGGCGGGAGGGAGAGAAAGGTCAGAGGGATCCACTTACTTCCCAGGGTCGGGGATCTGGCTACAGACTGTTCGGAGGGACTGGAAGCTGTTCCTAATGGAGTGGATGTTGGCCATGCCCATGAACATCACCTCACAGTTAGGGTAGTACTCTGAAAACAAAAACATTCAGAAAAACAAAAACATAATCACTCAGACTACAGTTAGGGTAATACTAGGAAACACACAGGAACACACACATACAATAAATTCAGTCACCTGGGGTATTAGTACCCTGCAGATACACAAAGACAAAAATATCCTCGGTCAGAATAAAACACCAAGTACAATCTTTACTGCTTAGGGAGGTGAGCTGTAAAGATGATTGATTACAGTTGTGTTCAAGCTCAGAACACATCCACTTGAAAGAAAACAGGCTAGGCTACTGTCAGGTGATTTGACAGATTGGTCTTGTTGACATTCAGACCTGTCAATGTGAGCGGCTCATGACAATGCGAAAACAAGTTTTTTGAAATGTTTGCAAATGTATTAAATCAAAAAAAATGTAAATACCTTATTTACTTAAATATTCAGAACCTTTGCTATAAGACTCGAAATTGAACTCCGGCGCATCCTGTTTCAATTGATCATCTTTGAGATGTTTCTCCAACTTCATTGGAGTCCACCTGTGGTAAATTCAATTGATTGGACATGATTTGGAAAGGCACACACCTGTCAATATAAGGTCCCACAGTTGACAGTGCATGTCAGAGCAAAAACCAAACCATGAGGTCGAAGGGATTGTCTGTAGAGCTCTGAGACAGGATTGTGTCGAGGCACAGATCTGGGTAACGGTACCAAAACATTTCTACAGCATTGAAGGTCTCCAAGAACACAGTGGCCTCCATTCTTAAATGGAAGAAGTTTGGAAGTACCAAGACTCTTCCTAGAGCTGGCCGCCCAGCCAAACTGAACAATCGAGGGAGAAAGGCCTTGGTCTTTGCTCACTCTGACTCTAGACTTCCTCTGTGGAGATGGGAGAACCTTCCAGAAGGACAACCATCTCTGCAGCACTCCACCAAACACGCCTTTATGGTAGTGGCCAGGCGGAAGCCACTCCTCAGTAAAAGGCACATGACAGCCCGCTTGGAGCTTGCCAAAAGGCACCTAAAGACTCTCAGAACATGAGAAACAAGATTATCTGGTCTGATGAAACCAGGATTGAACTCTTTGGCCTGAATGCCAAGCGTAACATCTGGAAGAAACCTGTCACCATCCCTACGGTGAAGCATGGTGGTGGCAGCATCATGCTGTCGGGATGTTTTTCAGTGGCAGGGACTGGGAGACAAGTCAGGATGAGGGAAAGATGAACGGCGCAAAGTACAGAGATCCTTGATGAAAACCTGCTCCAGAGCGCTCAGGACCTCAGACAGGGGTGAAGGTTCACCTTCCAACAGGACAACGACCCTAAGCACACAGCCAAGACAACGCAGGAGTGGCTTTGGGACAAGTCTCTGAATGTCCTTGAGTGGCCCAGCCAGAGCCCGGACTTGAGCCCGACTGAACATCTCTGGAGAGACCTGAAAATAGCTGTGCGGCGACGCTCCCCATCCAACCTGACAGAGCTTGAGCGGCTCTGCAGAGAAGAAAGGGAGAAACTCCCCAAATACAGGCGTGCCAAGCTTGTAGCGTCATACCCAAGACGACCCAAGGTTGTAATCGATGCCAAAGGTGCTTCAACAAAGTACGAGTAAAGGGTCTGAATACCTAAGTGAATGTGATATTTCAGTTTATTTTTGTATATAAATTTGCTTTGTCATTATGGGGTAATGTGTGTAGATTGATGAGTATTTTTTCTTTCTTTAATCTATCAATTTTAGAATAAGGTTGTAACTAGAGGTCGACCGAATAATCGGCATGGCCGATTAATTAGGGCCGATTTCAAGTTTTCATAACAATCAGTAATCGGCATTTTTGGACGCTGATTATGGGTAATTACATTGCATTCCACGAGGAAACTGCATGACAGGCTGACCATCTGTTACGCGAGTGCAGCAAGGAGCCAAGGTAAGTTGCTAGCTAGCATTAAACTTATCTTATAAAAAAACAATCAATCTTCAAATAATCACTAGTTAACTACACATGGTTGATGATATTACTAGTTTAACTAGCTTGTCCTGCGTTGCATATAGTCAGTGCGGTGCCTATTAATTTATCATCGAATCACAGCCTACTTCGCCAAAAGGGGGATGATTTAATAAAAACGCATTCGTGAAAAAAGCCCAATCGTTGCACGAATGTACCTAACCATAAACATCAATGCCTTTCTTAAAATCAATACACAGAAGAATATTTTTTTAAACCTGCATATTTAGTTAAAAGAAATTCATGTCAGCAGGTAATATTAACTAGGGAATTAGTGTCACCTCTCTTACGTTCATTGCACGCAGAGCCAGAGTATATGCAACAGTTTGGGCCGCCTGGCTTGTTGCAAATTAATTTGCCTGAATTTTTCATAATTATGGCATAACACTGAAGGTTGTGCAATGTAACACCAATATTTAGACTTAGGGTTGCCACCCGTTTGATAAAATACGGGAACTGTTCCGTATTTCAATGAAAGAATAAACGTTTTGTTTTTAAATGATAGTTTCCGGATTTGTCCATATTAATGACCAAAGGCTCGTATTTCTGTGTTTATTATATTATAATTAAGTCTATGATTTGAAATTTGATAGAGCAGTCTGACTGAGCGGTGGTAGGCAGCAGCACGCTCGTAAGCATTCATTCAAACTTTACTGCGTTTGCCAGCAGCTCTTAGCAATGCTTGATTCACAGCGCTGTTTATGACTTCAAGCCTATCAACACCTGAGATTAGGCTGGCAATACTAGTGCCTATTAGAACATCCAATAGTCAAAGGTATATGAAATACAAATGGTATAGAGAGAAATCGTCGAGGCGTCATAATTCCTTAAATAACTACAACCTAAAACTTCTTAACTGGGAATATTGAAGAACTGGCAATATTGAACCACCAGCTTTCATATGTTCTGAGCAAGGAACTTAAACGTTAGCTTTTTTTACATGGCACATATTGCACTTTTACTTTCTTCTCCAACACAGTTTTTTTTTGCATTATTTAAACCAAATTGAGCATGTTTCATTATTTATTTGAGACTAAATAGATGTTATTTATGTATTATATTAAGTTAAAATAAAAGTGTTCATTGCTCATTCAGTATTGTTGTAATTGTCATTATTACAATATATATATATATCTATATATATATATATATATATATATATATATATATATATATATATATATATATATATACACACCAACGATTAATCGGTATCGGCTTTTTTGGTCCTCCAATAATCGGTATCGGCTCGGTCGATGTAGTTGTAACCATCTCTAGTTGTAACCTTACATAATGTGTAAAAACTCAAGGGGTCTGAATACTTTCCGAAGGCACTGTAAGTAATTAAGTCTCAAAGTTTGGCTACATTTTCTGGTGCCTATCTCATGTCAGTATCTTTGTGGACATAAGAGGCTGTAGCCAATACGCATAGTCTATCACCTATACTTTGATATGTAGGCTAATTATTTATGTACATTTACTTAAACTTATTTTTTTGGTTTTCCAATTCATTTAATTGGCTCTTTTGGTTAATGGTCTTGGTGCCCTAGCAGAATAGGGCACCTCTTAAAATCATGAAATTCCAGGCCTGGTGTACTGACCTTCACACTCGCAGCCACCTCCCTTGGCGCGGTTGGCCACTGCAGCGGTATAGGAGCGGGCGTCGAGAATGAGAAGCTTCTGTGGCGCAGCGCTGGCATCAGGGCCTGAACATCCTGTCAGAGAGGAGTCTGAGGCAGAGAGAGAGAGAGAGAGAGAGAGAGGAGTTAGATTTCAGTTTTAGTGGTGTGGGGGAAAGGTAGAGGCAGAATGAGGGATGGAGAGAAAAATATAGATGGAATGGTCCAGATAGGGTACAGGTAGAGAAAATGAGAGATGTGAGGTGGAGGGAGGTAAAGAGAATGACAGATGGAGAGTTCGGAGGGAGAGAGAGAGAGATGGGGTGGTGTGTTTAGGGGACAGGCAGATAACAAGAGATGAAGCATAGGAGAGAGGGAACGAGAGATGTTGACAGGGAACAAATTAATTAAAAAAAAATGAATTCCATGCTGTCACAGTTACCAGCCCTTTCAAGCTTAACATCCTTATCATTTATCGCCCTCCAGGTTCCCTTGGAGAGTTCATCAATGAGCTTGACGCCTTGATAAGTTCCTTTCCTGAGGATGGCTCACCTCTCACAGTTCTGGGTGACTTTAACCTCCCCACGTCTACCTTTGACTCATTCCTCTCTGCCTCCTTCTTTCCACTCCTCTCCTCTTTTGACCTCACCCTCTCACCTTCCCCCCCTACTCACAAGGCAGGCAATACGCTTGACCTCATCTTTACTAGATGCTGTTCTTCCACTAATCTCATTGCAACTCCCCTCCAAATCTCCGACCACTACCTTGTATCCTTTTCCCTCTTGCTCTCATCCAACACTTCTCACTCTGCCCCTACTCGGATGGTATTGCGCCGTCCCAACCTTCGCTCTCTCTCTCCCGCTACTCTCTCCTCTTCCATCCTATCATCTCTTCCCTCTGCTCAAACCTTCTCCAACCTATCTCCTGATTCTGCCTCCTCAACCCTCCTCTCCTCCCTTTCTGCATCCTTTGATTTTCTCTGTCCCCTATCCTCCAGGCCGGCTCGGTCCTCCCCTCCTGCTCCGTGGCTCGACGACTCACTACGAGCTCACAGAACAAGGCTCCGGGCAGCCGAGCGCAAATGGAGGAAAACTCGCCTCCCTGCGGACCTGGCATCCTTTCACTCACTCCTCTCTACATTCTCCTCTTCTGTCTCTGCTGCTAAAGCCACTTTCTACCACTCTAAATTCCAAGCATCTGCCTCTAACCCTAGGAAGCTCTTTGCTACCTTCTCCTCCCTCCTGAATCCTCCTCCCCCTCCCCCCCCCCTCCTCCCTCTCTGCGGATGACTTCGTCAACCATTTTGAAAAGAAGGTTGACGATATCCGATCCTCGTTTGCTAAGTCAAACGACACCGCTGGTCCTGCTCACACTGCCCTACCCTGTGCTTTGACCTCTTTCTCCCCTCTCTCTCCAGATGAAATCTCGCGTCTTGTGACGGCCGGCCGCCCAACAACCTGCCCACTTGACCCTATCCCCTCCTCTCTTCTCCAGACCATTTCCGGAGACCTTCTCCCATTCCTCACCTCGCTCATCAACTCATCCTTGACCGCTGGCTATGTCCCTTCCGTCTTCAAGAGAGCGAGAGTTGCACCCCTTCTGAAAAAACCTACACTCGATCCCTCCGATGTCAACAACTACAGACCAGTATCCCTTCTTTCTTTTCTCTCCAAAACTCTTGAACGTGCCGTCCTTGGCCAGCTCTCCTGCTATCTCTCTCAGAATGACCTTCTTGATCCTAATCAGTCAGGTTTCAAGACTGGGCATTCAACTGAGACTGCTGTTCTCTGTGTCACGGAGGCTCTCCGCACTGCTAAAGCTAACTCTCTCTCCTCTGCTCTCATCCTTCTAGACCTATCTGCTGCCTTTGATACTGTGAACCATCAGATCCTCCTCTCCACCCTCTCCGAGTTGGGCATCTCCGGCGCGGCCCACGCTTGGATTGCGTCCTACCTGACAGGTCGCTCCTACCAGGTGGCGTGGCGAGAATCTGTCTTCGCACCATGCGCTCTCACCACTGGTGTCCCCCAGGGCTCTGTTCTAGGCCCTCTCCTATTCTCGCTATACACCAAGTCACTTGGCTCTGTCATATCCTCACATGGTCTCTCCTATCATTGCTATGCAGACGACACACAATTCATCTTCTCCTTTCCCCCTTCTGATAACCAGGCGGCGAATCGCATCTCTGCATGTCTGTCAGACATATCAGTGTGGATGACGGATCACCAGCTCAAGCTGAACCTCGGCAAGACGGAGCTGCTCTTCCTCCCGGGGAAGGACTGCCCGTTCCATGATCTCGCCATCACGGTTGACAACTCCCTTGTGTCCTCCTCCCAGAGTGCTAAGAACCTTGGCGTGATCCTGGACAACACCCTGTCGTTCTCCACTAATATCAAGGCGGTGACCCGATCCTGTAGGTTCATGCTCTACAACATTCGCAGAGTACGACCCTGCCTCACACAGGAAGCGGTGCAGGTCCTAATCCAGGCACTTGTCATCTCCCGTCTGGATTACTGCAACTCGCTGTTGGCTGGGCTCCTTGCATGTGCCATTAAACCCCTACAACTCATCCAGAACGCCGCAGCCCGTCTGGTGTTCAACCTTCCCAAGTTCTCTCACGTCACCCCGCTCCTCCGCTCTCTCCACTGGCTTCCAGTTGAAGCTCGCATCCGCTACAAGACCATGGTGATTGCCTACGGAGCTGTGAAGGGAACGGCACCTCCATACCTTCAGGCTCTGATCAGGCCCTACACCCAAACAAGGGCACTGCGTTCATCCACCACTGGCCTGCTGGCCCCCCTACCTCTGAGGAAGCACAGTTCCCGCTCAGCCCAGTCAAAACTGTTCGCTGCTCTGGCACCCCAATGGTGGAACAAGCTCCCTCACGACGCCAGGACAGCGGAGTCAATCACCACCTTCCGGAGACACCTGAAACCCCACCTCTTTAAGGAATACCTAGGATAGGATAAAGTAATCCTTCTAACCCCCCCCCCCCCCCCCTTAAAAGATTTAGATGCACTATTGTAAAGTGGTTGTTCCACTGGATATCATAAGGTGAATGCACCATTTTGTAAGTCGCTCTGGATAAGAGCGTCTGCTAAATGACTTAAATGTAAATGTGATGTAATGGAACAGATAGAGATTAAGAGATGGAGGGAGAGAGAAAGGGAAGAGGTGGACAGGTAGAGAGCATGAAAGATTTTGGGATGGAATAGGGTGAGAGAGCGTGACAGAGTGAGCGAGCAAGAGCGACAGGGGATGGACTGGGGATAAACAGAGAGAGGAGTGTTAGGAACAGGGCCATGATGAACAATAGTGCTGGCTCAGCTCTCAGCTCGTCCCCCTGAGACGATCAATATCTCCTCCTGATGATGACCCCTGCAGCATCGCTCAGTAACTGCTACCACGACGAAGGGGGACAACAGCATTGCTAGGGAACTGTGATTGCTAGGCAGGGCCTCATCATGCCAGCAGACACCTCAGATGGAGTCATTACTCACAGTGGACCAGAGCCACTAGCCTCAATCTCTCCCCCACCCAAGTCAATACATGGCCTGCCATTTAGAGTCAGTCAACATTCTCTGTACTGCATGTCTGTCTAGCCTGGTCACAGGTCTGTTGGTGCAGTATAGCCAACTCCTATGGTCAACTCACTCCTATAGTTGGCAATTGAGGACAAACTGATCTGGGACCAGGCTATCCCTCTCCCGCTCAACTGAATCAATGTCCTGGCATTCAGGAAGTCAATTCTATCACTCCATGTTACCCCCTTCAACACAGAAAAGTCATGGGAATAGATTCGGGGTGCGTTTAGCCTTTAGTTCCCGCTCTGAAAAGGGGTAGTCCTTTCACAGGCTCCAACTCCTGTCCTGCTGTCCATTTTTTTGTGAAGAGAAGCCAACATTGTGTGTTCAGTTAGAACAGTGGTGTTGTATAGAAACTCAACAAGCTCAAAGCTGAGGGGCTGTCTAACTGGAAGAGTCGAGACAGAAACTTGGAGAGTAGTAGACAGTGTGAAGCCCACCGTTGTTCTCCCATCTGCATTCATGTCACAGTCATTTACACACAAAGTGAATGGAAGAGAGTGAGGGAACAGTCACTCCCAAAATGGGCCCCACATTCTTGGCCTCCAACATGAAAACAAGGTAACAAACAAGAGAGCCACAGCGATTTTGCCCATTCACATCCGGTCTTGACTGGCGACAATTTATCATCTGTCCAGCCACTGTGTGTGTGTGTGTGTGTGTGTGTGTGTGTGTGTGTGTGTGTGTGTGTGTGTGTGTGTGTGTGTGTGTGTGTGTGTGTGTGTGTGTGTGTGTGTGTGTGTGTGACCCAGACATAATTGCATGCCAATGTGAATGTATTAATTGAGAATGGCATATTCCCAGGCACTTATGTCTTCATAGCTAGTTCTCATCAATCTAATTGGGGTTGTTTTTGGGACAGTGCAAACTTAATGAGCTGAAACGGCTACAGTTATCCATAAACAAGTTTCAAAAGACTGGAAAGAACTGCTAAAGCAAGCGCTGTGTGATTTTTTCATATGAGAATGTAGGATAATGTGTTCTCTCTCTCAGGCAATTTATCAGGTATAGTAAAGGTCAAATAATAAAGCTCTGTCGGCCTTACCAAAGTCGCTGTCGGAGCTGTCTGGGCCCTCCCCTTGGGGACGGCTGCAGGCTGCGGCCCCACAGGTGACCCTGGCCCCTGGGTCCATCAGACAGGCCTTAGCGATGGAGGTGACCAAGTATTCATCCTCTGTGTTTCTCCAGCCCCACCAGCTGATCTCTGGCTGGCTGCAACGGGCGATCACTGCCCCGTTCCTCTGGTGCCTGGTGGGACAGCAGGAGAGAGAGTGGGACCAACAATAAGTAGACATACAATAAAAAACCAGAGTTGATCAACAGTGAAATTATCATTGTTTGGAATGTGTTGCTACTTAGGTGTGGTATGGTGAGGATATTTGAAATGTGTCAGTGTGTGTGTGTTTTCTTCAGTTTTTTCTTCCTCCTTCCTGCCTTCCCCCCTTCTGACATCCAGGTGGCAACACGTATCTCTGCGTGCCTGGCAGACATCTCAGCTTGGATGTTGGCCCCTCACCTCAAACTCTACAAGACGGACAAGACTGAGCAGCCCTTCCGCCCAAGGAAGGACTTCCCGCTCCAAAAGCTTTCTATCACGGTTGACAACTCTATGGTCTCCCAACCCTACGGAGTGCAAAGAACCTGGGCATAATCCTGGACAACACCCAGTCGTTCTTTGAGTAATAATTCGCTCCTGCAGGTTCATGCTCTACAACATCAGTAGAATACAACCCCTTCCTCACACCGGAAATGGTACAGGTCCGTGGCACTTGATCTCTCCCGTCTGGGCTACTGCAAGCTTACCCGCTTCAGCCATCAAAGCCCTGCAACTCCTCCACAATACCGCAGCCCGCCTGGTTCTCAACCATCCCAAGTTCTCGCATGTCACCCTGCTCTTTCGCACTCTCCTCTAGCTCACAATCCAAGCTCGCATCCATTTCAAGACCCTGCTGCGTGCCTACGTAGCAGCAAGGGAAACTGCCCCTCCATATTTTTTGTCTATGTTCAAACCCTACAACCCAACCTGAGCACTCCGTTTTGCCACCTCTCATCTCTTGGCCCTCCCACCACTATGAGGGGCTGGCTCCCGCTCATCCCAGTCTAAGCTCATCTCTGTCCTGGCACCCAAATGGTGGAACAAGCTTCCCTCTAACATCAGGACAGCTGAGTGCCTACCAATCTTACAAAGATGCCTGAAAAACGCTTTACAAAGTAGCCCTCCCCAGAAAACAAATATAAAATAAACAATTTTATTTATTTAACCAGGCAAGTCAGTTAATATCAAATTCGTATTTACAATGACGGCCTACACCGTCCAAACCCGGACGACGCTGGGCCAATTATGTGCCGCCCTACGGGACTCCTAATCACGGCCGATTGTGATACAGCCTGGATACAGCCTTAGCCTGGATACAGCCTTAGACCCCTGCGCAACTCGAGAGCCCCTTGCCTTTCTTGCAAGAACACTCGCTTGTCTTTTCTTACTAGCACTGACTTGCTGATAGCTGCTCTTTTGAGATTTTTTTTTACTTACCATGTCTGTGATATGTGGTTGCCTCACTTAGTTACCTAAACATATGATGCAAAACTCATACCAGCTGTATTTCTGTCTTCTTGAATGGCGAATAGTTCTGATACACATCAATAGAACAAAAACGATCTTTTAAGATGAACGCTTTACCGTTTTTTCCAACTGCTTACACACAAAATCTTTTCATGTCATATGATTTTTGAAACCTCTCACTCAAAGTGCAAAACTACACACCAAATATCCAAAACCATAAGCTATTTCTCAGCCTTTGACTCAGTTGTCAATTGCATCAAACACTTTACTCAAAACTCTACACACAATTCTCTACCTAAAACACAAAAATCTAACAGGAAGTGACTTGCTTTCCTTTTCCAAACACAACCAATCAAAATGCTACACTTATTCACCAGGTCACACACACACTCCTCACATGTGCAAACACTAACTGCTTAACTGATCACTAACAAATCACTGCTTTACTGTAGTATAGGCCTATAAATAGGTCAAAGGTCAAATGACCTGTTTTGAACAATGGATGCCAACAATGGACAGAGAGCAAGAGGAGTAGGAGGGAGAGGCAGGGGACAACAACGAGGAGAAATTCAAAGACGATGAGTTGGAGGTGTAGGAGGAAGAAGACGAGGGCAAAGAAGAGAAGGAAGGAGAGCCATCTCTGATGAGATTAGGGCAACACTTGTTGATCATGTGATCAACCACGGTTTGACCATGAGAGAGGCTGGACTGAGAGTCCAGCCCAACTTGAGTCGATTTACAGTGGCGTCCATAATTCAAACCGTCAGAAATGAGAACAGGTATGCAACTATCTAATGACTATTTTAGCATTACAGTAATGTACTGTAAAATACGTATGACTGCATAGTATTGCATAAACATTTGTAACTCTAAGCCATCCATTTACTGCACTGCATTGAATGAATGAGGTTGGTTATCATGCTGTACTACATTTTTTTGTACATTGTTTACAGTTCCTATGCTGAACACATACTGTGTTTGAATTCTGTACAGAGTGGAAAGGCAAAGACATCATGGAGGACGAGGATGCTTGTTTACAGATGTACAAGAGACTGCAATTATAAATATGGTTTTGGCCAACAATGCAATTAGGATTCGAAAGATAAGAGAGCATATCTTGAATAATGACACCATATTTAACAACATCAATGCTGTAAGCCTGTCGACCATACAACGCATCCTCCAACGGCACCGAGTGACGATGAAACAACTTTACAAGGTGCCATTTGAGAGAAACTCTGACAGAGTCAAGAATATGCGACATGACTTTGTATGTATGCAACACTACTTCCAGTACTTCAGACATACCATATTTACTCATCTGAATATCCTTTTGTCTGTTACAGAGAGTATTGGAGCTGGATGCCCATGTAATTCGCCATGAATTTATTTATGTGGATGAGGTTTGCTTCAACCTCACCAAAACCAGGCGGCACCTGTCCCTGGACAGCGTGGGGGTAATATCACTATGTGTGCTGCCATCACTCAAAACGGGGTCCTCCATCACAATGCCACACTGGGTCCGTACAACACCGGCCATATGCTCACTTTTTTGGATGCAATTTACACAATACTTGTCCCTGATCCAGATCAGGAGCCTGCTAGATTCACCGGGCTGTTCTGGTCCAAAACTGGTTTGCCACCCATCCACAATTTGTAGTTTTGTACCTACCCCCATATTCACCTTTTCTAAATCCCATAGAAGAATTATTCTCAGCCTGGCGCTGGAAAGTGTATGATCGCCAACACTATGCCCGCATGCCGCTTCTCCAGGCAATGGAGGACGCATGTGGGGACATAGAGGTTGCCTCTGTCCAAGGTTGGATACGCCATGCTAGGAGATACTTCCCTCGATGTTTGGCAAGAGAAAACATATCTTGTGATGTGGACTTAATATTGTGACCAGACCCAGCCCGGAGAAGAGATGAAACGAAGCTTAGCACCGGGACCCCACACACAATTGTGTTCTTTACTGTATTCTAAAGAATATGCTTTTGGTTTACATATGTTTATGGTTTTGTTGTATGCTACTGTATACAACAGTAATGTTTGGCCTATAAATATTTTCTGTTTCTACATTGCATTGGTGTTTACAGTGTACTTGTTACCCCTCTCAGCAGATTACTTTCACTGTAGAACATTGTATTGAACTGTAGATATAAGCCTATGAAAGACCAAAGAGCTTTAGATTTAGAACAACAGTGTTTACATGGTATATCCAAAAATGTACTATTATGAAAGCAGTGTTTGCCATTTGATGCAAATGCTTCATTCTGACATGTGTTTATGGCATTTTGAATGCAGTGTTAAATTTTGAAGGAGATGTGAGGCATTTTGCATTTTGTGTGTGCAGTTTTGGGAATTGTGTGTAGTTTTGAAAAAAGGAGACAGTTTTGAGTCGCTCTGGATAAGAGCGTCTGCTAATTGAATAAAATGTACAACGTTTTTGTGTAGTATGGCGGATGTGTGTATGTACATGATGGTGTGTGTGTGTGTACGTTATGGTGTGTGTATGATGTGTGGGTGTACATTATAGTGTGTGTATGATGTGTGTGTGTGTGTGTACGTTATGGTGTGTATGGTATGATTGTGTGTGTACGTTATGGTGTGTGAGTATGGTATGATGTGTGTGTGTACGTTATGGTGTGTGTATGATGTGTACGTTATGGTGTGTGTGTCCTGTGTGTACCTGTAGACCACCACAGGGATCCTCTTGGAGGACCTGAAGGAGCCGACACTCTCCAGCTCCTTGTCTGTGATCCACACTGGCACCAGCAGCTTCTGGGGGTAGCTGGAGCACAACCTGGCAGGAGAGAAGATGAGGGGACAGCATGATAATGGTGTTGAAGTGATTTTCCATTCTATGTGTTTGTGTTTTGTTATCTACTCAGATGCCATTTTTCGACATTCAAGCAGTGCCAGGAGTGGCTGAAGCGTCTGAATCGGGTTAGGGTTATACAGATTATTACGTTTATTATACAGTGCATTCGGAAAGTAGTCAGACCCCTTGATTTAAATTCTAGGCATCTAACAAGTCTTCAGCTCTCAGGCAAGGTTACTCATCAAGCAAGTATAGTTAATCAAATCACCTCCATTACATTTGCACTAAGCAATAAAGTAGACTGTAGATTTATACGTATAGGAAAGGGAGAACGTACATAATTTACCACTGACTAAAATGCACAGCAAAGCAGGGTAATTATCAACGTTCCAAGACTGTTGGCTACTATTTAGGTGAGTATTAGTGAGAGAGGGCTTTTATTTGTCAGATAAAATATTCAGTGAGATCGACAACTCCAAGCCATGCCGTAACAGAGATATTCACTGGCCCGCCGTCTCTAGCTCTTTATCCCCTATTAAATCTTTCTATCATCTATTCCGACCCTCCAGCACTTACACCATCTCCTCTAGTTTGCACATCACTGTTGCTCGCCCCCCCCCCCCCCCCCCCCAATCTCTATCCTAGCCTGCAGTTGCTGTCTACTGTCTGCTCCAGGTAGATATGAGTGTGTATGTGTTCCAGTGTGTGTGTGTTGTGCTGAGTTATCTATCCCCAGCAGGTTCTGGCCTGCTTAAATTACCCGTTTCTCCAGTGTGTCTGTCCCCCTCAGCAGGACACTCAGAGCAGACAGCAAGAGAGAGAGAGAGACAGAGAGAGAGCGCGACAGAGAGAGCTATACACTGTGGCTCTCAGAGCATACTGCAGATTAATTTACTTATGTACCTACTCAGCAGAGGACACACACAGGCCTCAGACACCTTTTAATGTCTTTTCAAGTCTGTGTGAGTGCAATTGTGAAAGTTATGTTAAATATGTCTGCGTGTAAGTGTGTTAGAGATGGGTGGTACAGAAAGGTGTGTATGATTTGCATGTATGTCTGAGTGCAAGACAGACATACACAGAAATGTGCGTGTGATGTGTGTGCGACGTGACTGGTGAGTGTCAGACAGAGGAGAGGAACAAACAGATGGAAGCCGCCCCCCCAGACTGAGAGAGCTCAGTCTGTCACAGGGATGACAACGACTCTTACTCTACCCCTCCGTCTAATCCCTCTCTCTCTCTCACCCCGTCTCTACCCACTCCCTCCCTCCCTCGCTCCCTCCCTCCTCCCTCTCTCCCCCTGTATCCCCCTCTCCCTCCCTCCCCTCGTATCCCCCTCTCCCTCCCTCCCCTCTCCCTCCCCCATAGACCTGTCACACAGATTATCAAGAGCCGAGCAGCAACAGAGAGAGAGAGTTTAAACACTGACTGGCGAAGAAAACGCTATTTGAAATGCTGAGTCACTCTCCTCACCCAGTCTGCTCCGCAAACGAGTCTGGGACTATTTAACAGCACAGATGTTAGACGTACCTGCTTAGGAGAGAGTGGGCTAGCTAGCTAAGCTGTGTGTGTGTGTGTGTGTGTGTGTGTGTGTGTGTGTGTGTGTGTGTGTGTGTGTGTGTGTGTGTGTGTGTGTGTGTTGGCTTGATGAGGCAGTTGTTTGATCATCAATCTTCCCGCTCTGTGTTGAGACTGGGGGGCTGTGTGTATGTGTGTTTGTGTGTATCATACTTGTAGTTGAGGTTGATGTCGGACACTCTCCAGGCGTTTTGCATGTCGAAGCCCATCCTCCTCACCTCCATCTCCAGCCTCTGACGGACATGATCACCTACATAGAGAGAAAGAGGGAAGAGAGGTAAAACAACAATAATGAGGCCTCAGGGTTTTAATCTGCGTGTGTGTGTGCATGTGTGTGTGTGTACATGTCTGACACTAACCTGGTCTACAGAGGTGTAGGTGCTGGTCCTCATCGTCTGCGCTGCCCCCCAGACACCAGGCGTGGTAGGCCAAGGCAAACAGATCCTCCAGCCTGCCAGGGTGGGCTATGGCCCGATTCAGACGCTTCAGCCACTCCTGGCACTGCTTGAATGTCGAGAAATGGCATCTGAGTAGATAACAAAACACAAACACATAGAATGGAAAATCAGAGGATGGCCACCAACTTCAACACCATTATCATGCTTTCACCATATTATTATGGTTTGTGTACAATATCTACTATTATTCTTAGGCAAAACATGTTCAAGGACCAAAAGATAACACATAACCATGGGTTATGCCTACATTATCATATATTGTCCAACAAGTTTGTTTTGAAAGTCATCTTAATTGGGCAGAATGTGAGGGTGGTATACAGTTACTGTATGTAGGCCTATATTCTCTCTTACAGTAGCTCACAAACAGGTAATAATGAGTGCTCTCCAACATGGAGATTTTTCTATGATTCTATATTCTCATGAGTGCTCTGAGTGTTTCCCTGGGCCGTGCCACATCACATCGGCTCCTCAGGCAGGATATAAAGCCATCCCAATCAAAGAGGTGGGAACACTTCTGATGTCTGCATCTCTGTGAGGAAGACGCCAGACAGGCTGTCACAGTGAGCCAACAACACTACAGTTTTATAGGAGAGAAGTGGGCTGCAGTGCATAGATTGGCTTTGGTTCCTTGAAGTTCCAGTCTTTTCAGAAGAGGGTGAGTAAAGAGTGAAACGTGAAGGGAGGGGGATTGTGAGCAGCAGCTATGTGTGTGTAAAATAACACATGCGCAGAACCGGATCCGGATTCTTAGCTTTGAGAAAGAAGTTTCTAGAGGGGTGGGCAGGGCGTGGGCGAAAACTCTTTATTCGTAGTCACGGCCTTAAAAAAAAGGATCTTAAGTGGTTTTGAGACAAAAATGTTCTTAAGCCAACTTCATGACATCTCTTTTTCAACTTTTGCAATAACAAAGGATCTAGTTTTCCCATTAGCAGAAATATTGTGGCATAGGCCTATCAAAAAAGACCACGACGAACTAAGCCTATACATTGTGTCAAAAAATATCATGTTGTGCTTAATGTCAATCAAATTTAATTAAAAAAAATACTTTTTTTGATCATGTAAAAAAACAATGATTCATGGAGCACAAGATATCCATTTATCAAGAAGTCCTAATAATAGTTGTTTGTCACAAGCCAGTGTAGGTACCGTAGATATAAAGTAGGAATTTTCACTTTACCTGACGACTTTGGAGTCCTTGCAGATGATGTGCAGTTGGAACATGTCTCTGCTCTCCACACTCTCTATGAGCCTCAGAGGCAGCTGTACGGGGAGACAGAGAGAGGACACCACATTACACAAGACACCATGACAGACACAACACCTCTAATAATGGGGGCACCACGTTACACAGGATACCTCACTGAACACAACACATTTAATGAAGTACCTAGTAATCTAGGCTCGTCATGGCTAGTTAAGGTACCTACTGTAAGGTAGACAGCAAGGCACGGTGAGGTAACAATACATTTTTCACACAGCAGAGGGGATTGGAAGATGATATTTGTGGTGGACTTACCTTTCTCATGGGTTATGTAAATTCACGCAAGCCTCTATTAGGTATAGGCCTAAAACAGACACCATACCAATGCCTCTATTGCCAGACCAATATCTAATTCACGACAGCATCATTTGCATTTCCTTATAAAATCATCACGTTGCATGTTATTACATTGTCAATGCACCTTCCATGAACTATAACGTTTATATCTTAAGTGTATTTACACTTTTCATAGTTGCCACAGTAAATTGTCACACAGTAAATCTCATTCATACAAACAACAACCAGAATGCAACCATAATAACAATTTTAAATCAATGAGTCATCACCACAGGCCAAGCTCTGGAGTCTGCAGCAGTGCAATCTATTCTAGAATCTTCACTCAGTTATTCTATTATGCTGAGCCTGTAGTGTTCCGTACCACAGCTCTAGCTCTATTATTGGTCCACAGGTCAGGGGTGTTAATGAGGTCACTCCGAACGCAACAGTTATAAAATTACCCAATGAGGCTTGACCTTTGATTGGGGCAGGCCAATCAGCATCTACGCTGACCGGTGGGGGCCTGGGTCATTTAACTCGGTAATGAACAACCAATTCATGCTGCCACACTTCAGACAGACTTCGGCACAAAGTGGTGCTACAAAATCTTAAGATGCACTATAAATGAAATCTCTGCAAAACAAAACTGCTTGGCTCTTGCCTTGCTAAGTGCATTCAGTTATATTCAATGTTGAGAAGATTCTGAATCAGAAAATTAATAAAACCGTTTTTAGATTGCTTCCAATTTCAAATTAAATTACATTTTGTCCTTCCGGAGTGCACAATAATCCAGGAGTAGTCAGTCTGAACCAGAGGTTAAATGATAGAGCGGTCTAGTCTAGACTGTGGGAGGAAGGAGGGGGGAAGCTGAGGGTTGCTGTTGACACAAGGTACTCGCAGAAATATGATTGTCCACACCTTGATAGGTCTACAACAAAGTGACAGACATACACCAGGACCGGGGGGGAGCAGAGATCAGGAAGGAGGAGGGGGGTGACAACAAGACAGGGAACAGAGGAAATGGAAAAACGATTAAACTGAAGAAAAACAACAGAACAAAGTTAATGATAGGCAAAACATAAAAAGAAAGAGCTAAAGTCAAGCAGAGAACACAAATTAGCACGGCAGAAAGAGTGACTTTTGCTGACCACAACCAAGCTTGAAAAGGAAAGTATGGGAGAAGAAAATGGAAGGGGAAAGGATATCAAAATATAACATTTTAATACCCAGGCAGCACAAACTGACAGTGCAGATGTCTGTATGTTTAAAAAAAAAAGTTAGAAGGTAACAGATAATTTTATTACAATGGTTAAGATGGATTTTCATTGTGTTCCATGGTGTTATTTGCCCCCTAGTGGAGCTTTCTGGTACTTAGACTGTACGCAAACAGGAAGTAAAGAATTCGTTCTGCACACATAGAAGCAGCTAAAAACAACGCTACGGTGCAGGTCTTTCAGTGTAGCTATTTCTTGTCACGCTTCAAATATTAGTTTTTTCACAACATAAACGTTTTCAATATATTCATTCAAGAAAAGTCACGCCTTGGGAGTTTTATTGAAGACTTAGTTGTTAGCTATCTGTCTAGTTTTGCATGGGAACGCAATTCAAGGGCAGAATAGTGAAAAAACATCATCACAGCGGGCTCAAGCACAAGAATAACCGCACACGGTGGTTATGTTTTACGTTCATCAGCCAACAAAGCCTCTTATCCTAGGGAACACCAGCAGTCTTTGATGCAACAAGCAGAGCCAGGTGTTCAACAGAGAGAGATGGAGGAGCCTCTTCAGCACATTGGGACCAAGTCTCAGTCTACAAGATCAAGGTCATCAAAACAGTCAAGCAGATCCTCAACGGTGAGTTCTGCAGCCATCAAAGCACGTGCCAAGGCGGACGCAGCGCGTGCTCAAGTCTCCTATGCTGAGAAGGAAGCTTCTGTGATGAAGCAAAAAGCTGACCTCGATGCAAGTTTATATGTTCTCCAATTTGAGAGAACAGCTGCTGCTGCGTTGGCTGAAGCTGCAGCCCTTGAAGAAGCTGTAGAATCAGAACGCAGAGAGCTTCGCAAATAACTAGACAGGGACACAGCCCTTAAGTCCAGTCCAACGTACTTGTGAGTATGTGCAACAACATGCTAGGCCCTACTTTGCTGAACTTCCATTTGAAGTAGAGAAACAAGAGCTTAGTGTTGACCCAGCTACATGCCATAATCCAGAAAGTAGAAAACAACAGAGCATGAGCAGAGACTCTACGTTCAAAAGAAATGAACAGCAGCATGGTGGAAATGGAAAACAAGCCCACTTCCAGTCACACACACACAAAGCATCCCTGAGTCACAAGTGGCACCAGACCTCATCAAGCACCTCCTACGGCGTGAGATGGTGAGTTCCGGACTCCTGAAGTTTGATGATCGCCCTGAAAATTATTGGGCATGGAAAGCATCCTTTCTCAATGCGACCAGAGACTTGAACTTAACAGCCAGGGAAGAGTTAGATCTAATTACTTAGTGGCTAGGGGCAGAGTCGTCTGAGCAAGCAAAGAGAATTAGATCTGTCCATATTTTCAATGCAACAGCAGGGCTTAACATGGTCTGGCAATGACTAGAAGAGTGCTATGGTACACCTGAAGTGATCGAGAATGCACTTTTGAAGAAAATGTATGATTTTCCAAAACTGACTAATAAAGACAATCACAAACTAAGAGAACTAGGTGACATTCTTCTCGAACTGGAGTGTGCTAAAGTAGAAGGGTACCTTCCAGGCCTCGCTTATCTGGACACATCTCGGGGGGTAAACCCTATAGTAGAGAAACTTCCATTCAGTTTACAAGAAAGATGGATAGCACAGGGATCCAAATACAAGGAGGACTATCGGGTAGCATTCCCACCATTCTCGTTCTTCTCGAGATTCATCAGGAACCAGGCAAAAACTAGAAACGACCCCAGTTTCACCCTCTACACCTCAACTAACCAGGTGTCTATAAAAGGTGAGAAACCTGACAGGTACAGCAGCAAGACACCTGTGACTGTATACAAAACAGATGTGTCATCTGAGCCCTCAGACCACCAAACCAAACCCAGTAAGACAAAGGTTGAAAGCCCTGACCTTCACTGCCCAATACATAACAAGCCTCATCCTCTTAAAAAGTGTTGTGGGTTTAGATACAAAACTCTAGATGAGCGCAAATCATATCTCAAAGAGAATGGCATTTGTTTCCGATGTTGTGGGTCAACTCAGCACAGAGCTAAAGACTGTAAGGTGTCAATCAAGTACTCTGAGTGCAACAGTGACAGACATCTTGCTGCTCTGCATCCAGGCCCAGCCCCTTCCAATACAAACACCGCTACAGCAGAGAAAGAGCATGGCGGGGAGCAAGGTGACGATGCTCTTCTATCTGTCACCTCAAAGTGTACGGAGATCTGTGGTGAGGCAGTCAATCCAAGATCATGTTCAAAAATATGCCTAGTCAAAGCTTATCCAGTTGGGAAAAGAGAGAAAGCTGTTAAAACGCATGTAGTGCTTGATGAACAGAGCAACAAATCTCTGGCCAAGACAGAGTTTTTCAATCTCTTCAACATCAATGACAACTCTGCTCCATACACCATGAAGACATGTTCTGGGGTAACAGAGACTTCAGGCAGGAGAGCCGTCAACTTCATGGTGGAGTCTATAGATGGACACATGCAGCTCACTCTCCCTACTCTGATAGAGTGTGACATGATGCCAGATGATAGGATGGAGATTCCCTCCCCCGACATTGCATGTCATCATCCCCATCTGCAACCAGTGCCGGTCAAAATTCCAGCTGTGGACCCAGATGCTCCCATCCTCCTGCTCTTAGGACGAGACATCTTAAGGGTACACAAGGTACGAGAGCAAATAAATGGGCCCCACGACACTCCTTATGCACAGCGACTCGACCTCGGGTGGGTCTTCGTGGGTGAGGTCTGTCTGGGAACGGCTCACCGACCAGCCAATGTTAACGTGTTCAGGACAAACATACTTCAAAATGGTCGCACATCCTATCTGAGCCCTTGCCCTGACATCATCCAGGTAAAAGAGAACTACAACAGCGTAGCTCAGAAACACATCTCTCCCTCTACAGTGCACTCGAGAGATCCAAGCACAACTGTGAACACAGACAGCCTGGGATGTTCCGTGTTCGACAAAGCACAAGACGATAATAAACCAGCACCATCAGTGGAGGACAAAGCCTTCTTGGACATTATGGACAAACAGGTTTTCCAGGATGATGGAAACAACTGGGTAGCTCCACTACCCTTTCGCCCCACTAGACGTCGGCCTTCCTAATAACAGGGAGCAGGCCATGAACCGTCTCACATCACTTCGCAGGACTTTAGACAAAAAGCCTGATATGAAGCATCATTTTATTGACTTCATGCAAAAGATGCTGGGTAACGACCAAGCAGAACCTTCTCCGCCACTAGAGGGAGACAAAGAATGCTGGTATCTGCCCATATTTGGTGTTTACCATCCACAAAAGCCTGAACAAATAAGAGTAGTATTTGACTCCAGTGCTAAGTGTCAAGGCGTGTCACTTAACAATGTTCTGCTCAGTGGTCCAGACTTAAACAACACACTCTTGGGTGTCCTAATGCGCTTCCGCAAGGATTGCGTTGCACTAACAGCAGATGTGCAACAAATGTTTTACTGTTTTGGTGTACGTGAGGATCACAGAGATTACTTAAGGTTTCTCTGGTATGAAGACAACAACCCAGATAGAAACATAACTGAGTACAGGATGAAAGTCCATGTATTTGGGAACAGCCCCTCACCAGCCGTAGCCATCTACTGCATGAGACGAGCAGCTCTACAGGGTGAGAAGGAACACGGGTCAGAACCCAAGCAATATGTAGTGAGGAACTTCTACATCGATGATGAGCTGACATCAGTAGCTACTACAGAAGAAGCTATCAACATTCTAAGAAAAACACAAGCAATGTTAGCGGAGTCCAACATGAAACTACACAAGATTGCATCCAATAGCAAAACATTTATGGAAGCCTTCCCTATGGAGGACCGTGCAAAAGACTTAAAAGATCTGGACCTAGGAGTGGATCCTCTCCCTTTTCAACAGAGTCTGGGACTTTCCTGGAACCTGGAAACAGACAGCTTCTCATTCCAGGTGTCCCACAATGAGAAGCCTTTTACGAGAAGAGGCATCCTGTCCACAGTGAATAGTCTTTATGACCCCCTTGGGTTCGAGGCTCCAATAACAATGCAAGGCAAAGCCTTAATCAGAGAACTCTCTTCTGATCAGAGTGAGTGGAATGCCCCTCTTCCCACAGAAAAAGAAGAGGAATGGAAAATGTGGAAGGAATCTTTGATGGAGTTGGAACATGTGTATATTCAGCGGACCTACATCCCAGTCTCTTTGTCTACCACTCAAAAAAGAGAGCTACACATCTTCTCGGATGCCTCTACAGTAGCCATAGGAGCGGAAGCCTACCTGAGAGTTATTGACTCTGAAGGTCAATGCCATATTGGATTTGTCATGGGGAAATCAAAATTAGCCCCTCGTCCGGCCCACACTATCCCACGCCTAGAACTGTGTGCGGCTGTGCTAGCTGTTGAGATGTATGAACTGATCAGAGACAAAATGGACATTGATGTAAATGCGGCCAAGTTCTATACAGACAGTAAGATAGTTCTCGGTTACATCCACAATGTCACCAAAAGATTCTATGTGTATGTTGCCAATAGAGTAACTCGCATCAGGAAGTCTACCCATCCAGATCAGTGGTGTTATGTAAACACTGAAAGCAATCCAGCAGACCATGCAACCAGGCCCATACTAGCTGCACACCAGTTGGTTCTCAGGTCCACCTTTCCTGACCCAAGCAAACTCAAGTGAGCCTGAGACCATCAATTTTGACCTTGTAGAGCCTCACGCAGACGCGGAGATTTAACCAGACGTCACTGTCTTCGCCACTAAGGTTTCTGGAGCTCAACTCGGCTCTCATCGCTTTGAGAGGTTCTCAAGCTGGAAAGCTCTCAATCGAGGCACAGCACAACTCATTCATGTTGCCAGATCCTTTCATGACGGTGCGGACAACACCAGCTGCAGAGACGCAGAAAATGGACAGCAGAGAAGCCAAATGTAAAAGTGGGAGATGTTGTCTTATTGAAAGACAGTCAGGCGCACAGAAATGACTGGCCAGTCGGGCTTGTGGTCAAAACCTTTACCAGTAATGACAAAAAGGTTAGGAAAGTAGAACTAAAAATTGTCAAGCAAGGAGCTACTAAGGTGTTTCTGAGACCAATCTCAGAGATTGTTGTTCTTCTTTCTGAAGCATCCTAGAGACGAAAGATAAGAATAAAAGGACATTATTTGTTTCTTAATACATGTTTTATTTCATAGCGGCACAATTTCATTATACCAGGCGGGGAGTGTGCTGCCATCCTGTTAGAAGGTAACAGATAATTTTATTACAATGGTTAAGATGGATTTTCATTGTGTTCCATGGTGTTATTTGCCCCCTAGTGGAGCTTTCTGGTACTTAGACTGTACGCAAACAGGAAGTAAAGAATTCGTTCTGCCCGCATAGAAGCAGCTAAAAACAACGCTATGGTGCAGGTCTTTCAGTGTAGCTATTTCTTGTCACACTTCAGCCTCGGAAAATATTTGTTTTTTCACAACATAAACGTTTTCAATATATTCATTCAAGAAAAGTCACGCCTTGGGAGTTTTATTGAAGACTTAGTTGTTAGCTACCTGTCTAGTTTTGCATGGGCATGCAATTCAAGGGCAGAATAGTCTTACTACAGGTACTCTGTTAGATGACTGGAGTTCTGGGATGGGGGAGAAGGAGGAGAGGAGTTAGTCTCTAAAACCCGACCCTAGGCAACACATTGACCATGTTTACATGCACACCAATATTCGGGATACTGTTGCATTCTGTTTTTGAGTTGACTCATATAAACATCAGATCCCGTTTACAACAACACGAAAAAGCTTGTATCCCGGTTATGAGAAACTCGGATAAGATGCCTATGTTATGCTGATCTTCGACGGGATACTGTGGCGTGTAAACATCTTATCCCGTTGACTTTTGTTTTTCGCGATCTCCGCAGGCTCAGTTTCGCATATCATAGGTGTTGTGTGATGATGTTTTCACCTGATTGTCAAACAAATCACTTAAAAAAAATTAAGAATCTGCGCAATTTGATCCACTATAATTACATAGTAATTTATTTTGCTGATACTCCGTACTGGTCCATATAGCCTACTGGCTAATTTCACCAATAATTTAGACATGCTTTTTCCGACATTTGGTAGGCCATTTGTTTGTCAACTATAGTTAGATACATGTTGTTTCTCTTCTTAGAATGAATGCTCTAGTAATCTAGTTAACACCGTTAAAGTTGTCTGTTTCGTATAAGGATCAGGGAGAAAACGGAATAACTAAAAACAGTGGAAAGATTGGTCCTGTGCAAAATGTCCAAATGTCATCAGTTTGAAAGCTGAGAAAACGATGAAACACGAATTCAGTTCATATTGGGTGCATATTTAATGTGGTTGAAATACTGTCTACTTGTTTAACATTGCCAGAGATAACACATTACACACACATTCACATTTTCTCAAGAGATGCTGAAAGAAATAAATCATATTTCTCCACTCCTGTTCCCGAGACAAAATAAACATTTGTTGTATACTTTTACTGCAAGAAATGCATAATTCGCCTGGAGTTTATATTATTTTACTCTACCTGTAGAAGGTTATAGGCCTACAGTCAGTGTCCTTATTTCAGTTACTATTCCATTTAACCCATATGAACTTAAATTAGGATTTTCAGTTTATTCATTACATAGATACTCGTAAGCAGGATATCAAAGGTGAATGTAAACGGGTTATCCTGAATAAGACCTTAAGTAGGATATGAGCTATTATCAGGAATACTGTGTGCATATAAACGTGGTCAGTGACTAGGGTCTAGTTTCAATGACGGACTCTTTTGGCATAGAGGAACTACGTCACTGCCTACTTCACTACTTTATCTGCTTGAATAAAAAAGGTTTTGAATCGCGACATTCTGACATGTCGGCCGCGTGATTTTTTTATTTTTCTCCCTTATCGACATAGGCAGTGACATCGATCCTCTATGTCAAAAGAGTCCATAATTGAATCCAAACCCTAGTCACTGTTGACTAGGGTCGAGTTTCGAGACTAAAGAGGAATAGGGGAGGAGGTGGAATCTCACTCTAAGGCCAGTGAATGCAAACAATCAGGTTGTTTGTATTACAGCAGGGTCTGGCGTCAGTAGGAGGGGCCACTGGATGCCAAGAAAAGTGTGTGTGTGTGTGCCTGTGTGCCTGTGTGTCTGTGGTGTGCACATGCGACTTTAAGTAAGCACTGGGCCGGCTCCCTGAAACTCCAGAGGGCACGTAAAACAGTCCTAGCTGGTGGTGAGATCATAGACACCGCTCACTGCACCACTCCTGTGGTGCCCGAAACACTGCCAACTCAGTGGGTGTGAGGAGGGGACCTGGCATCAGGTTCTGGGAATGGCTCTGCATCTCAATCACATAATTTGAAGTGCTACCAGCCTTGGCTTGTAAGCAGCAGGACATTCTGTCTAAAATGTATTATATGGCCTGTAATGAATCTAGCCTCTCCTTTCAGGCAGAGTTTTGTTCCTCACATTACTACCTCTCAGTTCTGTGCACAGATCTACAGATCTATAGACAGTGTAGCAATTAGCCTGGCAACCAAACAGATTTATGTACATTACACTGCAGTATTCAATCTGGTTTAACCAGGCTATGTCAGAGCAGCTATTTTTTTATTTAACTAAGCAAGTCAGTTAAGAACAAATTATTATTTCCAATGACAGCCTAGGAACAGTGGGTTAACTACCTCATTCAGGGGTAGAACAACAGATTTTTACCTTGTCAGCTCAGGGATTCAATCTTACAACCTTTCAGTTAATAGTCCAACACTCTAACCACTAGGCTACCAAGCTACTTGAACATGCTAGTGTTGTTTTTTCCAGGATCTCTGTATCATGTGTATTGCATGTGTTAGGGTTGGGCGATATGGCAAAAAGGTAATATCACGGAATAATAAAAGTTCTAAATTTTCTTTATGAGTAGTGCATGACCCTAGGGTGGCAACACATACATTCTAAGTGATTTCAATGGGTCTTTCTCCATTCTGATTGTTTTATACTGTTCAATTCACCCAACAAAAAAAAATCAGCATTTTCTACAATTTCTGCATTTCCTGCACTCATTTTAGACCATTTCCACACTGCCACGTAGGACTGCACAATATAGGCAAATAATCTAGACCTTATTTTTAACCATATGTTGCAATTGTGATTTGGCTTGCGATTTAGAGCAAAACACTTGGGTGAACTGTTGGAATCATGAAAATAGAATGATTATTCTAATTCCATAGTTAGAACATAATAGTGGGAACTTTGAATACAGTGTTTATTAAGATGACAACAAATGAAAACGCCAGGAAGGAATTATTGTGACAGGGTAGGAACCAAAGTGTTGATAAGTGTTTACTTGGGGACCCTATAACGTTTGGCTACATTGAATGTTTTCTCTTAGCTACTTCATGCAACTAACATATTCATGCTTTGCGTATTCCTCTTTGATTTAGAAGATACTGTTGCACAAAAAAACATGATGATTTAGGTCTACATCATCACTGGTATTATCGGGCTGTATAGCTAATTACAGTCAAAAGTTTGGACACACCTACTCATTCCAGGGTTTGTATTTATGTTTTACTATTTTCTACATTGTAGAATAATAGTGAAGACATCAAAACTGTGAAATAGCACATATGGAATAATGTGTTAAACAAATGAAAATATATTTTATATTTGAGATTCATCAAAGAAGCCACCCTTTGCCTTGATGACAGCTTTGCACTCCCTTGGCATTCTTTCAACCAGATTCATGAGGTAGTCACCTGGAATGCATTTCAATTAACAGGTGTTGCTTGTTAAAAGTTAATTTGTGGAATTTCTTTCCTTCTTAATGCGTTTGAGGCAATTAGTTCTGTTGTGACTAGGTAGGGGTGGTACACAGAAGATAGCCCTATTTGATAAAAGACCAAGTCCATTTTATGGCAAGATCATGAGAACGGTGAGGAATCAGCCCAGAACTACACGGGAGGATCTTGTCAATGATCTCAAGGCAGCTGGGACCATAGTCACCAAGAAAACAATTGGTAACACACTACGCCGTGAAGGACTGAAATCCTGCAGCGCCCGCAAGGTCCCCCTGCTCAAGAATACATAAACATGCCCGTCTGAAGTTTGCCAATGAACATCTGAATGATTCAGAGGACAACTGGTGAAAGTGTTGTGGTCAAATGAGACCAAAATAGAGCTCTTTGGCATCAACTCAACTCAACATGTTTGGAGGAGGAGGGATGCTGCCTATGACCCCAAGTACACCATATCCACCGTCAAACATGGAGGTGGAAACATTATGCTTTGGGGGTGTTTTTCTGCTAAGGGGACAGGACAACTTCACCGCATCAAATGGACGATGGACGGGGCCATGTACCGTCAAATCTTGGGTGAGAACATCCTTCCCTCAGCCAGGGCATTGAAAATGGGTCGTGGATGGGTATTCCAGCATGACAATGGACCAAAACACACGGCCAAGGCAACAAAGGAGTGGCTCAAGAAGAAGCACATTAAGGTCCTGGAGTGGCCTAGCCAGTCTTGAGACCTTAATCCCATAGAAAATCTGCGGAGGGAGCTGAAGGTTCGAGTTGCCAAACGTCAGCCTCGAAACCTTAATGACTTGGAGAAGATCTGCAAAGAGGAGTGGGACAAAATCCCTCCTGAGATGTATGCAAACCTGGTGGCCAACTACAAGAAACGTCTGACCTCTGTGATTGCCAACAAGGGTTTTGCCACCAAGTACTAAGTCATGTTTTGCAGAGGGGTCAAATAGTTATTTCCCTCATTAAAATGCAAATCAATTTATAACATTTTTGACATGCGTTTTTCTGGATATTTTTGTTGTTATTCTGTCTCTCACTGTTCAAATAAACCTACCATTAAAATTATAGACTGATCCTTTCTTTATCAGTGGGCAAACATACAAAATCAGCAGGGGATCAAATACTTTTTTCCCCCACTGTAGGTGTGTTCAAACTTTTGACTGGTACTGTATGTTTGCTCTGACTCAGTACATTAGCTAGCTAGCTAGCCAGCTAACTAGTGATTAGCATTAGCAGCTAACACAATTTAGGCCCAAATTGCTAAGAAAATACAAACTAGTTGTTTGCAGATGTAAGAAACACAAACTAATATTGTAATTATAAAACACTACTGGATTTATATTAAGAAGCAAAGTGAAAACAGCATCATTGTCATCAACATTGATCCATGTGTTGCATTGACCATACAGACTGAAGGCAAGTGTCTCGTGGTCGAGGAACAACAAATGCCCACCTTGAATGACAGGGGGCGGGGCTATGTCTGTGTGGAAATCGGCATGTTAAGAGAGAGCAGAGAGCGATGACTCAAGTAGCGAAGTAAACTATAAAAATGGACGTTACACACAACGTATCACATTTAACAAACCAAATATTCAAATACCGATATAGAATGTAAAGTAAAAACCCAAACCGGTCCGTGGATCAATACCAGCGTATCGTAAAATACGCATGTGTTCATTATGTCTTACATTGATAATGGAGTCCTTAAACTTGATGTGGAGCCTGTAGTTGGAGATGGCGATGATGGTGTCATCGGCTCGGCCTAGATACTCCACCCCTTCCCCCTGCAGAGCTGGGAACGGCACCTGGAGGGGACACAAACATCAACGCAACATTAAGACAACATGAACTACAACGCTTAATCAACATTGCGATAAGGACAACGTTGGATATCAGGACACAAACATCACAAAGTTAAAACCTTGCAGTTTTTACAGTATATTCACTTCATTATCTTCCTATTAATCCCATTGTTCTCTGTAAAACTTGCAATACAGCCATCACACATCAAACCAGTACAAAATTACAAAATTAGATGAGTGTGTGACTTTCTTTTACATTTGATCACAGAAAATATAACAAATGGACAATCTTATTTAAAAAACAGGGTGCATGCAGGCTTCCAAATGGAAGCATCACGAATCGATAGAGACCGTGAGGCTTACTGATGGCTCTGGATGGAACCTGGCACTGTTGCCTGGCCCAGATCACGTTCCCTCTAGCCTGGTTAACACCAGACTGAATAAATGGTGAGGGCAGCGTTCAGTCTGGTTTAACCAGGCTACTCTCCCTCCATGGTGGAGATTATAACCTTTACTTGTTTTTTATCATTGTCCCTCCCGGGCCAGCTCTTTGAACCAGCCCAGACCAGTGCCCCATAGTCTGCCCTGTGCCCCATATATCTTACTAACGTTTGTGTTGCTGTTCATCTGTCACAAAAAGAAAGTGCCTGGGTAGCTTTGGCTTGGCAGAGGTGCAGGAGAGAGGGTGGGGTGCAGTGTCGATGGGGTCGATGGGATAACATTAGTAGTAGGCCTAAATATGAGTGGAGGAGCTGTACAGATAAAACTATGGGTATGGTTCTCTCTGCATGGGAGATGTAATATTCCTAACATGGTCTCTGAGTCTGACTGTTTATTATGAGAAACTGAAATGACAAAGAGAGATAATATCATCAGAATACTAACGAAGCCTAAGGGGCTAAATCATGTGCACCGTTCTTTAACTGTCCAGGCAAGAGTGGATGAAGGCAATCCACTGCAACTCCACTGTTGAAGGCAGGGAACTAACACATCCCGCTGAAAGTGTCATACATAGTTAACACGCTGTGCCGTCTTTCTCAGGTCTGCATCAAACTGGCTCTAGCTCTGCTGATAGTGTCATAGTTAACATCCACTACAGTCTCTCTGAGCTGCATCAAACTGGCTCTAGCTCTGCTGATAGTGTCATAGTTAACATCCTGTATAGTCTCTCTTTGAGCTGCATCAAACTGGCTCTAGCTCTGCTGATAGTGTCATAGTTAACATCCTGTATAGTCTCTCTCTGAGCTGCATCAAACTGTCTCTAGCTCTGCTGATAGTGTCATAGTTAACATCCGCTACAGTCTCTCTCTGAGCTGCATCAAACTGGCTCTAGCTCTGCTGATATTGTCATAGTTAACATCCTGTACAGTCCCACTCTGAGCTGCACCAAACTGGCTCTGTGGTTCTGCTCTGCTCCAAATAGAGTTGTATGACTCATAGATGGCCGGCTAGTACAGCAGAAGATACTGTGTCATGTTTTTCCCTCTATCCTGCCTCAGGCAGTACAGACAAAAAGAGAGGGAAGAGAGACCTAGAGAAAGAGAGAGAGATGGATAGAGGGAGGAAAAAGACCATGCAGTGACAAATATTTTATGACTTGGTGGTTTGTGAGTCGTGACTTCCGGTTTTAGGCAACTGGAGAGGGAGGGGCACTCCAGAGAGGGGAGTGGAAGAGGGGAGGGGAGGAGGAGAAAAGGGTGAAATGCAGAGCAATACAGTATGTGAAATGGACGATTGTAAAGCACCACTGTGATACTACTGTGGCAGAGGCTAGCTATACTGGGGGTTGTCTGTAATTCACCTACAGTGAGACCCAGTTAAAGTCAGTGTAGGTAGCACCTATTTCGCAATGCCAGAAAAGCATATACAGTGCATTCGGAAAGTATTCAGACCCCTTGTTACAGCCTTATTCTAAAATGGATTAAATAAAACATGTCCTTATCATTCTACATAATGACAAAGCAAAAACAGATTTTTTAAGTATTTAAACCCTTTGCTATGAGACTCAAAAATTGAGCTCAGGTGCATCCTGTTTCGATTGATCATCCTTGAGATGTTTTTACAACTTGATTGGAGTCCACCTGTGGTAAATTCAATTAATAGACATTATTTAGAAAGGCACACACCTGTCTATATAAGGTCCCACAGTTGACAGTGCATGTCAATGCAAAAACCAAGCCATGAGGTCGAAGAAATTGTCTGTAGAGCTCCAAGACAGGATTGTGTTGAGGCACAGATCTGGGGAAGGGTACCATAGAACTGCTGCAACACTGAAGGTTCCCAAGTGCTCAGGACTTCAGACTGGGGGCGAAGGTTCACCTTTCAACAGGACAACGACCCTAAGCACACAGCCAAGGCAACGCAGGAGTAGCTTCGGGACAAGTCTCTGAATGTCCTTGAGTGGCCCAGCCAGAGCCCGGACTTGAACCCGATCGAATGTCTCTGGAGAGACCTGAAAATGGCTACAGTATGCAGCGACGGTCCCCATCCAACCTGATAGAGCTTGAGAGGATCTACAGAGAATAATGGGAGAAACTCCCCAAATAAAGGTGTGCCAAGCTCAAAGCTGTAATCGCTGCCAAAGGTGCTTCAACAAGTAGTGAGTAAAGGGTCTGAATACTTATGTAAATGTGATATTTCAGTTATTTATTTTTAATAAATTTGCAACAATTTCAAAAAGTTTTTGCTTTGTCATTATGGGGTATTGTGTGTAGCTTGATTAGGAAAAAAAACGATTTAATCAACTTTAGAATAAGGCTGTAACGTAACAAAATGTGGAAAAAGTCAAGGGGTCTGAATACTTTCCGAATGCACTGTAATTGCAACTTAGAGCACCTCAAGAAATTCCCAAATTACAAAGTGTTAAATACATTTTTATATTGTAATGTTGTTTTGAAAATTGGGTTTAAGGTTTTCTCAAAATCAGCTCTAACTTCGGAAACGATCCCATAACGCCCCGTGGTCAGTGTCACACAGTGAGGAAATATAAAGCCATGCTCACCTTTCTATATATTTTTTTGTCCATAGGTATAATGACAGTAACAGCATGGAGCTAGCAATTGCATTTTTATTCATCTCCTTTTTGATCGTCTTTTTAGAGTTTAGTGAAGTTTAATACATTTTAATCAATTTCAATTTAATCCACCAGAAAAGACAGAAGAAATAATACAACATATAGTGTGGTTAAACTCAAATATACCAATTGATAAAAAAACATACATTTTTTATAAAAATAAAAAGTTATAAATCTTTGTAAATGATATCATAAATATGACTGGTGGAGTTATGTCATACATGATGCTAACTAAAACATAATGGAAGAGGAAAGTGGAAGGGGGAAAAAGTAAGGAACTTGTCTGTCGGCCCTAAAAAAGTATACCAGTTTCATTTAAGGACCACAAAATTGACAGCCGTGCCATATAGATTGCAAAATAGTTTGGAAGAGATTTTTGATTCCATGGCACATGGTTTATGAACTGATACGCAAAACGACGCCGGATTCAAAACTTAGAATATTTCAATTTGAATTATTATACAGAATTCTTGCAACCAACATAATGTTATTTATATGGGGGATACAACATTCCCAGCTCTGCAGATTTTGCTGCAAAGAGGCAGAATCATTAGATCATTTGTTTTGGTACTGTTTGTTTTTGGTCACATCCAGGAATGGCTGAAGAATTGGAATATTTACCTGGAGCTAACCCTGCAGATAGCAGAGCTTTTGTGAAACATCACAGCACAGTTGAAAGATATATGGCAAATAGAAATCCAATATGGATTGTGTTAAGCGATAGATGGGAGGGGTTGAATGAAGCTGAAGGTTTGGACTAATAACAACAAGATAACTAATGTAAAACATTCTATGCCCGTAAAACGTACATAGGTTAGGAACTGTTTTTGAAAGAGTACAGTTTGAAAGATATGGCAAATCGAAATCAAATCGGATGGGCATCATAAATATATGGGAGAGATTGCGTGTGGAGGAAGGACAAGAGTTAAAAACAAACAAAATAAAATGATTGTAAAATAGACCATAAAATGTCCATATGTATATAGTATGTATAAGCTGGAAATACAGGCCTAAGCGTTGTTGTTCACTAGTTTTCTCCAATTGGGGGAGGGGTGGTAGGGTTGGAGGGTAATAAAGCAATGGTAACAAAAGAAATAAAAAAGGTGTATATATGTATTTAATTTGTGTGTGTGTGTGTGTGCGTGATTGATATACACTGCTCAAAAAAATAAAGGGAACACTAAAATAACACATCCTAGATCTGAATGAATTAAATAATCTTATTAAATACTTTTTTCTTTACATAGTTGAATGTGCTGACAACAAAATCACACAAAAATAATCAATGGAAATCCAATTTATCAACCCATGGAGGCCTGGATTTGGAGTCACACTCAAAATTAAAGTGGAAAACCACACTACAGGCTGATCCAACTTTGATGTAATGTCCTTAAAACAAGTCAAAATGAGGCTCAGTAGTGTGTGTGGCCTCCACGTGCCTGTATGACCTCCCTACAATGCCTGGGCAAGCTCCTGACGAGGTGGCAGATGGTCTCCTGAGGGATCTCCTCCCAGACCTGGACTAAAGCATCCGCCAACTCCTGGACAGTCTGTGGTGCAACGTGGTGTTGGTGGATGGAGCGAGACATGATGTCCCAGATGTGCTCAATTGGATTCAGGTCTGGGGAACGGGCGGGCCAGTCCATAGCATCAATGCCTTCCTCTTGCAGGAACTGCTGACACACTCCAGCCACATGAGGTCTAGCATTGTCTTGCATTAGGAGGAACCCAGGGCCAACCGCACCAGCATATGGTCTCACAAGGGGTCTGAGGATCTCATCTCGGTACCTAATGGCAGTCAGGCTACCTCTGGCGAGCACATGGAGGGCTGTGCGGCCCCCCAAAGAAATGCCACCCCACACCATGACTGACCCACCGCCAAACTGGTAATTCTGGAGGATATTGCAGGCAGCAGAACGTTCTCCACGGCGTCTCCAGACTCTGTCACGTCTGTCACATGCTCAGTGTGAACCTGCTTTCATCTGTGAAGAGCACAGGGCGCCAGTGGCGAATTTGCCAATCTTGGTGTTCTATGGCAAATGCCAAACGTCCTGCACGGTGTTGGGCTGTAAGCACAACCCCCACCTGTGGACGTCGGGCCCTCATACCACCCTCATGGAGTCTGTTTCTGACCGTTTGAGCAGACACATGCACATTTGTGGCCTGCTGGAGGTCATTTTGCAGGGCTCTGGCAGTGCTCCTCCTGCTCCTTCTTGCACAAAGGCGGAGGTAGCGGTCCTGCTGCTGGGTTGTTGCCCTCCTACGGCCTCCTCCACGTCCCCTGATGTACTGGCCTGTCTCCTGGTAGCGCCTCCATGCTCTGGACACTACGCTGACAGACACAGCAAACCTTTCTGCCACAGCTCGCATTGATGTGCCATCCTGGCTGAGCTGCACTACCTGAGCCACTTGTGTGGGTTGTAGACTCCGTCTCATGCTACCACAAGAGTGAGAGCACCACCAGCATTCAGAAGTGACCAAAACATCAGCCAGGAAGCATAGGAAGAGAAGTGGTCTGTGGTTACCACCTGCAGAACCACTCCTTTATTGGGGGTGTCTTGCTAATTGCCTATAATTTCCACCTGTTGTCTATTCCATTTGCACAACAGCATGTGAAATTTATTGTCAATCAGTGTTGCTTCCTAAGTGGACAGTTTGATTTCACAGAAGTGTGATTGACTTGGAGTTACATTGTGTTGTTTAAGTGTTCCCTTTATATATATATATATATATATATATATATATATATATATATATATATATATATATATATATATATGCAAAAAAGTATATGGGGGATTGGAAGTGACGCAGACAATTACATTGATGGAAGCTACAATCTATCTGCAATTTTAAAGCTGATCTACCCCCTAACATTTAAAAAAAAGATATACAATTTATAATGAGTTAATAGTTCTTGTTTTTTGAGATATCAATACCAAATTCAGCGTGGTACACCTTAGGGACGTCCATGATAGCGATGACAAGTTTTAAGCTGATCTGCCACTGTTGAGTGGATTTACAGTGTTTTAAATGGACACGTAAAATCTGATTTTTGATTTAACTCAGCCATCCTTTGACCAATCCGTTAGCTGTTCTCAAACCAAGTCCTATGGTTCATGAAAATACGATTGAAAAATTATTTTTAGCATATTTTTGGGTAACCCAGGTCAAGTAATGGTTAAATATCCTTGTATTTATGAGAAATGACTTAACCAATCGGAAGTGCGCAAATCCGTTAGGTTCCACCTTTGACAACTCAATCAATGCAATGTTGAGTAAGCCTTGTAGAGGGACTGAGGGAGCCCCATTTTATGACAGATTTTCTATTGTCTGTGAAGGTCAAAAAACTGACATAAAGCTAGAAATAATGAGCTCAACATAGATATATCTTAAGAGAAAAGCTGATCATTGATGGTCCTCATCGTTCTCGTCCTGAGACCGATTGAATGTGTTTGTGGATGACAAATGAAGCTGCTGTATTAGCGCATGTTTAGCGGGCCAATGCTAACTTTTACCAATTTAAGTAAATTGTGCTATTTATGCTAATTGATACGTGCACTTCTTTCGAGGTAATTATACACGGAGTGTACAAAGCATTAGGAACACCTTCCTAATATTGAGTTGCACCCCCTTTTGCCCTCAGAACAGCCTCACTTTGTCATGGCATGGCCTCTACAAGGTGTCGAAAGCGTTCCACAGGTATGCTGGCCCATGTCGACTCCAATGCTTCCCACAGTAGTGTCAAGTTGGCTGGGTGTCCTTTGTGGGTGGACCATTTTTGAAACAGACAGGAAACTGTTGACCGTGAAAAACCCTGCAGTGTTGCAGTTATTGACACTCAACACGGTGCGCCTGGCACCTACTACCATAATATGTTCCAAGGCACTTCAATCTTTGTCTTGCCCATTCACCCCTCTGAACGGCACACATACACAATCCATGTCACACGGTTTAAAAATCATTCTTTAACCTGTCTCCTCCCCTTCATCTACACTGATTTAAATACACGTGACATCAATAAGGGATCATAGCTTTCACCTGGATTCACCTGGTCAGTCTATGTCATAGAAAGAGCAGGTGTTCCTTATGTTTTGTACACTCAGTGTACTTTTTTTTTATAGTGAACAATATTGTATCTGAACGTTGCTTTTGGTACAACCTGGTTTTCAGAGTAATCTTTCAAATTATTAGAACATGTAAACAGCTTAAAATGCAGTTCCAACTGTGTATTTGTTCTGAGCATGTGCAAGCACCGGAGCGCCAGCCTCCCTCATTGTGTGAGTTTTGAAAAACTTAAATAGTTTTCAAATACAAACTTTTATGTCTGAACTAAAATAACATAGTCACTGTGGTAGGACATTTATTATGACTGGCAATTGCATTTATTTACAGTAAGTCCCATCAAGTAGCATGATTTCAGATGTATCCATGCAAACAGGATTATTAGGGAAAATGTTCTTCTTGCAAAGCATTTTAATAAACTATTATATTAATCTGACTATCCACAATACTCATATTATTGTGTGCATGTAACTGTGCTCAATGTTGGTCTGCTTATTCAATATATTGGTCCGATTTTTTGTTGGAGTTTGAGTCTTGGATGGCGAGCCTACCCAGAGAGATCGACATCTTCTATTGCATTCAAAAGAAAGATATCTGAAGACATCACTTCAAAAGGACCTCTCTTGAAGGACACTTAAATACATTATTCTGCACAGCTCTGCCGTGTTTAATGGCCATATATGTGGTAAGACTGTGAAATTGTGAATGTGTATTTGAATGTCATTTTGATTTCTATATTGAACTAATCTGGTGATATTTGATATTACTATAGATATTTAATTAGGCAGGTGCACCCACATATCATTTAATCCAGGGTATTTTATTACTGTGAATATTTATATATTGAGAACATTGTGAATTAAAAATCTTATTTTTGGACAACTACAAACTACTTTCTTAAAATAAACAAGCCGGCATTAGCATTTAAACTTTATATCCTGGTCTCTGGTCTGGTCTTTCATATGATAATCTTATTAATGCTCTTCCCGAACATAGTCCATTGATCAGTTGTGTGTGTTCCACGCTAAGAACATGCTACATTAGCGTATGTGCTAATATACATCTACTGGTACAGTTGAAGTTTACTAGGATTTAATCCCATTAAAAATTCCCTGTTTTAGGTCAGTTAGGATCACCACTTTATTTTAAGAATGTGAAATGTCAGAATAATAGTAGAGAGAATGATTTATTTCAGTTTGTATTCCTTTCATCACATTCCCAGTGGGTCAGAAGTTTACATACACACAATTAGTATTTGGTTGCATTGTCTTTAAATTGATCAACTTGGGTCAAACGTTTTGGGTAGCCTTAAGCTAACCAAAATAAGTTGGGTGAATTTTGTCCCATTCCTCCTGACAGAGCTGGTGTACTTGAATCAGGTTTGCAGGCCTCCTTGCTCGCACATGCTTTTTCAGTTATCCTTTCTAGGGTAGGAGGCAGTATTTGCACGGCCGGATAAAAAATGTACCCGATTTAATCTGGTTATTACTACTGCCCAGAAACTAGAATATGCATATAATTATTGGCTTTGGATATAAAACACCCTAAAGTTTCTAAAACTGTTTGAATGGTGTCTGTGAGTATAACAGAACTCATATGGCAGGCAAAAACCTGAGAAGATTCCTTACAGGAAGTGGCCTGTCTGACCATTTCTTGGGCTTCTACACTCTCTTTATTGAAAACTGAGGATCTCTGCTGTAACGTGACACTTCCTACGGCTCCCATAGGCTCTCAGAAGGCGGCAAACCGGTGAATGATGTCTTTGCAGGCCCTGGCTGAAAAACAGTAGCGCATTTGGATAATGGTCGATCAGAGAACAATGAGACTGAGGCGCGTGCACGAGGCGACACCGTGTTTTTATTTTTTCGTCTTTGAACTAAAACAGGGTTTCCCGGTCGGAATATTATCGTTTTTTTATGAGAAAAATCGCATAAAGATTGATTTTAAACAGCGGTTGACATGCTTCGAAGTACGGTAATGGAATATTTAGAAATGTTTTGTCACGAAACGCATCGGGCGCGTCACCCTTCGTCACCCTTCGGATAGTGTCTTGAACGCACGAACAAAACAGAGGATATTTGAACATAACTATTATTTTGAACCAAACCAACATTTGTTATTGAAGTAGAAGTCCTGGGAGTGCATTCTGACGAAGAACAGCAAAGGTAATAACATTTTTCTAATAGTAAATCGGAGTTTGGTGAGGGCCAAACTTGGTGGGTGTCTAAATAGCTAGCCCGTGATGGCTGGCCTATCTACTCAGAATATTGCAAAATGTGCTTTTGCCGAAAAGCTATTTTAAAATCGGACATAGCGATTGCATAAAGGAGTTCTGTATCTATAATTCTTAAAATAATTGTTATGTTTTTTGTGAACGTTTATCGTGAGTAATTTAGTAAACTCACCGGAGGTTTGCGGTGGGTATGCTAGTTCTGAACGTCACATGCTAATGTAAAAAGCAGTTTTTTGATATAAATATGAACTTGATTGAACAAAACATGCATGTATTGTATAACATAATGTCCTAGGATTGTCATCTAATGAAGATCATCAAAGGTTAGTGCTGCATTTAGCTGTGGTTTGGGTTTATGTGACATTATATGCTAGCTTGAAAAATGGGTGTCTGATTATTTCTGGCTGGGTACTCTGCTGACATAATCTAATGTTTTGCTTTCGTTGTAAAGCCTTTTTGAAATCGGACAGTATGGTTAGATTAACGAGAGTCTTGTCTTTAGAATAGTCATATGTTTCAGAAATTGAAGTAATAGCATTTCTAAGGTATTTGAATATCGCGCCACGGGATTCCACTGGCTGTTGAGTAGGTGGGACGATTTCGTCCCACATACCCTAGAGAGGTTATGCCAACAAATGTTCTATAGGATTGAGATCAGGGCTTTGTGATGGCCACTACAATACCTTCACTTTGTTGTCCTCAAGCCATTTTGCCACAACTTTGGAAGTATGCTTGGGGTCATTGTCCATTTGGAAGACCCATTTGCGACCAAGCTTTAACTTCCTGATTGATGTCTTGAGATGTTGCTTCAATATATCCACATAATTTTCCTCCGTCATGATGCCATCTATTTTGTGAAGTGCACCAGTCCCTCCTGCAGCAAAGCACCCCCACAACATGATGCTGCCACCCCGTGCTTCACAGTTGGGATGGTGTTCTTCAGCTTGCAAGCGTCCCCCTTTTTCCTCCAAACATAACGATGGTCATTATGATCAAACAGTTCTATTTTTGTTTCATCAGACCAGAGGACATTTCTCCAAAAAGTACGATCTTTGTCCCCATGTGCAGTTGCAAACCGAGGTCTGGCTTTTTTTATGGCAGTTTTGCAGCAGTGGCTTCTTCCTTGCTGAGCGGCCTTTCAGGTTATGTCGATATAGGACTCGTTTTACTGTGGATATAAATACTTTTGTACCCGTTTCCTCCAGCATCTTCGCAAGGTCCTTTGCTGTTGTTCTCTAGGAGACAGAACGCGTCTCCTTCCTAAGCGACATGACGGCTGCGTTGTCCCATGGTATTTATACTTGCGTACTATTGCTTGTATAGATGAACGTGGTACCTTCAGGCGTTTGGAAATTGCTCCCAAGGATGAACCAGACTTGTGGAGGTCTACAATTATTTTTCTGAGGTCTTGGCTGATTTCTTTTGATATTCCCATGATGTCAGGCAAAGAGGCACTGAGTTTGAAGGTCGGCCTTGAAATACATCCACAAGTACACCTCCAATTGACTCAAATTATGTCAATTAGCCTATCAGAAGCTTCCAAAGCCATGAGATCATTTTCTGGAATTTTCCAAGCTGTTTAAAGGCACAGTGAACTTAGTGTATGTGAACTTCTGACCCACTGGAATTGTGATACATTGAATTATACGTGAAATAATCTGTCTGTAAAGAGTTGTTGGAAAAATTGCATAAAGTAGATGTCCTAACTGACTTGACAAAACTATAGTTTGTTAACAAGAAATTTGTGGAGTGGTTAAAAAATGAGTTTTAATGACTCCAACCTAAGTGTATGTAAACTTCCGACTTCAATTGTATAGTGTGGACACCTTTGAATGCATTATTTTCTCAAACTCTTTAGGGACTATTGTGATGAGTCCAAAGACCAAATGTGGAATGAGTCTGACTTTTAGTCCATAAGAATAATATTTTGTATGATTATTTTCAAAAGGGTTCCCTCAGTTATCCTATTTCCCAAGTAAAAATAGCCTTTCAATGACCAAAACATCACCCAGAATATGTTGACGCTATCAAAAAAACTCAGATTTGAAGAAATTGTACCTTCTCTCATCTCAAACTATTAAGAAGCCTGCAAGAAGATGTAGAGTGGGGGGAAGCTTATACTCATGAGCTCACCTTGACTGACAGCTCTTTGAAATGCCATTGTGGTCATTGGCAGGTAAGAGGGTAAACAATGGGCCAAATGTCATTCCGAGCCTAAATAGCATGCCTCAACCCATTTTCTCTGCAAAATGCTCTCATGGTCAACAATTGGACTGTTGGATATCAGACAAACAGCAGCAATACACAATACACAATAAACGCAACATGTAAATTGTTGGTTCAGTGTTTCATGAGCTTAAACAAAAGATCCCAGAAATGTTCCATACGCACAAAATTTCTCCTTTGCCAAGATAATCCATCCACCTGACAGATGTGGCATATCAAGAAGCTGATTAAACAGCATGATCATTACACAGGTGCACCTTGTGCTGGGGACAATAAAAAGCCACTCTAAAATGTGCAGTTTTGTCACACAACACAATGCTACAGATGTCTCAAGTTTTGAGGGAGCGTGCAATTGGCATGCTGACTGCAGGAATGTCCACCAGAGATGTTGCCAGAAAATGTAATGTTAATTTCTCTACCATAAGCTGCCTCCAATGTCGTTTTAGAGAATTTGGCAGTACGTCCAACTGGCCTCACAACTGCAGACCACGTGTAATCACACCAGCCCAGGACCTCCACATCCAGCTTGAATCTGAGGAGCATTTCCTTCTGTAGGAAATAGTAGTATTTCCTTTTATGGGGAAAAACTAATTCTGATTGGCTCGGCCTGGCTCCCCAGTGGGTGGGCCTATGCCCTCCCAGGCCCACCCATGGCTGCACCCCTGCCCAGTCATGTGAAATCCATAGATTAGGGTCTAATTTATTTATTTAAATGAACTGATTTCCTTAAATGAACTGTAATTCAGTAAAATCGTTGAAATTGTAGCATGCTGCGTTAATATTTTTGTACAGTATAATTACAGAATACAGTTCACTGATACACTTCACATGAAGTCTGAGTCATCTTAGAAGCTTAGACATAAAGGGAATGTACATGAAAACAGCATACAATAACTGTACTGGACAATTTATTGGTTCCCGCTGCATTAGCATTATACATGACAATATGTTCAGAATTGTATGCATTGAGCAGACATTTATTTGATAATTTACTAAAGGCCAGCTCAGCCAAAATATTGATCAACATGAACAAACCGTAGTCTGGCTTTTTATAGGTGAGAAATTATGGTGAGACACCATTTGACATAAAAAAAATAATAATTAGAGCCATAAGCCTAACATAGGCACCCTGCCACCCTACAGTATGCAGGACCCATTGATTTGTACAATTTGTAACACTCATCTCCTGTCCAAACGATTGAAAAAAATAATACAATGTAACAAAATGTGATATACTGTATCACGTAACAGTGAATTACTTAGGCTTTAGGAAATACAACCAACTACAGAAATTCATGGGGAGGACAGCGAGAGAGGAGGAGGACCCATGTACCCCGCTTCAATCAAGCAGGCTTCAGTCACCCCAAGATATAAGTGGGAGAAAAATCTAGCTATGGCCTGCTCTTTGTCAGGCCTCTCACACTAGGCAGACAAGGGTCCTGGGATGGACAGCTTGCACAGCTTCCCCACATATGGCACTGGATCAAGGGTGACCATGTTGAAGAGGAGATCCAGGAGCCTGTCTACGGAGCCTGTAATGTGTCTGAAAAGGGAAATGTTTGTTAAATGGGTAGTGAATTTCCTTTTATTTGTCATGATGCTATCCATTTGTTGATGAGGTGATCTACTCATTCTACAATGTGTTTTCTGGTATTTTGGAAGAACTCAATTTGAAATTTGCTAAATTTGGTCGTGCACTTTTGTGAAACTTTTCAATGTTTGTATTTGGAAATGTTTCTGTGCCTGAAATGCTCAATTGATGCAGTTGCCTGGGAAGCTGTGCAGATAAAGGTTGAATTTTCTAAAATGTGTATTATTACTGCTTGATAATAGTGGAAAGACAAAAGGAGATGGAAAAGGAAATAATTACACCCCCCCAATCATCACGATAAGCCCCAATGACACAAGCTACATTAACTGTAAGACAACAACCCACACAATGGAATGGTAAAATATGATTTTCAGGGGTAAATTACAAATACTATACATACCGCAACACCTTTTGGGGACAACATTCCATAAATAGCAGCCACTGCTGTCGGATATCTTCATTCTTCGGAAAATAGTGTAATGTTACATTTGCACTATGGTACCCAGTCACAACACAGAGTGCTTTTGCCGGCATGCTGGTAAGTAGCTTGCTAGCTATCAGTCACACCGCAGATTAATGGTTACCAATATCTTTGGTCGAACGTTCTCCTAGTAGCTATCTTACGGTTTGTAAATAACGCTAAAGTAAGGTGTAGGAGCATGGGATGACAGTTTTAAGATGGTACATATTTAAATAAGTAAAGATGATAAGACCCTACCATTAGTGTATTACATTTACAGCTTTATGTGACGTTGCATAAAGCTGGAAGTAAATCCTTGGTAATGCCTACCCCCTGAATCCAAGTGTTTGACACAGAGGGAGGGGAAGTAACTTTATTATCAAACTTTATTAATGTACCAGCTACAGAAATTCTTTATACTTGAGTTACCCTACTCTGAACTGGTTTCATCCAAATATCATCCGATTTCATGAAAAACATGATTTTCACTGTTCAGGACCTTTAAGCATTAGTGTTACAGTCAAAAAAGTGAATTGTTAATAGTATCCTTATTTTTTAAGATATCAATGCCAAACTTAACATGGTTCATTATGGTAATGTCTGATGACCCTAACACGTTTCAGGTTGATAGGCCATTGAGAAATGGATTTAAAAAGGATTTAAATGGACACATAAAAACCGATTTCCTTATTTATCAATAATCTATTCTGTCAACCTTATGGGTCCTTCAGGTAAATTTGTTCAGCAGGAAGAAAGACACCTACATACAAATGTTCAAGTCTTTAGGTCAAATAGGGCGGCGGACATGATGATTTAAGTGAAACTTCTTATAACACCACCACCTATAAGCCAATCGGTGCCATTCTTTTTGAACAAGTTACTCATGACCTCTAATTTCTGTGTGCCGAATTTGAAAAAGTCTGGGAAACCCTGCAGTAGGCTACAGGCTACGTTCTTCACCGTGTGAGTTATAAAAATGACGATCTTGCGTTCAAGCCTTTCCGGTAGTCTTTCGTGGTTTTTATATACGGGGAGATTAAATTGTACAATTGAAAACTAACAAAGAATTGTTCAAGTTATAACTCAGCTGGCAGTGTGGTATGATCATGCGAATGACTGTCTGAAACAGAGAGACAGGGAGAGGGATGGAGAGTGCATGAAAGAAAGAGCAAGCGAGAGAGAGCAAGAGAGTGGCAACGGTAACAGATGGGAGGGATAAGGGAGAGAGAGAGCGACTAAATGGATGCCTAAAGGAGGGAGGGTGACTTGAATTAAACAAAATGTCTATGATGATCCTGTTGTGTAACAGCTGTGGGGAAACAAATAAGACAGACACAGCACTTTATTTAGCCAGCCCAAATGTCTGTATGACATGGGCACACACCCATTTTCTCAACCAACCACAAAGCAGTTAGACAGACCCACAGAACCACCGAGCAGTAGGAGTATCACTATCCATTGTGTAGCCCGGCACTCTTTGTTTATTAGAAGCTACACACAGGGCTCGTATTCAATTCCAGTCCTGGAGGGCTGAAACACTTCTGATGTTCATCCTCTCCTTCTAATAAGGGACTAATTCAGTGAAATTAACTTTGAGGTAGAAAGAAAAAACGGAAATGTTTCGGCCCTCCAGGACCAGAATTGAATAGCCCTGTCACTCCTTGTAGCATTGTAGCTCCTAGTAGATTTCAGCAGGTCTGGAGGTAATGCCATACCGAAGACATGGGGTGCTGCTCCAAAAAGGGTGGCCTGTGCTGACATACAGGATCAGAGTCAGCAGGACAGAAGAGAGCCTGGAGACTTCCTTTAACCACACTGCAAGCCTGCATCCCAAATTGTACCCTATTCCCTAGGTATGTAACATTAGTGCGCTACTTTTCATCCGGGGCCTGTAGGGCTCTGGTCAAAGGTATTGCACTGCATAGGGAATAGGGTACAATTTGGGATGCAGGTTTGCAGTGTGCAGAGGTCTTTACAATGCACCATTCACAGGGTTGGGGAGTAACTGATGACATGCAATCAGTTACAGTGCCTTCAGAAAGTATTCATACCCCTTGACTTATTCCAGATTTTGTTGTGTTACAAAGTGGGATTAGAATTGATTAGATAAGTATATTTCTGGGTAAATCTAAGACCTTTCCACGCCTGGAATGTGCAACATTTGCCCAATATTCTTTTCAAAATTCTTCAAGCTCTGTCAAATTGGTTGTTGATCATTGCTAGACAAACATTTTCAGGTCTTGCCATAGATTTTCAAGCAGATTTAAGTCAAAACCTTAACTCAGCCACTCAGGAACATTCACCGTCTTCTTGGTAAGCAACTCGAGTGTACATTTGGCTGTGCATTCTACATTATTGTCCTGCTGAAAAGTGAATTCATATCCCAGTGTCTGGTGGAAAACAGATTGAACCAGGTTTTCCCTTAAGATTCTGCTTGCGGTTAGCTCCATTGCGTTTCTTTTTTATCCTGAAAAACTCCCCAGTCCTTAAATGATTACAAGCATACCCATAACATGATGTAGCCACCACTATGCTTGGAAATATGGAGAGTGGTACTCAGAGAGTGGTACTTATATTCAGGACAAAAGTGAATTGCTTTGCCAAATTTTTTGCAGTATTACTTTAGTGCCTTGTTGCAAACAGGATGCATGTTTTTGAATATTTTCTGTACAGGCTTACTTCTTTTCACTCTGTAAATTAGGTTAGTATTGTGAAGTAACTACAATGTTGTTGATTCAGCCTCAGTTTTCTCCTATCACAGCCATTAAACTATGTAACTCTTTTAAAGTCACCATGACTCATGGTGAAATCCCTGAGCAGTTTCCTTCCCCTCTGGCAACTGAGTTAGAAGGACACCTTTATCTTTGGTGGTGACTGGGTGTATTGATACACCATCCAAAGTGTAATTAATAACTTCACCATGCTCAAAGGGATATTCAATGTCTGCTTTTTATTTTTTCCCCATCTACCAATAGGTGCCCTTCTTTACGAGGCATTGGAAAAACTCCCTGGTCTTTGTGGTTGAATCTGTGTTTGAAGTTCACTGCCCGACTGAGTGACCTTACAGATAATTGTATGTGTGGGGTACAGAGATGAGATAGTCATTCAAAAATCATGTTAAACACTGTTATTGCACACAAAGTGAGTCCATGCAACTTATTATGTAACTTGTTAAGCACAGTTTTTGGTCCTGAACTTAATTAGACTTGCCATAAAAAGGGGTTGAATACTTATTGACATGAGACATTTCAGTTTTTAATTAATATGAAAAAATGTGAAAAACAGAATTCCACTTTGACATTAAGGGGTATTGTGTGTAGGTCAGTGACAGTGAAAAAGTCAAGGGGTGTGAATACTTTCTGAAAACACTGTAAAAAAAAAAACAGTAATCAGTTACGTTACCAGCAAAAATATTGTAATCAGATTACAGATAGGATGTTTGCTGAAAAAAATAAATGATGACACCTTTCTGTTTTCTCAATGACATTCAATTCACCACTTAAAAAAGGCGCAAGTTTTAAGTTTGTTCCACCTGAGCGAGTCTGACCATAAGATAGAGTCCACTATGAGGACACACCAAATATGTTTGATGGATTCTATTTGTCTTCTTCTAATGCCTCTTAAGGGGAAAATAATTACAAAAAATATCTAAGTAATGAGATTACGTTACTGAGTCTGGGTAATCCAATAGTTACGTTACTGATGACAATTTTGGACAGTTAACTAGCAACTGATTACATTTAAAAAGTAACATACACAACCTTGACCAGTTAATATACTGAGTACTCTCCAGGTATCTACTACATATTGCTCACACCTTTCCAATCCTCTCAGATCTCCACAAGTGCCTAGGAGGTATGGGTTGCTTCTGGTCAGGGCTGAGGCCTCTACAATTCACAACACAGCCTGGGTCCACCATTCTGAATCGTCAGGTCCTTATGGAGATATGATAGAATAAATAATTTTATTTTCTCAATAAAAGAGCAGCCGAAAACACTTCAATCATACAGTATCATGCTTTTTATGATGTATTACAACATGATACATGAGTGATCGTTTCATTCTACACCACTACATGAAGCTATAAAGCAGTAATGGCCAAAGAAAGAGGGCATATAATTACAAGGTGAACAGGAGACAATCACAAAATACTGATGGGCAAAATACTTTTTTTTACATAGTGCTTTTTCATCAAGTGAGGTAGCCAAGCCAATATGAACACAAAAAGACCAGGTGTAAGCCCATCACTGTTTACACTTCTCTTTTTAGGGATATTTGTTGTCCCTCATGTCAGGAAGTTTTTCTTTGACTGCCCACAAGGTCACTGAGACCATACTGTACCAAGAAGAGGAAGTTCTTCATCTGGGGAAATGAAAGTCAAACAGTGAAAAAACTATCCAATCCTTATCAGGCTGTCACGACTCCCACCGAAGGTGGCGCCCCCTCCTGCTCGGGTGGCGCTCGGCGGTCGTCGTCACCGGCCTACTAGCTGCCACTGATTCCTTTTTGTTTTCCCCTTTCTGTTATTGTTTGCACCTGTCCTTAGTTGGGTTGATTAGCGGGGCTATATTAGCTAGTTGGCCCGCCTGCTCTTTGTGCGGGATTGTTTCTCTGTTGGTTGCTTTGTTACGCGCTGTATTGTATTTAGCGCTAGTGCGTGGGTTTACGCTCACTGTGTTTTGTCCCCTGTGTTTGGGGCACTTTGATTTTTGTGTGCGCTGAGTTCGCTATTTGGGGTGGCAGGTGTTTTGCTGTGTCGCTCATTAAAAGCCATCACCCGTATCACTGCTTCCTGCGTCTGATTCCTCCTCCACTACGCCTAAGCATTACAGAATCCCGCACCACCTATGGAGTGCTCCATCATACATCAGTCCTCCACCGAATCGGATCCGCGATGGATCAAATGATGGAGAGGATGGACCGATGGGAGAGGAGTGGTCTCCTCTCTCCACCTCCGGCTCCTCCGACACAGCCACCTCCGCCTCCCACTGCGTCTGGCTCTGGCACGCTTCGTCTGGCGCTCCCGAGGGAGTATGATGGAGCGGCGGCTGGGTGCCAGGGATTTCTGCTCCAGCTCAAGCTGTACCTGGCCACTGTCAGACCTGCTCCCTCGGGAGAGGAGCGCGTGAGTGCCCTCGTTTCCTGCCTGACGGGCCGAGCTCTGGAGTGGGCCAGTGTGGTCTGGAATGGTCAGTCTGGGAGTCAAGAGGGCAGGCAGAACACTTCTCGGTCACCCCAGATGAGTCAGCACCAAACTCACCCAGAACCCCCTGTTGGTCACATGTTCTTATTAATTTTGTTTTCTGATTTTTCTCCCTCTTCCCAGCATAGGGCGCTAGTCGATTCAGGTGCAGCTGGGAACTTTATGGATCGCGGACTCGCCATTAAGCTGGGCATTCCGCGAGTGCCGATAGATTCCCCCTTCCCCGTGCACTCCCTAGATAGCCGGCCATTAGGGTCAGGGCTAGTCAGGGAGTCTATGGTTCCACTGGAAATGGTAACGCAGGGGAATCATAAGGAACGGATTAGTTTCTTTCTTATTGATTCGCCTGCGTTTCCGGTGGTGCTGGGGGTCCCCTGGCTGGCTGATCACAATCCACGGATTTCGTGGAAACAGGGGGTTCTTCAGGGGTGGTCCGAGGAGTGTTCAGGGAGGTGTCTAGGAGTTTCCATAGGTGCCACGTCGGTGGAGAGTCCAGACCAGGTGTCCACCGTGCGCATTCCCCCTGAATACGCCGATTTGGCGATTGCTTTTTGTAAAAAGAGGGTGACCATATTACCACCTCATCGACAGGGGGATTGTGTGATAGATCTCCAGGTTAACGCTGCGCTTCCCAAGAGTCACGTGTACCACTTGTCACAGGAGGAGACAGTGGCTATGGAGACATATGTCACGGAATCTCTGGGACAGGGGTACATTCGGCCCTTCATCTCACCCGTCTCCTTGAGTTTCTTATTTGTGAAGATAAAGGAGGGAGGTCTGCGTCCGTGCATTGATTACAAGAGGTCTAAATGCTATCACGGTGGGGTTTAGTTACCCGCTCCCTCTCATCGCTACGGCGGTGGAATCATTTCATGGAGCAAAATTCTTCACAAAACTGGATCTCAGGAGCGCGTATAACCTGGTGCGTATTAAGGATGGAGACAAGTGGAAAACTGCATTTAGTACCACATCGGGCCATTTGAGTACCTCGTCATGCCATATGGGTTAAAGAATGCTCCAGCCGTCTTTCAATCCTTTGTAGACGAGATTCTCAGGGACCTGCACGGGCAGGGCGTGATTGCTTATATCGATGATATTCTGATATATTCCGCCACCCGCGCCGCGCATGTGTCCCTGGTACGCAAGGTGCTTGGGAGACTGCTGGAGCATGACCTATACAGTGGGGGGGAAAAGTATTTCATCCCCTGCTGATTTTGTACGTTTGCCCAGTTACAAAGAAATGATCAGTCTATAATTTTAATAGTAGGTTTATTTGAACAGTGAGAGACAGAATAACAACAAAAAAATCTAGAAAAACGCATGTCAAAAATGTTATAAAATGATTTGCATTTTATTGAGGGAAATAAATATTTGACCCCTCTGCAAAACATGACTTAGTACTTGGTGGCAAAACCCTTGTTGGCAATCACAGAGGTCAGACGTTTCTTGTAGTTGGCCACCAGGTTTACACACATCTCAGGAGGGATTTTGTCCCACTCCTCTTTGCAGATCTTCTCCAAGTCATTAAGGTTTCGAGGCTGACGTTTGGCAACTCGAACCTTCAGCTTCCTCCACAGATTTTCTATGGGATTAAGGTCTGGAGACTGGCTAGGCCACTCCAGAACCTTAATGTGCTTCTTCTTGAGCCACTCCTTTGTTGCCTTGGCCGTGTGTTTTGGGTCATTGTCATGCTGGAATACCCATCCACGACCCATTTTCAATGCCCTGGCTGAGGGAAGGATGTTCTTACCTAAGATTTGACACTACATGGCCCCGTCCATCGTCCCTTTGATGCGGTGAAGTTGTCCTGTCCCCTTAGCAGAAAAACACCCCCAAACCATAATGTTTCCACCTCCATGTTTGACGGTGGAGATGGTGTTCTTGGGGTCATAGGCAGCATTCCTCCTCCTCCAAACACGGCGAGTTGAGTTGATGTCAAAGAGCTCCATTTTGGTCTCATCTGACCACAACACTTTCACCAGTTGTCCTCTGAGTCATTCAGATGTTCATTGGCAAACTTCAGACAGGCATGTATATGTATTCTTGAGCAGGGGGACCTTGTGGGCGCTGCAGGATTTCAGTCCTTCACGGCGTAGTGTGTTACCAATTGTTTTCTTGGTGACTATGGTCCCAGCTGCCTTGAGATCATTGACAAGATCCTCCCGTGTAGTTCTGGGCTGATTCCTCACCGTTCTCATGATCATTGCAACTCCACGAGGTGAGATCTTGCATGGAGCCCCAGGCCGAGGGATATTGACAGTTCTTTTGTGTTTCTTCCATTTGCGAATAATTGCACTAAATGTTGTCACCTTCTCACCAAGCTGCTTGGCGATGGTCTTGTAGCCCATTCCAGCCTTGTGTAGGTCTACAATCTTGTCCCTGACATCTTTGGAGAGCTCTTTGGTCTTCTCCATGGTGGAGAGTTTGGAATCTGATTGATTGATTGCTTCTGTGGACAGGTGTCTTTTTTACAGGTAACAAGTTGCGGTTAGGAGCACTCCCTTTAAGAGTGTGCTCCTAATCTCAGCTCGTTACCTGTATAAAAGACACCTGGGAGCCAGAAATCTTTCTGATTGAGAGGGGGTCAAATACTTATTTCCCTCATTAAAATGCAAATCAATTTATAACATTTCTGACATGCGTTTTTCTGGATATTTTTGTTGTTATTCTGTCTCTCACTGTTCAAATGAACCTACCATTAAAATTATAGACTGATCCTTTCTTTGTCAGTGGGCAAACGTACAAAATCAGCAGGGGATCAAATACTTTTTTCCCCCATTGTACGTCAAGGCTGAGAAGTGTGTGTTCTCTAAACGAGCGGTCTCCTTCCTGGGTTATCACATTTCCACCACGGGGGTGGTGATGGAGTGTGACCGCGTTAAGGCCGTGCGTAATTGGCCGACTCCAACCGCGGTGATGGAGGTGCAGTGGTTCTTAGGGTTTGCCAATTACTACCGGAGGTTTATCCGGGGTTTTGGCCAGGAAGCGGCTCCCATTACCTCACTGCTGAAAGGGGGGCCGGTGCGTTTGCGGTGGTCGACTGAGGCGGACGGAGCCTTCAAGAGGTTGAAGGTGCTGTTCACCGAAGCACCCGTGTTGGCGCACCTGGACCCGTCTCTGGCATTCATAGTGGAGGTGGACGCATCCGAGGCTGGGGTGGGTGCTGTGCTATCACAGCGCTCGTGTACGCCACTGAAACTCCGCCCCTGCGCTTTCTTTTCGAAGAAGCTCAGTTCGGCGGAGCGTAACTATGATGTGGGGGACAGGGAGTTGCTAGCAGTGGTAAAAGCCTTGAGGGTGTGGCGAGACTGGCTTGAGGGGGCTAAGCACCCCTTTCTCTTCTGGACCGACCATCGGAATCTGGAGTATATCCGGGCAGCTAGGAGACTGAATCCGCGTCAGGCAAGGTGGGCCATGTTCTTCGCCCGGTTTAGGTTCACGATTTCCTATAGACCAGGCTCCCTGAACACAAGGGCCGACGCGCTGTCCCGTCTTTTGACACTGAGGACCGGCCCATCGATCCGACTCCCATCATTCCAGCGTGTAGGCTGGTGGCACTGGTAGTATGGGAGGTGGACTCAGACATCGAGCGGGCGTTAGTATTGGAACCTGCGCCTTCACAGTGTCCCGTGGGTCGCATGTACGTGCCGCTCGGTGTCCGTGATCAATTGATTCGGTGTGTACACACTCTACCCTCTTCGGGTCATCCTGGTGTGGCGAGGACAGTGCGGAGTCTCAGGGGGAAGTACTGGTGGCCCACCTTGGCTAAGGACATGAGATTCTATGTCTCTTCCTGTTCGGTGTGCGCCCAGAGTAAGGCTCCTAGGCATCTCCCTAGAGGGAAGTTACAGCCCCTCCCCGTTCCACAATGGCCATGGTCGCACCTGTCAGTAGTATCTACCCCCGTCTCAAGGGAGCACTACGATCCTGGTGGTTGTGGATCGGTTTTCAAAGTCCTGCCGTCTCCTCCCGTTGCCCAGTCTCCCTACGGCCCTGCAGACTGCGGAAGCCCTATTTACCCACGTCTTCCGGCACTAGGGGGTGCCGGAGGACATTGTCTCTGATCAAGGTTCCCAGTTCACATCCAGGATCTGGAAGGCGTTTATGGAGCGGTTGGGGGTCTCGGTCAGTTTGACCTCCGGTTATCCCCTCGAGAGTAATGGGCAGGCGGAGAGGGTGAACCAGGAGTTGGGCAGGTTTCTGAGGTAGTATTGCCAGGACCGGCCAGGGGAGTGGGCGAGGTACATTCCTTGGGCGGAGTTAGCCCAGAACTCACTTCGTCACTCCTCTACTAACCTGTCACGCTTTCAGTGTGTTTTGGGTTACCAGCCGGTCCTGGCACCATGGCACCAGAGCCAGACCGAGGCTCCTGCGGTGGAGGAATGGGTACAGCACTCCAAGGAGACCTGGAGAGCCGTCCAGGAATTCCTGAAGGAAGCCAGTGGAAGGCAGAAGAGGAGTGCTGACCGCCACCGCAGTGAGGCACCTGTGTTCGTACCGGGGGACAGGGTCTGGCTCTCGACCCGGAACTTGGCCCTCCGCTTGCCCTGCCGGAAGCTGGGGCCGCAGTGTGTGGGGCCCTTCAAAGTCCTGAGGAGGATAAACGAGGTGTGTTATCGGTTACAACTACCTTCCTATTACCGTATTAACCCCTCGTTTCATGTGTCTCTCCTCAGGCCGGTGGTAGCTGGTCCCCTACAGGAAGGTGAGGTGCCAGAGGTCCCTCCGCCCCCTCTGGACATCGGGGGGTCCCCGGCGTACAGCATACGGGCCATTCTGGACTCGAGACGCCGGGTGAGGGGCCTGCAGTACCTCGTGGACTGGGAGAGGTACGGTCCGGAGGAGAGGTGCTGGGTGCCAGCAGAGGACGTCTTGGACCCATCCATGTTGAAGGATTTCCATCGCCTCCGCCCGATCGCCCTGCGCCTCGTCCTCCGGGTCGCCCTCGAGGCCGGTGTCGGCGCGCTGCAGGTGCCGCGAGTCGGGGGGGGGGGGTACTGTCACAACTCCCACCGAAGGTGGTGCCCCCTCCTGCTCGGGTGGCGCTCGGTGGTCGTCGTCACCGGCCTACTAGCTGCCACTGATTCCTTTTTGTTTTCCCCTTTCTGTTATTGTTTGCACCTGTCCTTAGTTGGGTTGATTAGCGGGGCTATATTAGCTATTTGGCCCGCCTGCTCTTTGTGCGGGATTGTTTCTCTGTTGGTTGCTTTGTTACGCGCTGTATTGTATTCAGCGCTTGTGCGTGGGTTTACGTTCACTGTGTTTTGTCCCCTGTGTTTGGGGCACTTTGATTTTTGTGTGCGCTGAGTTCACTATTTGGGGTGGCAGGTGTTTTGCTGTGTCGCTCATTAAAAGCCATCACCCGTATCGCTGCTTCCTGCGTCTGATTCCTACTCCACTACGCCTAAGCATTACACAAGCCTTCCGACTAACCAATACGACAGAGAAAATGTGGAACACAACAATAACACAATTGCTCAAATGTGTCTACAATGGACAAAGTTCTACAATGGACTGAGTGTAACTTGCCTATCTTGAAAATGTGACAATTTAAAACGTTGTAGAGTCTCTTGATTGCATTGATTACATTGGTGACTTTATGAACACTGCCCCTGTTTGTCTGTAAAAGAATGAACATCTAGGGAGAAAAATACATGGTTGACTGGAAATGTCCCAGCAAAATGAAGTATCTAAGTAAAATGTCTATTCGGGAAGGAGTTCTGGTGGTAAATGACTCCCAAGGTGCTCGCTAGGAAATCCCCAGCCCACCAGGATCCATTAAACCTGATTCAAAATGTCCATATGGATCTCACGTTTTGGTTAATCACAGACTGTACAAAATAAGTTAATTGTCGTCAAATCTATTCAACCTCTTGCTCAGAGACCTCGAACAACAGGGCCCATCTATCGATGACTGCTAAGATATTAATCAGTATGGAGCAAACTGGTCGAGATAACGTGAACGCTGCACTAAAGAAGTCAGTTTTTTCTCAAATTAATTTGACTGTTTCATCATACATCTTCAGACGAGAACTTGAACAAAACCTTTCAACTCAATTTAACTGGAATAAAAACCTTTTCAACTTTTACTGTTCCAAACTGGTCATTTGTGTTTTGTGTTTCATGGCATAGTGGAAGTTTAGGCCACTCAAAAGAGTTCCTTATCTGATTGTGAATACATACAATTCCACATTTTAAAATGATTAATTAATAAACTTGACATTCTAGAAAAAGAAAGGGAGGCTGGATCTAATTATCCAATTAACTCGTATCTATTCAAAGGTTGGCAGGACCAGTATGGATGACAACAATATATTTTCATGCCCAGTCTCCTTAGCCCAGCTATCCCCTACCCTGTCCTCTATTCCCTGTGTTAGATTATATGTTGAGTCCATACAGCTTCTCCTGCAGTATAACCTTAACAATGGCAGACTCTTCCACTATTAGCCTTCTCTCTCCACCCCCCAGCCAGACCCAGCCATGGCCATCTAAGCCTAGCCTAATCCACATCCAGTCTAATTGACTGAGGTCTAAAGCCTTTCTCTGGATTGAGGCGAGGCCTGCAGGTAACTGTGCATCACTGCTCTTAGGGTGAGGTTAGATCCATTTACAGTGTCTTCAGAACATATTACCCCTTGACTTATTCCACATTTGGATGTGTTACAGCTTGAATTCAACTACACACAATACCCCATAATGACAAGGTGAAAACATGTTTTTGCAAATATATTGAAAATAAAATACAGAATTCTCATTTACATACGTATTCACACCCCTGAGTCAATACTTTATAGAAGCAACTTTGGCAGCGATTACAGTTTTCAGTCATCTTGTGTGTCTGTATTAGCATTGCCCATCTAGATTTGGGAATTTTCTCCCATTCTCCCTTGCAGATTTTCTCAAGCTCTGTTGAGTTAGATGGGGAGCGGAGGTGAACAGCATTCTTCAAGTCTTTCCACAGATTTTCAAAGGGATTCAGGTCTTAGCTTTAGCTGGGCCACTCAAGGACTTTCACATTCTTGTTCTGAAGCCATTCCAGCGTTGCTTTGGCTGTTGGAACGTAAATCTTTGCCACCAGTCTAAGGTCAATTGCACTCTGAAAAAGGTTCTCATCAAGGATTTGACTCGAACCATTGTTCCCTCTATCCTTACCAGTGTCTCAGTCCCTACCGCTGAAAAGCATCCCCATAGCATGATGCTGCCACATGGTAGGGATGGTGTTAGACGGGTGATGAGCTGTTTCTGGTTCTCTAGATATGCTCCAAATACAACAGGTATTTCACCTTATAGTGAAATGCTTACTTACAAGTTCTTAACCAACAATGCAGTTCAAGAAAGAGTTAAGAAAATATTTACTAAATAAACTAAAGTAAATATAGTAAAATAACACAATAAAAATAACGAGGCTATATACAGGGGGTACCGGTACCGAGTCAATGCGCGGGGGTACAGGTTCGTCTGGTTATTTTGTACATGTAGGTAGGGATAAAGTGACTATGCATAAATAATAAACAGCGAGTAGCTGCAGTGTAAAAACAAACGGAGGACGGCGGTGTGTCAATGTAAACAGTCTGGGTGGCCATTTGGTTAATTGTTCAGCAGTCTTATGGCTTGGGGGTAGAAGCTGTTAAGCAGCCTTTTGGCCCTAGCCCGCTTGCCGTGCAGTAGCAGAGAGAACATATGAATTGGGTGACTGAAGTCTTTGACAATTTTTTGGGCCTTGGTCTGACACCGCCTAGTATATAGGTCCTGGATAGTAGGAAGCTTGGCACCAGTGATGACCTGGGACGTATGCGCTACCCTCTGTAGCGCCTTACGGTCAGATAGCAAGCAGTTGCCATACCAGTCGGTGATGCAACCGGTCAGTATGCTCTTGATGGTGTAGCTGTAGAACTTTTTGAGGATCTGGGGACCCATGCCAAATCTTTTCAGTCTCCTGAGGGGAAGGTGTTGCAGAGGGAGGTGTTTAGTCCCAGGGTCCTTAGCTTAGTGATGAGCTTTGTGGGCACAATGGTGTTGAATGCTGAGCTGTAGTCAATGACCAACATTCTCACATAGGTGTTCCTTTTGTCCAGGTGGGAAAGGTCAGTGTGGAGTGCGATTGAGATTGCGTCATCTGTGGATCTGTTGGGGTGGTATGCGAATTGGAGTGGGTCTAGGGTTCCCGGGATGATGATGTTGATGTGAGCCATGGCCAGCCTTTCAAAGCCCTTCATGGCTATAGACGTGAGTGTAACGGGGCAATAGTCATTTAGGCAGGTTACCTTCGCTTTCTTGGGCACAGGGACTATGATGGTCTGCTTGAAACATGTAGTTATTAAAGACTCGGTAGGGAGAGGTTGAAAATGTCAGTGAAGAGACTTGCCAGTTGTTCCACGCATTTTTGAGTACATGTCCTGGTAATCCGTCTGACCTCGAGGCTTTGTGAATGTTGATATTTTTAAATGGTCTTGCACACATTGGCTACCGAGAGCGTGATCACACAGTCGTCCAGAATGGCTGGTGCTCTCATGCATGCTACAGTGGTGCTTGCCTCTACGCAAGCATAAAAGGCATTTAGCTCGTCTGGTAGGCTTGCGTCACTGGGCAGCTCGTGGCTAGGTTTCCCTTTGTAGTCCGTAATAGTTTTCAAGCCCTGCCACATCTGACAATCGTCAGAGCCGGTGTAGTAGGATTTAATCTTAATCCTGTATTGACGCTTTACCTGTTTGATTGTTTGTCTGAGGGCGTAGCGGGATTTCTTATAAGTGTACGGATTAGTGTCCCGCTCCTTGAAAGCGGCAGCTCTAGCCTTTAGCTCGGTGCGGATGTTCCCTGTAATCCATGGCTCTGGTTAGGATATGCATGTACAGTCACTGTGGGGACAATGTCGTCGATGCACTTATTGATGATGCCGGTGACTGAGATGGTATACTCCTCAATGCCATTGGATGAATTATGGAACATATTCCAGTCTGTGCTAGCAAAACAGTCCTGTAGCATAGCATCCGCGTTATATGAACACTTTCGTATTGAGCGAGTCACTGGTACTTCCTGCTTGAGTTTTGGCTTGTAAGCCGAAATCAGGTGGATAGATTAATGGTCAGATTTGCCAAATGGAGGGCGAGGAAGAGCTTTGTATCTCTGTGTGTGGAGTAAAGGTGGTCTAGAGTTTTATTCCCTCTGGTTGCACATGTGACATGCTGGTAGAAATTTGGTAAAATGTATTTAAGTTTGCTTGCATTAAAGTCCTCGGCCACAAGGAGCGCCGCTTCTGGGTGAGCATTTTCTTGTTTGCTTATGGCCTTATACAGCTCATTGAGTGTGGTCTTAGTGCCAGCATCGGTTTGTGGTGGTAAATAGACGGCTACGAATAATATAGATGAGAACTCTCTTCGTAGATAGTGTGGTCTACAGCTTATCATGAGGTACTCTACCTTAGATGAGCAATACCTCGAGACCTTTAAAATTAGAAATCGCACCCCAGATATTATTTACAAATGGACACACACCCCTGCCCCTCGTCTTACCAGACGTAGCTTCTCTGTCCTGCCGACGCACGGAATATCCAGCCAGCTCTTTAGTATCCGTGTCGTCGTTCAGCCACGTCTCTGTGAAACATAAGATATTACAGTTTTAAATGTCCCGTTGGTAGGATAGTCTTAATCGTAGGTCATTCATTTTATTTTCCAATGATTACACGTTGGCCAATAGTACGGATGGTAGTGGAGGTTTACTCACTCGCCTACGAATTCTCGGATGGCAGCCCGACCTCCACCCCCTTTTTCTCCATCTTTTCTTCACGCAAATGATGGGGATTTGGGCCTGGTCTCGAGAAAGCAGTGTATCCGGTTCGAGGTGAGTAATCGCTGTTCAGATGTCCAGAAGCTCTTTTCTGTCATAGGAGACGGTAGCAGCAACATTGTGTACAAAATAAGTAAAAAAATAAGTTAAACAACGCGAAAAAACAAACAAAATAGCACAGTTGGTTAGAATCCCGAAAAACGGCAGCCATCCCCTCCGGCACCATTATACAAGAACCCAAAGAGTAAAATGTTTGTCTAATCAGGCCACAGAATCTTTTGCCTTATGATCTGAGTCTTTCATGTGACCTTTTGCAAACTCCAGGCGTGCTGTCATGTGCCTTTTTCTCAGCAGTGGCTTCCGTCTCGCCACTCTCCCAAAAAGCCCAGATTGGTGAAGTGCTGTAGAGACTTGTCCTTCTGGCAGGTTCTCCCATTTCAGCCAAGGAATTCTGTAGTTCTGTCAGAGTGGTCATTGGTCACCTCCCTGACCAAGGTCCTTTTTTTATTTTATTTTTTATTTCACCTTTATTTAACCAGGTAGGCTAGTTGAGAACAAGTTCTCATTTGCAACTGTGACCTGGCCAAGATAAAGCAAAGCAGTTCGACACATACAACAACAAATAGTTACACATGGATAAACAAACATACAATCAATAATACAGTAGAAAAATCTATATACAGCATGTGCAAATGAGGTAGGATAAGAGAGGTAAGGCAATAAATAGGCCATGGTGGCGAAGGAATTACAATATAGCAATTAAACACTGGAATGGTAGGATGTGCAGAAGATGAATGTGCAAGTAGAGCTACTGGGGTGCAAAGGAGCAAGATAAATAAATAAATACAGTAAGGGGATGAGGTAGATTGGATGGGCTATTTACAGATGAGCTATGTACAGGTGCAGTGATCTGTGAGCTGCTTGGGCAGCTGGTGCATAAAGCTAGTGAGGGAGGTAAGAGTCTCCAGCTTCAGAGATTTTTGCAGTTCGTTCCAGTCATTGGCAGCAGAGAACTGGAAGGAGAGGCGGCCAAAGGAAGAATTGGCTTTGGGGGTGACCAGTGAGATATACCTGCTGGAGCGCGTGTTACAGTTGGGTGCTGCTATGGTGACCAGTGAGCTGAGATAAGGGGGGGGGGGGGTTTACCTAGCAGAGACTTGTAGATGACCTGGAGCCAGAGGGTTTGGTGACGAGTATGAAGTGAGGGCCAGCCAACGAAAGCATACAGGTCGCAGTGGTGGGTAGTATATGGGGCTTTGGTGACAAAACGGATGGCACTGTGATAGACTGCATCCAATTTGCTGAGTAGAGTGTTGGAGGATTTTTTGTAAATGACATCGCCGAAGTCGAGGATCGGTAGGATGGTCAGTTTTACGAGGGTATGTTTGGCAGCATGAGTGAAGGATGCTTTGTTGCGAAATAGGAAGCCGATTCTAGATTTAATTTTGGATTGGACATGTTTAATGTGAGTCTGGAAGGAGAGTTTACAGCAACCAAACTGGTAAAAAGTTAATTTGTGGAATTTCTTTCCTTCTTAATGTGTTTGAGCCAGTACCGTGTTATGACAAGGTAGGGGTGGTATACAGAAGATTGGTATACTATTTGGTAAAAGACCAAGTCCATATTATGGCAAGAAAAGCTCAAATAGACTGCGTGAATCAGGCCTTCATGGTTGAAATCCTGCAAAGAAACCACTAATAAAGGACACCAATAATAAGAAGAGACTTGCTTGGACCAAGAAACATGAGCAATGGACATTAGACCGGTGGAAATCTGACCTTTGGTCTGAAAAGTCCAAATCTTATATTTTTTGTTCCAAACACCATGTCTTTATGACACAGAGTAGGTGAACGGATGATCTCCGCATGTGTGGTTCCCACCGCGAAGCATGGAGGAGGAGGTGTGATGGTGCTTTGCTGGTGACACTGTCAGTTATTTATTTAGTTGTCATAATGTTTCAGAAAATGTACATTATCCCAGGGGCATTGGAAGACACAATGTAAGTAACCTAATTTATGTCCCTCTTACTGCCCTGAATGCCTCTGCGGATCCTACAGCTATTGTATGCAGTAATCATATGACCAGAGTAATACTGTTAGCACTAAGGTGGTGTGCCTTAGTAGGAAGTCCACTGTGTGCAGCACACCCTGCACTAATAAAAATAACCTAAGCATGTCTACCTATGCTAAACTTCCCAATAAAGCAAGAAAGTGTTAGAAATATTCCACGTTAACATATTTAGCTTAAGTAACAATGTTCATGAAATCAATCATTTGCTAGTAAAAGATGACATTCATATTCTGACAATCTCTGAAACTCACTTAGATAATACCTTTGATGACACAGTGGTAGCAATACATGGTTATAAGATCTACAGAAAAGACAAATCAAATGTTATTGGTCACATGCAGATGTTATTGCGTGTGTAGCAAAATGCTTGTGATAAGTTCAATTGCCCTGGGTGGTACGAACAAAGAATCCAGTTCGGGAAAGTCATATTCTTGGTCGTAATGCTGGTGAGTTACTGACGCTCTGATATTCAAAAGTTATTTCCGGCTGTACGTAATAACACAAAAAACTTGCTGGATAATAATGTAAGAAATAACACACACAAAAAAAAAAAATACTGCAAAGTTGCTTAGGAGCTAGAAGCAGAGCTACCGTGTCTGTTGGTGCCATCTTACATGCCAAAAGTGGAAATGCCAAAGGTGGAGAAGTGGCTGTTTATATTCAGAACCACATTCCTGCGAAGCTTAGAGAGGATCTCATGTTAAATAAGTAATATGGCTACAGGTTCATCTACCTTACCTAAAGCCATTCTGGTGGGAAGCTGCTATAGACCACCATGTACTAACAGTCAGTATCTGGATAACATGTGTGAAATCCTTGATAATGTATGTGATATCCATAGAGAGGTATATTTTCTGGGTGATTTAAATATTGACTAGCTTTCATCAGGCTGCCCACTCAAGAGAAAGCTTCAAACTGTAACTAGTGCCTGCAACCTGGTTCAGGTCATCAATCAACCTACCAGGTGTAGTTATACACAGCACAGGAATGAAATGATGAACAAATCTATTGGATTTAGTGATCACAATATAGTAGCCATATCTAGGAAAACCAAAGTTCAAAAGGCTGGGCCTAATATAGTGTATAAGAGGTCATACAATACGTTTTGGAGTGATTTCTATGTTGTTGATGGTCTGTGGTGTGTAATGGCAAGCAATCAGACGCTGCACTTGACACATTAATGAAATTGCTTATCCCAGTTACTAATAAGCATGCACCCATTAAGAAATTAACTGTAAAAACGGTTAAATCCCTGTGGATTTATGAAGAATTAAAAAATTCTAAAGGAATGGCAAATAAGTCTGGCTGCACATTCGATTGGCAAACGTACTGCAAATTGAGAAATCATCTGAATAAATTGAATCAAAAGAAGAAACTACACTATGAAACAAAGATAAATGACATAAAGAATGATTGTAAAAAGCTTTGGAGCTGTCACGACTTCTGCCAAAGTTGGTCCCTCTCCTTGTTCGGGCGGCGTTTGGCGGTCGACATCACCGGCCTTCTAGCCATCGCCAATCCACTTTTTATTTTCCATTTGTTTTGTCTTTGTCTTACACACCTGGTTTCAATTCCCCAATTACTTGTTCAACCTCTGTTCCCCCATGTTTGTTTGTGTAATTGTTTGTATGTAATACGGTCCGTTATTGTGGGCTCGCATTATTGCTTTGTATTTGTTTGTATTTTGAGTAAATATGTTTTTTACTCATATCTGCTGTCCTGCGCCTGACTCCTCCACACCAGCTCACAAAGACTTTATTACAGGAGCACCTAAAATGAAATCTTGGGTAAAAAGGCAAACTCTGCTACATCATTCACTGAATCAGACGGCTCATTCGTCACAAAACCCACTGGTATTGCCAACTACTTTCATTATTTTTTAATTGGCAAGATTACCAAACAGGCATGACATGCCAGCAACAAACGCAGACACTACACATCCAAGTGTATCTGACCAAATTATGAAAGACAGGAATTGTAATTTTGAATTCCGTAAAGTAAGTGTGGAAGAGGTGAAGAAATAATTGTTGTCTACCAACAATGACAAGCCACAAGGGTCTGACAATCTAGATGGAAAATTACTGATGATAATAGCAGACGATATTGGCACACTATTTGCCATATCTTCAATTTAAGCCTACTAGAAAGTGTGTGCCCTCAGGCCTGGAGGGAAGCAAAAGTTATTTGCCTACCTAAGAATAGTAAAGCCCCCTTTACTGGCTCAAATAGCCGACCAATCGGCCTGTTACCAACCCTTAGTAAACATTTGGAAAAATGAGTGTTTGACCAGATACAATGCTATTTTACAGTAAACAAATTTACAACAGACTTTCAGCACCCGTATAGGGAAAGAAATTCAACTTGCTCAGCACTTACACAAATGACTGATGATTGGCTGAGAGAAATTGATGATACAAATATTTTTGGGGCTGTTTTGTCAGACTTCAGTGCAGCTTTTCACATTATCGATCATAGTCTGCTGCTGGAAAAACGTATGTGTTATGTCTTAACACCCCATGCTATATCGTGGATAAGGAGCGACCTGTCTAACAGAACACAGAGGGTGTTCTTTAATGGAAGGCTCTCCAACAAAATCCAGGGAGAATCAGGAATTCCCCAGGGCAGCTGTCTTACTTTTTTCAATCTTTACTAACGACATGCCACTGGCTTTGAGTAAAACCAGTGAGTCTATGTATACGGATGACTCAACACTATACACGTCAGCTACCACAGCGACTGAAATGACAGCAACACCTAACAACAAGCAGTTAGTTTCAGAATTGGTGGCAAGGAATAAGTTTGTCCTAAATATTTATAAAAATAAAAGCACTGTATTTGGTACAAATCATTAACTAAACCCTAAACCTTAACTAAATCTTGTAATAAATCATGTGGAAATTGAGCAAGTTGAGGACACTAAACTGCTTGGAGTAACCCTGGATTGTAAACTGTCATGGTCAAAAAATATTGATACAACAGTAGCTAGGATGGGAAGAAGTCTGTCTATATCGTTGCATTCTTAACAGCACCAGCAACAAGGCAGGTCCTACAGGCCCTAGTTTTGTCGCACCTGGACTACTTTTCAGTCGTGTGGTCAGGTGCCACAAAGAGGGACTTAGGAAAATTGCAATTGGCTCAGAACAGGGCAGCATAGCTGGCCCTTGGATGTACACAGAGAGTAAACATCAATAATATGCATGTCAATTTCTCCTGGCTCAAAGTGGAGGAGAGATTGACTTCATCAATACTTGTATTTGTGAAAGGTATTGACATGTTGAATGTACCAAGCTACTGGCACATAGCTCGGACACCCATGCATACCCCCCAAGACACCAGAGGTCTCTTCACAGTCCCCCAAGTCCAGAACAGACTATTGGAGGCGCACAGTACTACATAGAGCCATGACTACATTGAACTCTATTCCACATCAAGTAACTCATGCAAGTAGGAAAATTAGATTTAAAAAATAGATAAAAATACACCTTATGGAACAATGGGGGACTGTGAAGCAACACAAACATAGACACATGAATACAAACACTATAACATACGCACTATTCACGCACGTACACATGTATTTTATAGTTATGTCGTAGTAGAGTAGGGGCCTGCGGGCACACAGTTAATATGTTGTGAAATCTGTTATGAATGTATTGTAATGTTTTAAAATGTATAACTGCTTTAATTTTGCTGGACCCCATGAAGAGTAGCTGCTGCCTTGGCAGTAAATACAAATACAAATGTATGTGTCTGTAATGCACAGTAACCCATCCCTTTAGCAAACTTCAACAATTCAGAAAAACAACACATTACTACACTACAACACACCCAGCTAAACCTGAGGAACATTGAGATTGTGAAATGAATTATAGGTGTTACTTCCATTGCTATTATTATTGAGTTTGACTTCAACCCACATCATGATGACTCGTCTGTCTGCGGTGTGTGTGTATATGCATGTGTGTATGCAAGCCCGAGCGTTTCTGTATGTGTGAGTGTCAGTGTGCGCACACGCGCCTGTGTGTGTTCTCAGTCACCCACCTGGAGGCTGTCGTCCTCCTTGACCAGCTCTTTCGGAGGGAACAAGTCCTTGGCCTGGATATACTCCAGACTGGGGGGTCCTTCTTCACCCTGGAGGACAGAGATGAACACAGGCTGGTCAGACATCTCAGTTCACACAACATACAAATAGTAACAGTAACACTACTTTATCAGATCAAAAAGAAAGCACAAGAACAGGGGCTTCAATCAATCATCAGCCACCCTGGAAAAGGTCAATAAAAGCAACTCCCTTTACAGGAGCCTACAGGGGCACTGTCCTGTTTTTCTGAAATGGTAGACTAGAGCTGTCATTAACATTGCCTGCAAAGAGCCGGCGTCAAACGCCATACAACACACTCACTTCTTCTCTGAAAAAGGGAGTTCTCACAGGTCAGTTTGAAGTTGGAACTTTCAGTCAGGCAATTATTTATTATTATGAGTGACCTGTGTTTTTTTGGGGAGGACATGACAGAGAGTGTCCCCTAGACAGCTGCTGTTTATGTCTGTGCCTCCTCCCCAGCCAGCGAGACGGCCTGCGCCCGTGGCAGACTGTGGCAGACAGCACTGCAGACACAGCAGTCAACCCAGCTGTAGCCCTACACAGCAAGAACAACATACAGTTGAAGTCGGAAGTTTACATACACCTTAGCCAAATACATTTAAACTCAGTTTTTCACAATTCCTGACATTGAATCCTAGTAAAAACTCCCTGTTTAGGTCAGTTAGGATCAACACTTTATTTTAAGAATGTGAATTGTCAGAATAATAGTTGAGAGAATGATTTATTTCAGCTTGTATTTTCAGCCTGTATGGACTTCACGTTGTGCCCGGTTTGGCATTGTCATGCCAAACTTTTGCCATGAAGTTGGAAGCACAGAATCGTCTAGGATGTTATTGTATGCTGTAGCATTAAGATTTCCCTTCACTGGAACTAAGGGGCTAGACAGAACCATAAAAAACAGTCCCAGACCATTCCTCGTCCACCAAACTTTACAGCACTATGCATTTGGGCAGGAAGCGTTCTCCTGGCATCCGCCAAACCCAGATTCGTCCATTGGCCTGTTAGATGGTGAAGTGTGATTCATCACTCCAGAGAATGTGTTTCCACTGCTCCAGAGTCCAATGGCGGTGAGCTTTACACCACTCCAGCCGACACTTGGCATTGCGCATGGTGATCTTAGGCTTGTGTACGGCTGCTTGGCCATGGAAACCCATTTCATGAAGCTCCGACGAACAGTTCTTGTGCTGACATTGCTTCCAGAGGCAGTTTGGAACTCGGTAGTGAGTGTTGCAACCGAGGACAGACTATTTTTACGCGCTACGCGCTTCAGTGTTCCCGTTCTGTGAGCTTGTGTGGCTTACCACTTTTTGGCTGGGTCGTTATTTCCCCTAGATGTTTCCACTTCACAATAACAGAACATACAGTTGACCGGTGCAGCTGTAGCAGGGCAGAAATTTGACTAAGTGACTTGTTGGAAAGGTGGCATCCTATGACGGTGCCAGTTTAAAGTCACTGAGCTATTCATTAAGGCCATTCTACTGCCAATGTCTGTTTGTGGAGATTGCATGGCTGTGTGCTAGATTTCATACACCTGTCAGCAACGGGTGTGGCTGAAATAGGGGTGTCCACATACCTTTGTATATATAGTGTACTTATTCCCTACAGACTGTAGATAAGTTGCTTAGACGGCTTATTGGAGGTGGGACTGAGGCCCACAGATGGGACAGCATGGCAGATGGCTGGGATTGTGAGGGGACAGTGAGGAGACTGGGGGAGTCAAAGGGAAGAGACCGTGACCTTGAAAGAAGGGAAGCAGCTGACAAGTCGTGACAATCTCAAAGCTTCGTAAAAGATGCAACCAGTTAGACAAGGGTTTTGGGGTTTCAACAATTAGCATGTGATTTGCATATTTCAGCTAATACCTTCAAATGAGCAGGAGTCGAAACAACAATGTCTATGAGTACAGCTCTTATTGCACAAATGCACATTTCTAGGGAAATCTTTCCCTTTGAAAAAGTTACTCTTAAAAAGACGAGAAAAAAAACATAAGCGTACTCTACCGTGTGCAACCCTCTCGAGGGCAAGTCTTTTTCAATATTTGCTTACACAGCAATCTACATATATGCCCTAATTCAGCAATATCTCATCTTATTCTACAACTATAGGCTATATGCTACATAACACTACCACTTGAGTCTTGTACTGGGCCATTTATGAGGAAATTATGAATTACATTTTTCAAGACCCTGATTGATACCTCAGAGGGAAGAAACAAACTATAACAAGCTTTTACACTTGTTAAACAACAATTCTTTGAGGACCAACTAACAATTTCAATATAGATTATTAGATGCGTGTCAACTGTTGAACTCCTTTGGGAAAACATAAGGCACATCCTAGATAAAAAACTAGCTTGGAAACTGAAGCATCAAGCAATAATGCTCACTATACTATTGCCCAGTCTCCTTCCACTGAGGAGAAACAGGGGAAGCAGCAGGAGGATACAGATATAACCCCCTCTCCCCTCCCTCCTCCCTCCATCCCGGCTGTCTCCCCAGCAGCAGGTACCCAGCTCCCTCCCTCCCTCCATCCATCCACTGCCTTGGCTCAGACACATGGGTCAAGATGAGAGGGCCCTCTGCGGAGTCTACAGCACCACAGACAGACCAGACACAGCAACATGAGGTCTTTACTCAATGTACTGCATGCTGGCATGTGCCTCATATCAGACGGGAATCAAATGTCAGTACTGTCATGGGGCTACATCCCCTGGTACATGCCCACTAAGCCTACATCATTATCAGCCATGTGAAAGTGGGAAGCCGGTTAAAACCACCCAAAAGTACAGGTTTTTAAACCTCTGAAATATTTTTTTTCATTTTTTACATTTAGCTCGACATTAAATTCACTTCACCAATCAGTGCTGATAGAGCAGCTTGCCATGGAGCGGTTTAAGCGACTTAATTTGTATAAGAAAGTTGTTAAAAGCTGATTTTATTTTGCCGTAAACAGCATGGTTTAATCATAATGAAAGACAAACACACGCGTCATTATCCTGCCAGTCACAGTGTAGGGCGTGAGATGCAACTGAAATTTTGCAGGCGAGGTGAGAGCGAGAGAGAATGGAGGAAGCTTGCCTTGAAGCCCTGGTCATTTTGTTATGACATGCATTATCTGAATTAAGCCCACAGAATTATACTTACGCAGGAGCGGCTTCTGTGGAGGAACTTTGAATGTCTTTGAAATTCTGAGTTCTAGCTAGCTAGCTAACAAGCGTGTGCGTACAGAGCAGCACTAGAATTAAAAAACATATTTTTGTAGTTAATAAATCCAATGCAAAACTTCATAACTATAGTATCCTTAACTAACATTGAAAAAGTGTATCTATTCTTTTAAACTCTCTCACTAACTTCTGAATCATGCTTGTAATGTCAGGCTACAGCTATGCTTCAGACGGGAAGGGCAGGTAGCCTACACACACACCCGCTGGCAGGCAGACACTGGAATAAATTTGAGTGACAAAGTGAGGGCTTTGCATAGATACTTTATTGCGATTTTTGTGGGCCTGAAAAAAAATGCCTGGAACATAAAGAAATGCTATTAACCGATTCCCATGCTTTTAAAAATAACGGTTCGGTTCCTGAACAGTATATATCACTTTCGTTTCCAGTTTGGGTTCTGTTCCTCAAATCATTTTGTTTTTCACCTACCCTGTGCCATCAAACTGAACCTGTCCACTTCAAACAACTACAAGAAACGGAGAGGATGACAGGCACTAGGTGTCGACACCTGCCACATTGATTTGACATGTGGACATGTGAATGACTTTGTAAACAGAGGAGGAAAAAATAGGTTCTCCCTTGACTTTGGTTTGAGGATGGTACGGGAATGTGAGGTGCAGCATAGGAAGCGTGAGCATTAACATTTAAACTGGAGTGCTGACATACAGTGCCTTGCGAACGTATTCGGCCCCCTTGAACTTTTCAACCTTTTGCCACATTTCAGGCTTCAAACATAAAGATATAAACTGTAATTTTTTGTGAAGAATCAACAACAAGTGGGACACAATTGTCATGACGTTGGCCTCTTTTGGTACAGGGAGGACAGTTGACCCCTCCCTTTTGCACACAATCCACCCTGTGTGTAAAGGGTCGTAAAAACTCTAAAATTCCAGGAGAGTCTCTGGCCACATGGCCCATAGAGAGACACAGGAAATTCTTCCAACTCATAGAATTGGAAAGCCAAGCGACATTTTGTGTTCTGGAGAAGGTATGGAAGATTGGTGAAGAATCCAGCTACGAACTGATCCGCTTGGTACCATTTTGTGATACTCAGAAGAGACAATATAGCCATATTACCATAAAACTGTTTATATAATAGACTCAGTTTAAGACTTACATCATATGGGTGTATGGAATGTATTAATAAGGATAAAGCTTTTGTAAGACATTGAGATGCTATGTACTGATGTAATGTGATAGAATTGTATTTCTGTAACCAAATCTAACTCAGTCATAGGCACGCCCCCAGGGACCCATACAGGACCAGGCGTCATTTGACAAGCTGTCCTATGGGCACTATAAAACACCCCCGGATTTACATTTCCTCAGACCAGGCCTACACTCCGTTGGCTAATAGGTTTTACCTTCCAATTCCTCTACTGAAAGTGAACCATACTACGTGGTTAACTTTTAGACTATCGATACTGACAGAATAAGAACAAGTCTTTGATATTAATTAGCTAAGTAAATTATATCATTGAACGCGAAGACCAACGAACCAACCATTCGATGACGACATTAATGAATGTCGCTCTGAAAGATCCATTCTAACCGAGAGAGAGAGAGAGAACGCGGACAAAACTCCCCAACAGAACTACTCTCCAACAAGAATCAGAACGACACACTGAACGTAAATATATATTGATTGCAATTGTTCCCGAATGAGTGAGCCTTCAATTGTCAATTGTTAATATTAAATCACCCTGTGTAACTTCTCAGCCGACCTTTTATGATCCATTGTTCAACAGGCCGACCTGCCTGTTTAGCCAGTAGGGCACATTCCGATACCAATCCTTTGTGACGATAATGACTGTTTGTATGTTTTTCTGTTAATTACTTAGTGTAGTAAATAAATGATTTTAAGACAATTGATGTATGGATGATTTTAGTAAAGCACGGGTTTCATGCAGATCCAACAATTTACGACGTTTTGGAATGAGACTGGACTAGAGGTAAATACACCAATTAAACTAGAAGATAATCTGCCTATACTATAATAGAATATAATATTATAGTACAGGAAAGTTATATTAGGAAAATTATAGCTTTGTAATCTGAATATTCTCCTTGGTGCCCCGATCTCCTAGTTAATTACAATTAAACGATTAATCATTTTAATTGCGTGATAATAATTACAGGGAGTTAATTGATAAACATATCTTCCGTTTAATGGTACCCCCAAAGACACGACATTTGGAGCCCCCGTGCGAGGAATCTAAGATAGAATTGGACTTTGCTGTGAAATTCTATATATCAATTGTGCAAACAGAATTGTACAAACAGCCTGCTATGTAAACAAAGTGATTGTGCATTTTCCATTGAGAGAAGCTATTTAGAGTAGCTCCGGTCTTATGTCGATAGCAGTGAGGAATAAATTCCAGATTTAGTCCGTTAGGCCAAACGGTACTATTTCTGTCGGTCAATATTAACTTCTAGAGTAAGGTTAGAAATTAGAAGTTAACTGTCCGGTAAACCGAGCCGAATAATTTGCCTACCGCACTAAAACAGTGTGGGCAGACCGTATGCGTATCGATATTTAAGTACCGTGTCGCTCCGGTCAGCATAAACGCTAGCAGAATATGCTGAATGGGGTTAAGGTGAGACGTCACTAGAAAACCCACCCTTTCCTATTTTGGTGCTTGGAAGGATACTCCTGAACCAAGTAGCAATAGCTTAGCATTACGGGTAAGCTAACAGAGAGGGAACATTTTACCCTCCACCGTAACACGTTTAAAATTTCTCCGCTTACGCGACGGAAGTCCGACCTTTGTACTTCCATTTAATTTCAGCATTCTGCACCCTGGTGGGGAAGAATTGCCAGTACATCTCTAGGGGAAATTCAAACGTGGAGCACGGTAACATATCCAGACAATCACAATTGACTGGATATGGCGTCTCATTCAATTTAACTAACAAGTGAAATTGCCAGATTTACCTTTTCAAGTGGATCTTTCAAATAATATCCAAAATTGATTGGGCGTCTACAATGAGACATGATTAACTTTTTCCAAACTTAACTTAGATGAAGCAATGCTCTCAGGTTAATTGAAAGTTAATTCCCAGATAGCCTATACAGGTTTGATATATCATAAATAGATTAATCAGTAAAATCTGCTTTAGCAAGGCACAGTCAGTAAAACCCCTTTACTGACGTTCAGCCCCAGGGAGGAGCGTACCCTAGTGGTGAAGGGTCCCAACATTTGAACTACGGTTTACACTTATGATATCCAATCAATGGAGATTGTATGGATTATCGTCTCATTCAATTTATTTAGTTAAATTGTCGAACATACCTTTCTAGGTTCTTCCAATTAAATGAGACAACTTAAACTTTGCATATTAACCGGGATGAAGCAACCTCTCAGGTAATTCAAGTTTAATACCCAGATATCCTACCCAGGTAGGACTAATCATTGGCATTGATTAATTCAATTTGCTTTGGCAAATTCATTCACGTCCAACTTCCACAGTACTGTACAGTACTGATGGTTCATTAACGTCTATAAATAGATTAAAATCGTCTTTGCAGTTTTCCACATTCCAAAATTTTGGAAAATTAGGAAAAACATTTTTCCTTTCAAATGTTCTAATAATGTGCAAGCTATCAGAGGGGGTGGTCCCCACTCGCCCGCTAATTAGTGAACCTCCACCCGTAAATGGATTGATCTCTGACCTCAGCAGCGATAACAACCCTAATTATGCCATTAGTGGAAAAGCAGACAACAATGTTTTCCAAAATCAACCATCGGGCGCAGGCCTCGTAAAGGTTCTCTCCAGTCTAGCTCTGATGTCTTGCCATCCGAGATTGCCATCTGTCCAATACCGCAGTGCACAGCTGAAGCACGAGCAGGTAACGGTAGACATAAAGGGACAGGTGGAGAGAACTGGGAAACCAATGACAAATGCAGAAAAGGGAAAAATTCTGCTAGCTATGGAACTGCGTTCGAAAACTGAACAATTAAATGTAATTGCAAAAACGTATGACGATGAACAAGCACAAGCTCTTCAACAAAATCGTTTTCTACAGGAACAAAATCATATGCTACAGGAACAACTCGATTTAGCCAAAACTAAATATGATGATGTCCACGCCAAACTAGATAAATCCGAAGAGTTATCTACAAACAGGAGCGCTCAACTTGACAACATGCATGCTGTTTTGTTGAATGTTACTCAAAATAACACGGTGCTCCTCAAAGCGCTGCAGACCAAAGACGATCAGTTAATGAACACAATGACAAAGTTGGATGATAAATCAGCAGAACTTATTGAAGTCGCTGACCAAATGAATGATGAGAGAACTCAGGTGATGAGGTTGGAAATATTGATTTATATGCAAGCAGAGGAAATCTCATCACTGAATCTCTCGCTCCGTACTCAAGACCTCTATCTGCAAACCATGGCAGATAAGTTTGAGACCGAAAGGAGCAGGTGTGACACTCACGTGTCCAAAATCAGTACTCTAAGCGCTCAAGTGGACTCTGCAATGCAGCAGAATTCCACCCTTAGGTACCATCTGGAGGAAATCCAGAATGGTCACGCTCTACAGCGCGACTTCCCATCCAAGCAACCGGAGCCCTGTACTCACAGGAGTGAAGACAATAGGTTTCAGACCTTGCCTCCCTCATGTGTCCCTCAGTCTTCCCCTCTTGGCCCTTCGGCACTGAGTAATATGGCGCCTCTTGGCCAACAACAACAAGGCTTGGCTTCTTCTCTTGGCCTTTCGGCCCCAATCTCTCCACAGGATGAAGCCAACCCTCTCCGCCCGCTTGGCGCGGAATACCTTGACAAACTCGTCAAGAATTTCCCCACCTTTGACCCCGTTCCAGGTCAGCCTAACGATACTGAGACGTTCCTAGCTGACATAGAGGACGCGTTGGGTGGCTACCCGAACGCTACGGGTTCTGACAGGGTTTACCTGTTGAAGCGAACGTCGAATAGACACGTGACGAGGTTCATTCGTCTACAACAGCAACACGTGCTAAATGACTATGCTAAACTTGCCACAGCTTTGAAATTAGAATTCAGTGGTTCTGCGACTCACAAACACGATAGCTCACTGGCTAACACCGTCAAACAAGCTCGGAATGAACACCCACAAGCTTACTATCATAGGCTTTGTTCAGCTTACTTTGGCCTACTCACTGAAACAGGAATGGAAGAGCTGTTAATATTCAAACAAATGTTTCTGTCAAACATGTATCCCACCTTCATTACCTACTTGGGCCCTGCAGCCCACGTTGGCTTGCCTATCTTACAACTCAGAGAGCTTGCAAGCACAGCTTTTGAGGCATCAAAAGTTCACAATGCTAAGAGCCCTGACCACTCAGTTTTGAAGTTTAACCAGGAGCACTCACTCCAGTTAGAGGGTGCATTATCAGGTATTGGAGCGTCGAGAGATGACGCACAACAACAGTTTCTACCACGAAACCATGATTCCAATAACCTCCGCGGTCGAAATAACTGTAAAGTACGTAGCCATCAACATGACTACCGCTACAATCGACCCGTTCGCTACGTTCCTGCACCCAACCCACAAAAAGTGTCAGAGCACAAGGGTAACAAAGGGTTGAAGGACGATCAAAACGTAGACCAATGTTCTCCAGAAGTCCCACTACGGGAAGAACTTAAGCGAGAACAATTTGAGAAAAGGGTAAAAGATAAGTCACAAGGACTAGACGGGGAATTACCGGACACCAGGTCCGCAGGAATTAACACCCATAGCATGGACGTTAAAGTTCAAATTTCTCCCGCTCTCATTCAAGACCCTATCCAGGGCCCGCTTGATCAAGAAACTAGCCCCCGGGCTCTGTCCATAGACTCTGATACAAAAGTTGCGAAGAAAAAGGTCAAACGCTTCGTTAAAGCCAAGCCCACTCAAAATCGGGAAAGTCAATCTGCTTCCATCTTGAACAGACATGGCACATCACGTCGTTGCGAACGACCACTCCACTTTGTGGGGAATATGTCCACTAACCACGAATCTAAACGGCCATACCTGGAAACAGTCCTGGAGGACTGCTTAGCTTGTCATGCGCTAATTGATTCGGGTGCGACAATATCACTCATCTCTCAAACATTGTTTGATGATCTCAAAAGGGCGTTGAAACCAACTAAACGTTGGTTAAAAGTGGAACGATGCGACACTAAACTTCGAGGGGTCACTCAGACTACCTCGCCTCTCACATTGAGAGTCATGCTGAAACTACACTTCCTGGACGTATCGCTCGTTCACCCTGTGTATGTTACCAGCCTCGAAACTGTAACCCTGCTACTTGGAGCAGACTTGATGGATCGGTTACTCCCATTGATGGATTGGAAAACCAACCAGGTATGGTCACAGGCCACAGTGCCTTCTCCACTGACCACACCGTCTCCCCCTAACGCTAGCTGCAACGCAGTCCTTCACGAGGGGTATCTGTCGAAAGCACCCCTTGAGAAAAAGACGTTTAGAAACCTCTTGGTACAAAATCCGATCCACGGAGATAGTACGATATCTCGACACATTCCATCAGCCAACCTGATTGACCATTCTTTTCATGATTTCGAGCCAGCTGTCTCTGTGAATAAGCAACTTCCCTCCTCCTTGCAGTCATGTAATACGGTAGTTGAGCTGAACTTTTCTTTCCCTTTGGACACTTCCGCAAGCACTGCGGCCGTCCCAGCAAGAAAAACATTGATGCGCAGAGTATACTCTGCTTCCGATGATACACCTTCCGCTTTGTTGGGGACTGTCACCCCTTACAATGACACTAATGGCGTCAGTCCAGCAACTGACCCGATGACTCCCACTTGTGAAACACTTTGCGATATCACAGACCGATATCCTCGTCTCAGTTTGCAGGTAATGAAGAGGTTGCCACACGCGGACGCGGTGGTGACTGACATGCCTCGACAGCCACTGAGCGTTTTGAAGCACAAACACCAGGAGATTTGGTTGAAAGGTTACAGCCACTCTCATAAAAACGCGGCCACTGACAACTCGTACATAGGGTCCGACCTTTTCATTTGCGCATCGGACACCAACACCACCCGCTGGTGGGGGGGTCCCGAGGCACAAAAGGGGGGAATAGTAGCCCAGACCCATGATGAGCGTCATCGAGGCCGGTGGGGGGGTCAAGACTACGGACAACACCGTACGAGGCCGCCAGAGCATAAATCAAATCTAGTTGTAAACTCTCCTATGAGAACAGTGAGGAGCAGACAGGCCCCTAAACGGGGATTATCTTAGAAGACATCTAAGATAGTACTGAGGTGTACCACACTGGTCATAAAGGAAGTCCAGTGGACTTGTCCACCTCCAAAACTAATGGCATCAATAATCATTCCTTGCCATGTGTAGGTTCAACTACAATACAACTAGTAATATGCTCCAATCATGTGTTCCGGTAGATAATATTTCAGAATAAATCGGTAGGACAACTGGACCCCTTGAATACCAGTACCAATACCGCAGTCAGTCCAGCAACACTCAGTAAGAGGATTAGTAACCTCACAAGTTAAATTGCTATTGATAATAGTGACATAGGAGTCACTCAGAGTGCAACACGTGGAGGGGAATCTCCAGTGCACTCTTCCAATGGTTAACACACATGTCACTAATAAATAGGACCCTCCATTCAGGAGTAAAATTATTAGAAGTCATGAACCATGATCACACCACGTATGACTGGTCCAATACTTAAAGAGTACTTCCGTCGTGAGGTTAGCTCCTCCGTGGATAACATAGCTATGAAATAGACTTCATACCTATCGCCACTACAATAGTGGAAGACAGTGACTTGTAGAAAACTACTACAGACTCCCTTGACACCAATTCCGACTGACCTCCAGGCATTGACCTGAAAATTACCTGACTACGTCAGACTCATTCTGAACAAGTTGTAATCTGCCCGGATACTTGGTTTTCTTCCCTTGACATGCGCGCTTGTGTAAGCATAAACGCACATGCGCAACGGAACATCCAATTAGGATTTATGCTAGGACCAATTAAGGGCCCAAGCAATATACCAGCCTTAGTAAAGTTGAACATTTACTTCTAGGCCTTTGACTCTACAGCACTCACCAGTTTTCTTCCCAGAAGTCCGTAGGTCATACCTGTAGACTGCCCAAAACTAGTGCATTACAGCTGTAGACTTATCATATAGTTATCAACTTAGGATAGCGCCTAAGCAACACACCAAGTAGGAAAACCCTAGATATGGCATTAGAGACAATGCCATGATAATCATTTTGCCAGAACATTGGACGTATATAGAATACATTCCAATTAGATGATTTTTTTGTGTGAACTATATTTTGTATATTTTTGTTTTGTTTATGCTTTCATTCCTTTTCGGTTCAGTTCCTTTGACACTTAGGAAGTGATAGAGCCATAAACAAAGTCCCCATACAACCATCACTTAGTGCCACAACGCCGCTCATTGGGGAATGAATGTATTTATATATATTTCATGAGTGTGTGTGCGTTGTTAACATCTGCCTAAGTTACTCCCCAGATCTTCCAGTCGGTACGACGGGTCCGGAAAGGCGACCCCAAATCCGGACACCCACAGCCTATCCTTGTAGCGGCATGCCCGCTGTCAGAGAGACTACCAAGGTAAACCACCAGAGTGGGGGACCGCAACGGCGATCACCAACCAGGACATCCCCTGGCCCTTCCTGGGATACTTTACAGCTTCCAGGGAACCTACCAAGGTACACCAATTGAGGAGACCGCAACGGCGATCACCAACCGGACATCAACTGCCCATCCTTGTGGTGGACGGCTCCGCTTTCAGAGAGCCTACCAAGTTCAACCACCAGAGAGGACTGCAACGATGATCTACCAATGGGACATCACGTGGTCATGATTTTATGTTGATTTGTAACTTGCAGGATAAACAAGATCCAAACCACCCGGTAGGGGTATGTCATGACGTTGGCCTCTTTTAAACTCAGTTTTTCACAATTCCTGACATTGAATCCTAGTAAAAACTCCCTGTTTAGGTCAGTTAGGATCAACACTTTATTTTAAGAATGTGAAATGTCAGAATAATAGTTGAGAGAATGATTTATTTCAGCTTGTATTTTCAGCCTGTATGGACTTCACGTTGTGCCCGGTTTGGCATTGTCATGCCAAACTGTTGCCATGAAGTTGGAAGCACAGAATCGTCTAGGATGTTATTGTATGCTGTAGCATTAAGATTTCCCTTCACTGGAACTAAGGGGCTAGACCGAACCATAAAAAACAGTCCCAGACCATTCCTCGTCCACCAAACATTACAGCACTATGCATTTGGGCAGGAAGCGTTCTCCTGGCATCCGCCAAACCCAGATTCGTCCATTGGCCTGTTAGATGGTGAAGTGTGATTCATCACTCCAGAGAATGTGTTTCCACTGCTCCAGAGTCCAATGGCGGTGAGCTTTACACCACTCCAGCCGACACTTGGCATTGCGCATGGTGATCTTAGGCTTGTGTACGGCTGCTTGGCCATGGAAACCCATTTCATGAAGCTCCGACGAACAGTTCTTGTGCTGACATTGCTTCCAGAGGCAGTTTGGAACTCGGTAGTGAGTGTTGCAACCGAGGACTATTTTTACGCGCTACGCGCTTCAGTGTTCCCGTTCTGTGAGCTTGTGTGGCTTACCACTTTTTGGCTGGGTCGTTATTGCCCCTAGATGTTTCCACTTCACAATAACAGCACATACAGTTGACCGGTGCAGCTGTAGCAGGGCAGAAATTTGACTAAGTGACTTGTTGGAAAGGTGGCATCCTATGACGGTGCCAGTTTAAAGTCACTGAGCTCTTCATTAAGGCCATTCTACTGCCAATGTCTGTTTGTGGAGATTGCATGGCTGTGTGCTAGATTTCATACACCTGTCAGCAACGGGTGTGGCTGAAATAGGGGTGTCCACATACCTTTGTATATATAGTGTACTTATTCCCTACAGACTGTAGATAAGTTGCTTAGACGGCTTATTGGAGGTGGGACTGAGGCCCACAGATGGGACAGTATGGCAGATGGCTGGGATTGTGAGGGGACAGTGAGGAGACTGGGGGAGTCAAAGGGAAGAGACCGTGACCTTGAAAGCAGGGAAGCAGCTGACAAGTCGTGACAATCTCAAAGCTTCGTAAAAGATGCAACCAGTTAGACAAGGGTTTTGGGGTTTCAACAATTATCATGTGATTTGCATATTTCAGCTAATACCTTCAAATGAGCAGGAGTCGAAACAACAATGTCTATGAGTACAGCTCTTATTGCACAAATGCACATTTCTAGGGAAATCTTTCCCTTTGAAAAAGTTACTCTTAAAAAGACGAGAAAAAAAACATAAGCGTACTCTACCGTGTGCAACCCTCTCGAGGGCAAGTCTTTTTCAATATTTGCTTACACAGCAATCTACATATATGCCCTAATTCAGCAATATCTCATCTTATTCTACAACTATAGGCTATATGCTACACCACACTACCACTTGAGTCTTGTACTGGGCCATTTATGAGGAAATTATGAATTACATTTTTCAAGACCCTGATTGATACCTCAGAGGGAAGAAACAAACTATAACAAGCTTTTACACTTGTTAAACAACAATTCTTTGAGGACCAACTAACAATTTCAATATAGATTATTAGATGCGTGTCAACTGTTGAACTCCTTTGGGAAAACATAAGGCACATCCTAGATAAAAAACTAGCTTGGAAACTGAAGCATCAAGCAATAATGCTCACTATACTATTGCCCAGTCTCCTTCCACTGAGGAGAAACAGGGGAAGCAGCAGGAGGATACAGATATAACCCCCTCTCCCCTCCCTCCTCCCTCCATCCCGGCTGTCTCCCCAGCAGCAGGTACCCAGCTCCCTCCCTCCCTCCATCCATCCACTGCCTTGGCTCAGACACATGGGTCAAGATGAGAGGGCCCTCTGCGGAGTCTACAGCACCACAGACAGACCAGACACAGCAACATGAGGTCTTTACTCAATGTACTGCATGCTGGCATGTGCCTCATATCAGACGGGAATCAAATGTCAGTACTGTCATGGGGCTACATCCCCTGGTACATGCCCACTAAGCCTACATCATTATCAGCCATGTGAAATTGGGAAGCCGGTTAAAACCACCCAAAAGTACAGGTTTTTAAACCTCTGAAATATTTTTTTTCATTTTTTACATTTAGCTCGACATTAAATTCACTTCACCAATCAGTGCTGATAGAGCAGCTTGCCATGGAGCGGTTTAAGCGACTTAATTTGTATAAGAAAGTTGTTAAAAGCTGATTTTATTTTGCCGTAAACAGCATGGTTTAATCATAATGAAAGACAAACACACGCGTCATTATCCTGCCAGTCACAGTGTAGGGCGTGAGATGCAACTGAAATTTTGCAGGCGAGGTGAGAGCGAGAGAGAATGGAGGAAGCTTGCCTTGAAGCCCTGGTCATTTTGTTATGACATGCATTATCTGAATTAAGCCCACAGAATTATACTTACGCAGGAGCGGCTTCTGTGGAGGAACTTTGAATGTCTTTGAAATTCTGAGTTCTAGCTAGCTAGCTAACAGAGCAGCACTAGAATTAAAAAACATATTTTTGTAGTTAATAAATCCAATGCAAAACTTCATAACTATAGTATCCTTAACTAACATTGAAAAAGTGTATCTATTCTTTTAAACTCTCTCACTAACTTCTGAATCATGCTTGTAATGTCAGGCTACAGCTATGCTTCAGACGGGAAGGGCAGGTAGCCTACACACACACCCGCTGGCAGGCAGACACTGGAATAAATTTGAGTGACAAAGTGAGGGCTTTGCATAGATACTTTATTGCGATTTTTGTGGGCCTGAAAAAAAATGCCTGGAACATAAAGAAATGCTATTAACCGATTCCCATGCTTTTAAAAATAACGGTTCGGTTCCTGAACAGTATATATCACTTTCGTTTCCAGTTTGGGTTCTGTTCCTCAAATCATTTTGTTTTTCACCTACCCTGTGCCATCAAACTGAACCTGTCCACTTCAAACAACTACAAGAAACGGAGAGGATGACAGGCACTAGGTGTCGACACCTGCCACATTGATTTGACATGTGGACATGTGAATGACTTTGTAAACAGAGGAGGAAAAAATAGGTTCTCCCTTGACTTTGGTTTGAGGATGGTATGGGAATGTGAGGTGCAGCATAGGAAGCGTGAGCATTAACATTTAAACTGGAGTGCTGACATACAGTGCCTTGCGAAAGTATTCGGCCCCCTTGAACTTTTCAACCTTTTGCCACATTTCAGGCTTCAAACATAAAGATATAAACAGTAATTTTTTGTGAAGAATCAACAACAAGTGGGACACAATTGTCATGACGTTGGCCTCTTTTGGTACAGGGAGGACAGTTGACCCCTCCCTTTTGCACACAATCCACCCTGTGTGTAAAGGGTCGTAAAAACTCTAAAATTCCAGGAGAGTCTCTGGCCACATGGCCCATAGAGAGACACAGGAAATTCTTCCAACTCATAGAATTGGAAAGCCAAGCGACATTTTGTGTTCTGGAGAAGGTATGGAAGATTGGTGAAGAATCCAGCTACGAACTGATCCGCTTGGTACCATTTTGTGATACTCAGAAGAGACAATATAGCCATATTACCATAAAACTGTTTATATAATAGACTCAGTTTAAGACTTACATCATATGGGTGTATGGAATGTATTAATAAGGATAAAGCTTTTGTAAGACATTGAGATGCTATGTACTGATGTAATGTGATAGAATTGTATTTCTGTAACCAAATCTAACTCAGTCATAGGCACGCCCCCAGGGACCCATACAGGACCAGGCGTCATTTGACAAGCTGTCCTATGGGCACTATAAAACACCCCCGGATTTACATTTCCTCAGACCAGGCCTACACTCCGTTGGCTAATAGGTTTTACCTTCCAATTCCTCTACTGAAAGTGAACCATACTACGTGGTTAACTTTTAGACTATCGATACTGACAGAATAAGAACAAGTCTTTGATATTAATTAGCTAAGTAAATTATATCATTGAACGCGAAGACCAACGAACCAACCATTCGATGACGACATTAATGAATGTCGCTCTGAAAGATCCATTCTAACCGAGAGAGAGAGAGAGAACGCGGACAAAACTCCCCAACAGAACTACTCTCCAACAAGAATCAGAACGACACACTGAACGTAAATATATATTGATTGCAATTGTTCCCGAATGAGTGAGCCTTCAATTGTCAATTGTTAATATTAAATCACCCTGTGTAACTTCTCAGCCAACCTTTTATGATCCATTGTTCAACAGGCCGACCTGCCTGTTTAGCCAGTAGGGCACATTCCGATACCAATCCTTTGTGACGATAATGACTGTTTGTATGTTTTTCTGTTAATTACTTAGTGTAGTAAATAAATGATTTTAAGACAATTGATGTATGGATGATTTTAGTAAAGCACGGGTTTCATGCAGATCCAACAATTTACGACGTTTTGGAATGAGACTGGACTAGAGGTAAATACACCAATTAAACTAGAAGATAATCTGCCTATACTATAATAGAATATAATATTATAGTACAGGAAAGTTATATTAGGAAAATTATAGCTTTGTAATCTGAATATTCTCCTTGGTGCCCCGATCTCCTAGTTAATTACAATTAAACGATTAATCATTTTAATTGCGTGATAATAATTACAGGGAGTTAATTGATAAACATATCTTCCGTTTAATGGTACCCCCAAAGACACGACATTTGGAGCCCCCGTGCGAGGAATCTAAGATAGAATTGGACTTTGCTGTGAAATTCTATATATCAATTGTGCAAACAGAATTGTACAAACAGCCTGCTATGTAAACAAAGTGATTGTGCATTTTCCATTGAGAGAAGCTATTTAGAGTAGCTCCGGTCTTATGTCGATAGCAGTGAGGAATAAATTCCAGATTTAGTCCGTTAGGCCAAACGGTACTATTTCTGTCGGTCAATATTAACTTCTAGAGTAAGGTTAGAAATTAGAAGTTAACTGTCCGGTAAACCGAGCCGAATAATTTGCCTACCGCACTAAAACAGTGTGGGCAGACCGTATGCGTATCGATATTTAAGTACCGTGTCGCTCCGGTCAGCATAAACGCTAGCACAATATGCTGAATGGGGTTAAGGTGAGACGTCACTAGAAAACCCACCCTTTCCTATTTTGGTGCTTGGAAGGATACTCCTGAACCAAGTAGCAATAGCTTAGCATTACGGGTAAGCTAACAGAGAGGGAACATTTTACCCTCCACCGTAACACGTTTAAAATTTCTCCGCTAGCGCGACGGAAGTCCGACCTTTGTACTTCCATTTAATTTCAGCATTCTGCACCCTGGTGGGGAAGAATTGCCAGTACATCTCTAGGGGAAATTCAAACGTGGAGCACGGTAACATATCCAGACAATCACAATTGACTGGATATGGCGTCTCATTCAATTTAACTAACAAGTGAAATTGCCAGATTTACCTTTTCAAGTGGATCTTTCAAATAATATCCAAAATTGATTGGGCGTCTACAATGAGACATGATTAACTTTTTCCAAACTTAACTTAGATGAAGCAATGCTCTCAGGTTAATTGAAAGTTAATTCCCAGATAGCCTATACAGGTTTGATATATCATAAATAGATTAATCAGTAAAATCTGCTTTAGCAAGGCACAGTCAGTAAAACCCCTTTACTGACGTTCAGCCCCAGGGAGGAGCGTACCCTAGTGGTGAAGGGTCCCAACATTTGAACTACGGTTTACACTTATGATATCCAATCAATGGAGATTGTATGGATTATCGTCTCATTCAATTTATTTAGTTAAATTGTCGAACATACCTTTCTAGGTTCTTCCAATTAAATGAGACAACTTAAACTTTGCATATTAACCGGGATGAAGCAACCTCTCAGGTAATTCAAGTTTAATACCCAGATATCCTACCCAGGTAGGACTAATCATTGGCATTGATTAATTCAATTTGCTTTGGCAAATTCATTCACGTCCAACTTCCACAGTACTGTACAGTACTGATGGTTCATTAACGTCTATAAATAGATTAAAATCGTCTTTGCAGTTTTCCACATTCCAAAATTTTGGAAAATTAGGAAAAACATTTTTCCTTTCAAATGTTCTAATAATGTGCAAGCTATCAGAGGGGGTGGTCCCCACTCGCCCGCTAATTAGTGAACCTCCACCCGTAAATGGATTGATCTCTGACCTCAGCAGCGATAACAACCCTAATTATGCCATTAGTGGAAAAGCAGACAACAATGTTTTCCAAAATCAACCATCGGGCGCAGGCCTCGTAAAGGTTCTCTCCAGTCTAGCTCTGATGTCTTGCCATCCGAGATTGCCATCTGTCCAATACCGCAGTGCACAGCTGAAGCACGAGCAGGTAACGGTAGACATAAAGGGACAGGTGGAGAGAACTGGGAAACCAATGACAAATGCAGAAAAGGGAAAAATTCTGCTAGCTATGGAACTGCGTTCGAAAACTGAACAATTAAATGTAATTGCAAAAACGTATGACGATGAACAAGCACAAGCTCTTCAACAAAATCGTTTTCTACAGGAACAAAATCATATGCTACAGGAACAACTCGATTTAGCCAAAACTAAATATGATGATGTCCACGCCAAACTAGATAAATCCGAAGAGTTATCTACAAACAGGAGCGCTCAACTTGACAACATGCATGCTGTTTTGTTGAATGTTACTCAAAATAACACGGTGCTCCTCAAAGCGCTGCAGACCAAAGACGATCAGTTAATGAACACAATGACAAAGTTGGATGATAAATCAGCAGAACTTATTGAAGTCGCTGACCAAATGAATGATGAGAGAACTCAGGTGATGAGGTTGGAAATATTGATTTATATGCAAGCAGAGGAAATCTCATCACTGAATCTCTCGCTCCGTACTCAAGACCTCTATCTGCAAACCATGGCAGATAAGTTTGAGACCGAAAGGAGCAGGTGTGACACTCACGTGTCCAAAATCAGTACTCTAAGCGCTCAAGTGGACTCTGCAATGCAGCAGAATTCCACCCTTAGGTACCATCTGGAGGAAATCCAGAATGGTCACGCTCTACAGCGCGACTTCCCATCCAAGCAACCGGAGCCCTGTACTCACAGGAGTGAAGACAATAGGTTTCAGACCTTGCCTCCCTCATGTGTCCCTCAGTCTTCCCCTCTTGGCCCTTCGGCACTGAGTAATATGGCGCCTCTTGGCCAACAACAACAAGGCTTGGCTTCTTCTCTTGGCCTTTCGGCCCCAATCTCTCCACAGGATGAAGCCAACCCTCTCCGCCCGCTTGGCGCGGAATACCTTGACAAACTCGTCAAGAATTTCCCCACCTTTGACCCCGTTCCAGGTCAGCCTAACGATACTGAGACGTTCCTAGCTGACATAGAGGACGCGTTGGGTGGCTACCCGAACGCTACGGGTTCTGACAGGGTTTACCTGTTGAAGCGAACGTCGAATAGACACGTGACGAGGTTCATTCGTCTACAACAGCAACACGTGCTAAATGACTATGCTAAACTTGCCACAGCTTTGAAATTAGAATTCAGTGGTTCTGCGACTCACAAACACGATAGCTCACTGGCTAACACCGTCAAACAAGCTCGGAATGAACACCCACAAGCTTACTATCATAGGCTTTGTTCAGCTTACTTTGGCCTACTCACTGAAACAGGAATGGAAGAGCTGTTAATATTCAAACAAATGTTTCTGTCAAACATGTATCCCACCTTCATTACCTACTTGGGCCCTGCAGCCCACGTTGGCTTGCCTATCTTACAACTCAGAGAGCTTGCAAGCACAGCTTTTGAGGCATCAAAAGTTCACAATGCTAAGAGCCCTGACCACTCAGTTTTGAAGTTTAACCAGGAGCACTCACTCCAGTTAGAGGGTGCATTATCAGGTATTGGAGCGTCGAGAGATGACGCACAACAACAGTTTCTACCACGAAACCATGATTCCAATAACCTCCGCGGTCGAAATAACTGTAAAGTACGTAGCCATCAACATGACTACCGCTACAATCGACCCGTTCGCTACGTTCCTGCACCCAACCCACAAAAAGTGTCAGAGCACAAGGGTAACAAAGGGTTGAAGGACGATCAAAACGTAGACCAATGTTCTCCAGAAGTCCCACTACGGGAAGAACTTAAGCGAGAACAATTTGAGAAAAGGGTAAAAGATAAGTCACAAGGACTAGACGGGGAATTACCGGACACCAGGTCCGCAGGAATTAACACCCATAGCATGGACGTTAAAGTTCAAATTTCTCCCGCTCTCATTCAAGACCCTATCCAGGGCCCGCTTGATCAAGAAACTAGCCCCCTGGCTCTGTCCATAGACTCTGATACAAAAGTTGCGAAGAAAAAGGTCAAACGCTTCGTTAAAGCCAAGCCCACTCAAAATCGGGAAAGTCAATCTGCTTCCATCTTGAACAGACATGGCACATCACGTCGTTGCGAACGACCACTCCACTTTGTGGGGAATATGTCCACTAACCACGAATCTAAACGGCCATACCTGGAAACAGTCCTGGAGGACTGCTTAGCTTGTCATGCGCTAATTGATTCGGGTGCGACAATATCACTCATCTCTCAAACATTGTTTGATGATCTCAAAAGGGCGTTGAAACCAACTAAACGTTGGTTAAAAGTGGAACGATGCGACACTAAACTTCGAGGGGTCACTCAGACTACCTCGCCTCTCACATTGAGAGTCATGCTGAAACTACACTTCCTGGACGTATCGCTCGTTCACCCTGTGTATGTTACCAGCCTCGAAACTGTAACCCTGCTACTTGGAGCAGACTTGATGGATCGGTTACTCCCATTGATGGATTGGAAAACCAACCAGGTATGGTCACAGGCCACAGTGCCTTCTCCACTGACCACACCGTCTCCCCCTAACGCTAGCTGCAACGCAGTCCTTCACGAGGGGTATCTGTCGAAAGCACCCCTTGAGAAAAAGACGTTTAGAAACCTCTTGGTACAAAATCCGATCCACGGAGATAGTACGATATCTCGACACATTCCATCAGCCAACCTGATTGACCATTCTTTTCATGATTTCGAGCCAGCTGTCTCTGTGAATAAGCAACTTCCCTCCTCCTTGCAGTCATGTAATACGGTAGTTGAGCTGAACTTTTCTTTCCCTTTGGACACTTCCGCAAGCACTGCGGCCGTCCCAGCAAGAAAAACATTGATGCGCAGAGTATACTCTGCTTCCGATGATACACCTTCCGCTTTGTTGGGGACTGTCACCCCTTACAATGACACTAATGGCGTCAGTCCAGCAACTGACCCGATGACTCCCACTTGTGAAACACTTTGCGATATCACAGACCGATATCCTCGTCTCAGTTTGCAGGTAATGAAGAGGTTGCCACACGCGGACGCGGTGGTGACTGACATGCCTCGACAGCCACTGAGCGTTTTGAAGCACAAACACCAGGAGATTTGGTTGAAAGGTTACAGCCACTCTCATAAAAACGCGGCCACTGACAACTCGTACATAGGGTCCGACCTTTTCATTTGCGCATCGGACACCAACACCACCCGCTGGTGGGGGGGTCCCGAGGCACAAAAGGGGGGAATAGTAGCCCAGACCCATGATGAGCGTCATCGAGGCCGGTGGGGGGGTCAAGACTACGGACAACACCGTACGAGGCCGCCAGAGCATAAATCAAATCTAGTTGTAAACTCTCCTATGAGAACAGTGAGGAGCAGACAGGCCCCTAGACGGGGATTATCTTAGAAGACATCTAAGATAGTACTGAGGTGTACCACACTGGTCATAAAGGAAGTCCAGTGGACTTGTCCACCTCCAAAACTAATGGCATCAATAATCATTCCTTGCCATGTGTAGGTTCAACTACAATACAACTAGTAATATGCTCCAATCATGTGTTCCGGTAGATAATATTTCAGAATAAATCGGTAGGACAACTGGACCCCTTGAATACCAGTACCAATACCGCAGTCAGTCCAGCAACACTCAGTAAGAGGATTAGTAACCTCACAAGTTAAATTGCTATTGATAATAGTGACATAGGAGTCACTCAGAGTGCAACACGTGGAGGGGAATCTCCAGTGCACTCTTCCAATGGTTAACACACATGTCACTAATAAATAGGACCCTCCATTCAGGAGTAAAATTATTAGAAGTCATGAACCATGATCACACCACGTATGACTGGTCCAATACTTAAAGAGTACTTCCGTCGTGAGGTTAGCTCCTCCGTGGATAACATAGCTATGAAATAGACTTCATACCTATCGCCACTACAATAGTGGAAGACAGTGACTTGTAGAAAACTACTACAGACTCCCTTGACACCAATTCCGACTGACCTCCAGGCATTGACCTGAAAATTACCTGACTACGTCAGACTCATTCTGAACAAGTTGTAATCTGCCCGGATACTTGGTTTTCTTCCCTTGACATGCGCGCTTGTGTAAGCATAAACGCACATGCGCAACGGAACATCCAATTAGGATTTATGCTAGGACCAATTAAGGGCCCAAGCAATATACCAGCCTTAGTAAAGTTGAACATTTACTTCTAGGCCTTTGACTCTACAGCACTCACCAGTTTTCTTCCCAGAAGTCCGTAGGTCATACCTGTAGACTGCCCAAAACTAGTGCATTACAGCTGTAGACTTATCATATAGTTATCAACTTAGGATAGCGCCTAAGCAACACACCAAGTAGGAAAACCCTAGATATGGCATTAGAGACAATGCCATGATAATCATTTTGCCAGAACATTGGACGTATATAGAATACATTCCAATTAGATGATTTTTTTGTGTGAACTATATTTTGTATATTTTTGTTTTGTTTATGCTTTCATTCCTTTTCGGTTCAGTTCCTTTGACACTTAGGAAGTGATAGAGCCATAAACAAAGTCCCCATACAACCATCACTTAGTGCCACAACGCCGCTCATTGGGGAATGAATGTATTTATATATATTTCATGAGTGTGTGTGCGTTGTTAACATCTGCCTAAGTTACTCCCCAGATCTTCCAGTCGGTACGACGGGTCCGGAAAGGCGACCCCAAATCCGGACACCCACAGCCTATCCTTGTAGCGGCATGCCCGCTGTCAGAGAGACTACCAAGGTAAACCACCAGAGTGGGGGACCGCAACGGCGATCACCAACCAGGACATCCCCTGGCCCTTCCTGGGATACTATACAGCTTCCAGGGAACCTACCAAGGTACACCAATTGAGGAGACCGCAACGGCGATCACCAACCGGACATCAACTGCCCATCCTTGTGGTGGACGGCTCCGCTTTCAGAGAGCCTACCAAGTTCAACCACCAGAGAGGACTGCAACGATGATCTACCAATGGGACATCACGTGGTCATGATTTTATGTTGATTTGTAACTTGCAGGATAAACAAGATCCAAACCACCCGGTAGGGGTATGTCATGACGTTGGCCTCTTTTAAACTCAGTTTTTCACAATTCCTGACATTGAATCCTAGTAAAAACTCCCTGTTTAGGTCAGTTAGGATCAACACTTTATTTTAAGAATGTGAAATGTCAGAATAATAGTTGAGAGAATGATTTATTTCAGCTTGTATTTTCAGCCTGTATGGACTTCACGTTGTGCCCGGTTTGGCATTGTCATGCCAAACTGTTGCCATGAAGTTGGAAGCACAGAATCGTCTAGGATGTTATTGTATGCTGTAGCATTAAGATTTCCCTTCACTGGAACTAAGGGGCTAGACCGAACCATAAAAAACAGTCCCAGACCATTCCTCGTCCACCAAACATTACAGCACTATGCATTTGGGCAGGAAGCGTTCTCCTGGCATCCGCCAAACCCAGATTCGTCCATTGGCCTGTTAGATGGTGAAGTGTGATTCATCACTCCAGAGAATGTGTTTCCACTGCTCCAGAGTCCAATGGCGGTGAGCTTTACACCACTCCAGCCGACACTTGGCATTGCGCATGGTGATCTTAGGCTTGTGTACGGCTGCTTGGCCATGGAAACCCATTTCATGAAGCTCCGACGAACAGTTCTTGTGCTGACATTGCTTCCAGAGGCAGTTTGGAACTCGGTAGTGAGTGTTGCAACCGAGGACTATTTTTACGCGCTACGCGCTTCAGTGTTCCCGTTCTGTGAGCTTGTGTGGCTTACCACTTTTTGGCTGGGTCGTTATTGCCCCTAGATGTTTCCACTTCACAATAACAGCACATACAGTTGACCGGTGCAGCTGTAGCAGGGCAGAAATTTGACTAAGTGACTTGTTGGAAAGGTGGCATCCTATGACGGTGCCAGTTTAAAGTCACTGAGCTCTTCATTAAGGCCATTCTACTGCCAATGTCTGTTTGTGGAGATTGCATGGCTGTGTGCTAGATTTCATACACCTGTCAGCAACGGGTGTGGCTGAAATAGGGGTGTCCACATACCTTTGTATATATAGTGTACTTATTCCCTACAGACTGTAGATAAGTTGCTTAGACGGCTTATTGGAGGTGGGACTGAGGCCCACAGATGGGACAGTATGGCAGATGGCTGGGATTGTGAGGGGACAGTGAGGAGACTGGGGGAGTCAAAGGGAAGAGACCGTGACCTTGAAAGCAGGGAAGCAGCTGACAAGTCGTGACAATCTCAAAGCTTCGTAAAAGATGCAACCAGTTAGACAAGGGTTTTGGGGTTTCAACAATTATCATGTGATTTGCATATTTCAGCTAATACCTTCAAATGAGCAGGAGTCGAAACAACAATGTCTATGAGTACAGCTCTTATTGCACAAATGCACATTTCTAGGGAAATCTTTCCCTTTGAAAAAGTTACTCTTAAAAAGACGAGAAAAAAAACATAAGCGTACTCTACCGTGTGCAACCCTCTCGAGGGCAAGTCTTTTTCAATATTTGCTTACACAGCAATCTACATATATGCCCTAATTCAGCAATATCTCATCTTATTCTACAACTATAGGCTATATGCTACACCACACTACCACTTGAGTCTTGTACTGGGCCATTTATGAGGAAATTATGAATTACATTTTTCAAGACCCTGATTGATACCTCAGAGGGAAGAAACAAACTATAACAAGCTTTTACACTTGTTAAACAACAATTCTTTGAGGACCAACTAACAATTTCAATATAGATTATTAGATGCGTGTCAACTGTTGAACTCCTTTGGGAAAACATAAGGCACATCCTAGATAAAAAACTAGCTTGGAAACTGAAGCATCAAGCAATAATGCTCACTATACTATTGCCCAGTCTCCTTCCACTGAGGAGAAACAGGGGAAGCAGCAGGAGGATACAGATATAACCCCCTCTCCCCTCCCTCCTCCCTCCATCCCGGCTGTCTCCCCAGCAGCAGGTACCCAGCTCCCTCCCTCCCTCCATCCATCCACTGCCTTGGCTCAGACACATGGGTCAAGATGAGAGGGCCCTCTGCGGAGTCTACAGCACCACAGACAGACCAGACACAGCAACATGAGGTCTTTACTCAATGTACTGCATGCTGGCATGTGCCTCATATCAGACGGGAATCAAATGTCAGTACTGTCATGGGGCTACATCCCCTGGTACATGCCCACTAAGCCTACATCATTATCAGCCATGTGAAATTGGGAAGCCGGTTAAAACCACCCAAAATTACAGGTTTTTAAACCTCTGAAATATTTTTTTTCATTTTTTACATTTAGCTCGACATTAAATTCACTTCACCAATCAGTGCTGATAGAGCAGCTTGCCATGGAGCGGTTTAAGCGACTTAATTTGTATAAGAAAGTTGTTAAAAGCTGATTTTATTTTGCCGTAAACAGCATGGTTTAATCATAATGAAAGACAAACACACGCGTCATTATCCTGCCAGTCACAGTGTAGGGCGTGAGATGCAACTGAAATTTTGCAGGCGAGGTGAGAGCGAGAGAGAATGGAGGAAGCTTGCCTTGAAGCCCTGGTCATTTTGTTATGACATGCATTATCTGAATTAAGCCCACAGAATTATACTTACGCAGGAGCGGCTTCTGTGGAGGAACTTTGAATGTCTTTGAAATTCTGAGTTCTAGCTAGCTAGCTAACAGAGCAGCACTAGAATTAAAAAACATATTTTTGTAGTTAATAAATCCAATGCAAAACTTCATAACTATAGTATCCTTAACTAACATTGAAAAAGAGTATTCTTTTAAACTCTCTCACTAACTTCTGAATCATGCTTGTAATGTCAGGCTACAGCTATGCTTCAGACGGGAAGGGCAGGTAGCCTACACACACACCCGCTGGCAGGCAGACACTGGAATAAATTTGAGTGACAAAGTGAGGGCTTTGCATAGATACTTTATTGCGATTTTTGTGGGCCTGAAAAAAAATGCCTGGAACATAAAGAAATGCTATTAACCGATTCCCATGCTTTTAAAAATAACGGTTCGGTTCCTGAACAGTATATATCACTTTCGTTTCCAGTTTGGGTTCTGTTCCTCAAATCATTTTGTTTTTCACCTACCCTGTGCCATCAAACTGAACCTGTCCACTTCAAACAACTACAAGAAACGGAGAGGATGACAGGCACTAGGTGTCGACACCTGCCACATTGATTTGACATGTGGACATGTGAATGACTTTGTAAACAGAGGAGGAAAAAATAGGTTCTCCCTTGACTTTGGTTTGAGGATGGTACGGGAATGTGAGGTGCAGCATAGGAAGCGTGAGCATTAACATTTAAACTGGAGTGCTGACATACAGTGCCTTGCGAAAGTATTCGGCCCCCTTGAACTTTTCAACCTTTTGCCACATTTCAGGCTTCAAACATAAAGATATAAACTGTAATTTTTTGTGAAGAATCAACAACAAGTGGGACACAATTGTCATGACGTTGGCCTCTTTTGGTACAGGGAGGACAGTTGACCCCTCCCTTTTGCACACAATCCACCCTGTGTGTAAAGGGTCGTAAAAACTCTAAAATTCCAGGAGAGTCTCTGGCCACATGGCCCATAGAGAGACACAGGAAATTCTTCCAACTCATAGAATTGGAAAGCCAAGCGACATTTTGTGTTCTGGAGAAGGTATGGAAGATTGGTGAAGAATCCAGCTACGAACTGATCCGCTTGGTACCATTTTGTGATACTCAGAAGAGACAATATAGCCATATTACCATAAAACTGTTTATATAATAGACTCAGTTTAAGACTTACATCATATGGGTGTATGGAATGTATTAATAAGGATAAAGCTTTTGTAAGACATTGAGATGCTATGTACTGATGTAATGTGATAGAATTGTATTTCTGTAACCAAATCTAACTCAGTCATAGGCACGCCCCCAGGGACCCATACAGGACCAGGCGTCATTTGACAAGCTGTCCTATGGGCACTATAAAACACCCCCGGATTTACATTTCCTCAGACCAGGTAATAGGTTTTACCTTCCAATTCCTCTACTGAAAGTGAACCATACCACGTGGTTAACTTTTAGACTATCGATACTGACAGAATAAGAACAAGTCTTTATATTAATTAGCTAAGTAAATTATATCATTGAACGCGAAGACCAACGAACCAACCATTCGATGACGACATTAATGAATGTCGCTCTGAAAGATCCATTCTAACCGAGAGAGAGAGAGAGAACGCGGACAAAACTCCCCAACAGAACTACTCTCCAACAAGAATCAGAACGACACACTGAGCGTAAATATATATTGATTGCAATTGTTCCCGAATGAGTGAGCCTTCAATTGTCAATTGTTAATATTAAATCACCCTGTGTAACTTCTCAGCCGACCTTTTATGATCCATTGTTCAACAGGCCGACCTGCCTGTTTAGCCAGTAGGGCACATTCCGATACCAATCCTTTGTGACGATAAGGACTGTTTGTATGTTTTTCTGTTAATTACTTAGTGTAGTAAATAAATGATTTTAAGACAATTGATGTATGGATGATTTTAGTAAAGACTGGGTTCGTGCAGATACAACAATTTACGACGTTTTGGAATGAGACTGGACTAGAGGTAAATACACCAATTAAACTAGAAGATAATCTGCCTATACTATAATAGAATATAATATTATAGTACAGGAAAGTTATATTAGGAAAATTATAGCTTTGTAATCTGAATATTCTCCTTGGTGCCCCGATCTCCTAGTTAATTACAATTAAACGATTAATCAGTTTAATCGCGTGATAATAATTACAGGGAGCTAATTGATAAACATATCTTCCGTTTAATGGTACCCCCAAAGACACGACACAATTATGAAGTGGAATGAAATTTATTGGATATTTCAAACTTTTTTAACAAATAAAAAACTGAAAAATTGGCCATGCAAAATTATTCAGCCCCTTTACTTTCAGTGCAGCAAACTCTCTCCAGAAGTTCACTGAGGATCTCTGAATGATCCAATGTTGACCTAAATGACTAATGATGATAAATAGAATCCACCTGTGTGTAATCAAGTCTCCGTATAAATGCACCTGCTCTGTGATAGTCTCAGAGGTCCGTTTAAAGCGCAGAGAGCATCATGAAGAACAAGGAACACACCAGGCAGGTCCGAGATACTGTTGTGGAGAAGTTTAAAGCCCGATTTGGATACAAAAAGATTTCCCAAGCTTTAAACATCCCAAGGAGCACTGTGCAAGCGATAATATTGACATGGAAGGAGTATCAGACCACCGCAAATCTACGAAAACCCGGCCATCCCTCTAAACTTTCAGCTCATACAAGGAGAAGACTGATCAGAGATGCAGCCAAGAGGCCCATGATCACTCTGGATGAACTGCAGAGATCTACAGCTGAGGTGGGAGACTCTGTCCATAGGACAACAATCAGTCGTATACTGCACAAATCTGGCCTTTATGGAAGAGTGGCAAGAAGAAAGCCATTTCTTAAAGATATCCATAAAAAGTGTTGTTTAAAGTTTGCCACTAGCCACCTGGGAGACACACCAAACATGTGGAAGAAGGTGCTCTGGTCAGATGAAACCAAAATCGAACTTTTTGGCAACAATGCAAAAACGTTATGTTTGGCGTAAAAGCAACACAGCTCATCACCCTGAACACACCATCCCCACTGTCAAACATGGTGGTGGCAGCATCATGGTTTGGGCCTGCTTTTCTTCAGCAGGGGCAGGGAAGATGGTTAAAATTGATGGGGAGATGGATGGAGCCAAATACAGGACCATTCTGGAAGAAAACCTGATGGAGTCTGCAAAAGACCTGAGACTGGGACGGAGATTTGTCTTCCAACAAGACAATGATCCAAAACATAAAGCAAAATCTACAATGGAATGGTTCACAAATAAACATATCCAGGTGTTAGAATGGCCAAGTCAAAGTCCAGACCTGAATCCAATCGAGAATCTGTGGAAAGAACTGAAAACTGCCGTTCACAAACGCTCTCCATCCAACCTCACTGAGCTCGAGCTGTTTTGCAAGAAGGAATGGGCAAAAATGTCAGTCTCTCGATGTGCAAAACTGATAGAGACATACCCCAAGTGACTTACAGCTGTAATCGCAGCAAAAGGTGGCGCTACAAAGTATTAACTTAAGTAAAGGGGCTGAATAATTTTGCACGCCCAATTTTCCAGTTTTTTATTTGTTAAAAAAGTTTGAAATATCCAATAAATTTCGTTCCACTTCATGATTGTGTCCCACTTGTTGTTTATTATTCACAAAAAAATTACAGTTTTATATCTTTATGTTTGAAATGTGGCAAAAGGTCGAAAAGTTCAAGGGGGCCGCATACTTTCGCAAGGCACTGTATGTGTTCCCCACCCAATCCGAGTAACTCCAACAGACGTATCCGCCTTGGCAGTAGCCATAGGCCTAGGGTCAGCCCAGTTCCTCAAAAGAGTCTCAAAGAGTTACTGCAATGCTGACAACCTTGGCTCAGACATTCTCTAACAATAGCCAGAAAATTATAGCATGACTCAATTATCATTTCAATTGTAAATTGACTGCATCTCATTCTCTGAAATGTTTCATTTTCCTAAGGCATAAAGAGAGAGAAAGAGCACTCGGGCCTAGATGTTGGCATTTCCCTGGTGGTTTTTCTTTCTGCCATCTGTGCCTTGCAATAGCGAGACAACACAACAAAGCCAGTCTGGCCACTACCTGAGCCAAGACGTGTGGGGTGGATAGACTGAGGATGGAAGCGAAATGTGTGATTGGGAGTTGGCTAGAAGGCAAAATGGTGGAGAGTGTGTTTGGAGCAGGTTGAGTGCAGCTGCAGCCATCAAGACTATCCCATCAACGGGACCTGAAGAACTGTAATATCCTATGTTTCTCTGAGTCGTGGCTAAACAGGGACATGGATAATATACATCTAGCTGGTTTTTCTATGCATCGTCAAGGCCAAACGGGAGCTTTGGGTAAGGTTAAGGGGGAAGGTGTGTCGCTTTGTTAAAAACAGCTGGTGCACAATCTCTAATGATAAGGAAGTCTAGAGGTTTTGCTTGCCCGAGTTAGAGTACCTCATGATAACCTGCAGATCATACTATTTACCAAGAAAGTATATCTATATTTTTCGTACCGGTCTATTTACCACCACAAACCCATGCTGGCCCTAAGACCGCACTCAACTTGCTGTATAGGGCCATAACCAAACAAGAAAATGCACATCCAGAGGCGGCGCTCCCCTGAGGTAAGACTGAAATCGGTCTTACCTATTTTTTACCAGCATGTCAACTCTGCATATAGAAGCGAAAAAAACTCTACATCACCTTTACTCCACACACAGAAACGCATACAAAGCACTCACTCACCTTCCATTTGGCAAATCTGACCATAACTCTACCCTCATGAATCCTGCTTACAAGCAAAAACTCAAAAAAAGAGTATCAGGGATGCGCTCAATACGGAAGTGGTCCAATGAAGCGGATGCTAAGCTATAGTAATTTCGCTAGCATAGAATGGAATATGTTCCGGGATTCATCCGATAACATTGAGGAATTTACTACATCAGTCACCGGCTTCATTAATAAGTGCATCGACAACGTCATCCCCACAGTGACCGTACCTACATATTCCAACCAGAAGCTTTGGATTACAGACAACATCCACACTGAGTTTAAGGCTAGAGCTGCCGCTATCAAGGAGCAAGAAAATAATCCGGACGATTATAAGAAATAGCGCTACGGCTTCCGACAAGCCATCAAAAAGCCGAAATGTTAATACAGGACTAAGATAGAATCCTACTACGGCTGCTCTGACGCTCATCGGCTGTGGAAGGGCTTGCAAACTATCACGGATTACAAAGGAAAACCCAGCCACGAGCTGCCCAGTGAAGCGAGCCTACCAGATGAGCTAAATTCCTCCTATGCTCGCTTCAAGGCAAGCAACACTGAACCATGCATGAGAACACCAGCTGTTCAGGATGGCTGTGTGATCTCGCTCTCCGTAGCCGATGTGAGTAAGACATTTAAACAGGTTAACATTCACAAGCCGACAGGGCCAGATGGATTACCAGGACGTGTACTCAGAGCATGCGCTGACCAGCTGGCAAGTGACATTTTCAACCTCTCCCTGGCTCAGTCTGTAATACCTACATGTTTCAAGCAGTCCCTGTGCCCAAGAACAACAATGGTAACCTGGCTAAATGACTATCGCCCCATAGCACTCACATCTGTCGCTATGAAATTGTTTGAAAGGCTGTGAGCCATCACCCCAGACACCCTGGACCCACTCCAATTCGCATACCACACAACAGAGCCACAAATGATGCAATATCTATTGCACTCTACACTCCCACTTGGATAAGAGTAACACGTGAGAATGCTGCTCATTCACTATAGTTCAGCTGTCAACACCATAGTGCCCTCCAAGTTCATCACTAAGCTCAGGACCCTGGGACTGAACACCTCCCCCTACAACTGGATCCTGGATTTCCTGACAGGCCGCCCCCAGGTGATGAGGGCAGGCAACAACACATCCGCCATGCTTACCTCCAACACGGGGTCCCCTCAGGGGTGCGTGCTTAGTCTCCTCCTGTACTCCCTGTTCACCCACGACTGCGTTGCCGCACATGACTTCAACATTAGCATTAAGTTTGCTGACGATACGACGGTGGTTGGCCTGATCACCGATGATGATAACTATAGGGAGGAGGTTAGTGACCTGGCAGTGTGGTGCCAGGACAACAACAACCTCTCCCTCAACGTCAGCAAGACAAAGGAGCTGATTGAGGACTACAGGAAATAGAGGGCCGAGCATGCCCCCATCCACATCGATAGGGCTGTAGTCGAGCAGGTCGAAAGCTTCAAGTTCCTCAGTTTCCACATCACTATGGAATTCTCATTATCCACACATACCAACACAGTCATGAAGAAGGCACGACAACACCTATTCCCTCTCAGGCGGCTGAAAAGATTTGGCATAGGCCCTCAGATCCTCAAAAAGTTCTACAACTGCACCATTGAGAGCATCTTGACTGGTTGCATCACCGCTTGGTATGGCAACTACTTGGCATCTGACCATAAGGCACTACAGAGGGTAGTGTGTACCATGCCATCCAGGACCTAGATACCCCGACTATCTGCATAGATGCTTTTTGCACTAACTCTTGACTCATCACTTACACTGCGGCTAGGGCTGTGGCGGTCCCGAAATTTCATCAGCTGGTGATTGTCAAGTAAATAACTGTCAGTATCAGGGCCTCCCGAGTGGTGCAGCAGTCTAATGCACTGCATCACAGTGCTAGCTGTGTTACTACAGATCCTGGTTCGATCTCAGGCTGTGTCGCAGCCGGCCGCAATCGGGAGATCCATGAGGCGGCGCACAATTGGCCCAACGTTGTCAGGGTTAGGGGAGGGTTTGGCCGGCCAGGATATCCTTGTCCCATTGTGCTCTAGCGACTCCTGTGGCGGGCCAGGTGCATGCACACTGACAGGGTCACCAGGTGTACAGTGTTTCCTCCGACACATTGGTGCGGCTGGCTTCCGGGTTAAGCGAGCATTGTGTCAAGAACCAGTGCGGATTGGCGGCTTGTGTTTCGGAGGATGCACAGCTCTTGACCTTCGCCTCTCCAATGTCCGTACAGGAGTTGCAGCGATGGGACAAGACTGTAACTATCAATTGGAGACCACGAAATTGGGGGAGAAAAAGGGGTAAAAAAAAGAAATAATAAAACTCTCAGCGTTACGGTTATTGACTGTTAATTAACATAAACACATTTAGCATCTCCTGGCTTCCACACATAGCCTACAAGCCACTGATGCAGACCTTTGGAACATCTACATTTTAAAAAGTCGAATAAATCCATGTAATAGAGCCTACACCTTCACAATAAATCCATAATTTATTTTAGACAGGTCTAAAGAAACATACTGTGAAGAAAATGTTGTCTATTTCAGAAGAAAAGAATAGTATACTCTGAGTTGTCCTTATGTTAGGTCCTGATCTGGCTATACCATATGGCCGTGGGCTACACTAGTTCATTTAGCAGACAAGATTTGCTTAGAATTCCGTGGAATTATTTTATATTATTTTATAGAATGAAGAATACAATTGAACAAAGCTGAATAAAATAGAAAGGATATTTTCTCCAAATAATTTGAGGGAGTGCGCACGTGCGGCTATTCTGTGTTGTGGTAATCGTGTTGTGTTGTGGTAATAGGTAATCCTATATGCTTAATTTAGAGTTATTAATATACCTTTAGTTGTTCTACAAATGTTGGGCTATATGTTTAGATGTTTAATACATTGTAAGGCTGCATGATGCGCCTAACAATGATTTGAAAAAAGTTGGTTGAAAGGCATGAGCTCTGCTTAGTTTTTTTGTGCAGGCTGTAAACATGTCAGTCTCTCATTCACAATTAGAGAAGCACTTGATAATGCCTCAAATTTCCCAACGGCATCCCCTTTGTGTGGCAAAAATGCACCCTAAAAAAATCCATGCCTTCTCCCTGAGCGCTGCCTGCTCCGAAGCACCTCTCATCTCATTCACACCTCTCTCCATCATGTGATCGGGTCTTTCTCACAGGCTACAAGTGAAGACAGACACATCGGGGATGCACCTGCAATTCCTTATCCAATTCCGAGGTGCATATTGAAGATATTGGACGAACTGTCCACATTTACTTTTCGTCAGCCAACAAGATGAGTAGGCCTAACGAACAGCAAAAGCACTAGCCTATGTAAATCTACCATAGTAAAAAAGTTGACCTGTTCTGTGCCGAGAAATAAATATTCCAAACATAGTCTGGGATGCGATAGATCCCAAATTAATACAACCACTAGCATCAAAAAAAACTTTTTAAGCAATGAGGCTGATGCAACAGATCAGAACATTTAGCTTAAATGTTGATAAACTTTTAGGCTATTTCTTCACATTATAAGCGCAGCAATGCGCACATGGCAGTAGGCTATAAGCACAAATGTTTCATTAGCGGGAAAACACCATTATCAAAAGTGACCGCAAATGCGATTATGCATGTAATGCATTTATATGGTGAAAATGATCTTCCCCAAACTTGAAACTCACGCACTGTATACAGTATGTATGCCAGTTAGGCTCTTCACCCATTGTACAGCGGATTAATGTGCTTCATTTTAAGAAGTTATTTGGCCACTTTAGTTGTGATACAAACCTTATCAAAACAAAGTAGCCTATTTTGCATTAATAACCAAATATAAACTCAGCAACTGTTCAAACAATAAACCAAGCTGTAGCCTTTTTAGAATCCCTCCAAAAGGTATTGTTTTGAAGTGATAACTTTGAGTCTATGCTTTTTTGAATAGGTAAAAACAACTGTAGCCTAGTGCTATTTTTTTCTGTGATCATTCTATTTCTGTGATTCCAATAGTTGACCTGTTGAAGTGAAGTTGAAGTGTTTTGATCTATAAATCATAATTAATTTCGTAATCGCACTATTTTATACAAAAATCTAAATTAGAATTGTTGCCCATATCTGGAAAGTATAAGAATATTCGCAGGGGCATATTATTTTATTATAAATCCGATTATTTAATATGGAGATGTGGGAAGCTAAAAGGCTAGCTAGTTGCAGGCTATGTTCAGCCAACTAGCTAGCAAGGGAAGACACGAGAGCGTGACTGTTCTTTTGCTTTCACCACACATGAGAACAAGAACACCTCTGTCGCCCCTTTGTGAATGTTGCCATTTATTTTACAACCAGTCATTTTTTATGTATAAACCCACCTCAACCACTCCAGTACCCCTGCAGATTGAATATGGTACTGGCACTGACCTGTAAATACAGTGGCAAGAAAAAGTATGTGAAGCCTTTGGAAATACCTGGATTTCTGCATAGATTGGTCATAAAAATGTATCTGATCTTCATCTAGGTCACAACAATAGACAAACACAGTGTGCTTAAACAAACAACACAAACAATTTTACGTTTTCATGTCTTAATTGAACACACCGTGTAAACATTCACAGTGCAGGGTGGAAAAAGTATGTGAACCCTTGGATTTAATAACTGGTTGACCCTCCTTTGGCAGCAATAAGTTCAACCAAATGTTTTCTGTAGTTGCGGATCAGACCTGCACAACGGTCAGGACAAATTTTGGACCATTCCTCTTTACAAAACTGCTTCAGTTCAGCAAATTCCTGGGATGTCTGGTGTGAACTGCTCTCTTGAGGTCCTGCCACAGCATCTCAATCGGGTTGAGGTCAGGACTCTGACTGGGCCACTCCAGAAGGTGTATTTTCTTATTTTGAAGCCATTCTGTTGTTAATTTACTTCTGTGTTTTGGGTCGTTGTCCTGTTGCATCATCCAACTGCTGTTGAGCTTCAATTGGCGGACAGATAGCCTAACATTCTCCTGCAAAATGTCTTGATAAACTTGGGAATTCCTTTTTCCATCGATGATAGCAAGCTGTCCAGGCCCTGAGGCAGCAAAGCAGCCCCAAACCATGATGCTCCCTCCACCATACTTTACAGTTGGGATGAGGTTTGATGTTAGTGTGCTTCCTTCCAAACAACTCAACTGTCCACAGAATATTTTTGGAATATTCAGGTGCACTTTTGCAAACTTGCATTGGCTTCTTCCGTGGTGTCCTCTCATGAACACCATTCTTGTTTTGTGTTTTTTACGTATCGTAGACTTGTCAACAGAGATTTTAGCATGTTCCAGAGATTTCTGTAAGTCTTTAGCTGACACTCTAGGATTCTTCTTAACCTCATTGAGCATTCTGCAATGTGCTCTTGCAGTCATCTTTGCAGAAGGGCCACTCCTAGGGAGAGTAGCAACAGTGCTAAACTTTCTCCATTTATAGACAATTTATATTACAGTGGACTGATGAACATCAAGGCTTTTAGAGATACTTTTCTAACCCTTTCCAGCTTTATGCAAGTCAACAATTCTTAATCTTAGGTCTTCTGAGATCTCTTTTGTTTGAGGCATGGTTCACATCAGGCAATGCTTCTTGTGAATAGCAAACTCAAATTTTGTGAGTGTTTTTTTATAGGGCAAGGCAGCTCTAACCAACATCTCCAATCTCATCTCATTGATTGGACTCCAGGTTAGCTGACTCATGACTCCAGTTAGCTTCTGGAGAAGTCATTAGCCTAGGAGTTCACATACTTTTTCCAACCTAAACTGTGAATGTTTAAATGATGCATTCAATACAAACAATAAAAATACAATAATTTGTGTGTTATTAGTTTAAGCACACTGTTTGTCTATTGTTGTGACTTAGATGAAGATCAGATCAAATTTGATGACTAATTTATGCAGAAATCCAGGTAATTCCAAAGGGTTCACATACTTTTTCTTGCCACTGTGCTTGCATGTGTGGTTTTTATTCATACTTATTTTTTATTGTCTATTTTCTATTATCATCTATATTATTATTCACTGCATTGTTGGGAACGAGCTCTCAATGTAAGAATTTCACTGTACTGTTTTACACCGGTTGTATCCTATGCACGTGGCGAATAACCTTTAAACTTGAAACTATTTGGGAGTCTGGCCTGGCGAGGTATCATGTTACAAAAGGTGTGGGTTGCAACAACAAAAAAATCTGACTCCACCCAAGCACATGTAGATCTACGCACGTGAAGCTTATAGACACCTTTAGAATAGAATAGTACTTCATTGGTGTTCTCACACTTTCAGGTGTCTGTCTTACGCTTCTAACAGTTTACCACATCAAGGATGATGTGGCCTGTGAGGTTAATGTGATTAGCTGATGCATTAGAGTGTTAAACAAATCAAAATATATTTTATATTTGAGATTCTTCAAAGTAGCCACCCTTTGCCTTGATGACAGCTTTGCACACTCTTGGCATTCTCTCAACCAGCTTCATCTGGAATGTTTTTCCAACAGTCTCGTAGGAGTTCCCGCATACACTACAGTTCAAAAGTTTGGTGTCACTTAGAAATGTCCTTGTTTCTGAAAGAAAAGCACTTTTTTTGTCCATTAAAATAACATAAAATTGATCAGAAATAAAGTGTAAACATTGTTAATGTTGTAAAGTCTCCTCTGAACAGTTGATGTTGAGATGTGTCTGTTACTTAAAATTTGTGAAGCATTTATTTGGGCTGCAATCTGAGGTGCAGTTAACTCTAATGAACTTCTCCTCAGCAGCAGAGGTAACTCTGGGTCTTCCTTTCCTGTGGCAGTCCTCATGAGAGCCAGTTTCATCAAAGCACTTGATGGTTTTTGTGACTACTTTCAAAGTTCTTGATATTTTCCATATTGACTGACCTTCATGTCTTAAAGTAATGATGGACTGTCATTTCTCTTTGCTTATTTGAGCTGTTAATAATATGGACTTGGTCGTTTACCATATAGGGCTGTCTTTTGTGTACCATCCCTACCTTGTCACCACACACATTAAAAAGGAAAGAAATTCCACAAATGAACTTTAAACAAGGCACATCTGTTAATTAAAATGCATGTGACTACCTCATGAAGCTGGTTGATAGAATGCCAAGAGTGTGCAAAGCTGTCATCAAGGCAAAGGGTAGTTACTTCAAGGATCTGAAATATAAAATATATTTTGATTTGCTAAAACACTTTTTTGGTTATTACATGATTCCATATGTGTCATTTCATAGTTTTGATGTTTTCACTATTATTATACAATGTAAAAAATAGTACATTTTTTTACTGGTACTGCACATACATACACTGCATTCGGAAAGTATTCAGACCCCTTGACATTTTCCACATTTTGTTACGTTACAGCCTTATCCTAAAATTGATTAAATCATTTTTCCCCCCTCAATCTACACACAATATCCCACAATGAATACGCAAAAAAACTGTTTTTTTGAATTTTTTGAACATTTATTAAAAAAAATAAACTGAAACATAGTATTCGAACCCTTTAATCAGTACTTTGTTGAAGCACCTTTGACAGTGCTACAAGCTTGGCACACCTGTATTTGTGGAGTTTCTCCCATTTATCTCTGAAGATCCTCTCAAGGTCTATCAACTTAGATGGGGAGCGTGGCTGCACAACTATTTCCAGGTCTCTCCAGGTCCCGTGTAGCTCAGTTGGTAGAGCATGGTGTTTGCAACACCAGGGTTGTGGGTTCAATTCCCATGGGGGACCAGTATGAAGAAAAAAAATGTATGAAATGTATGCATTCACTACTGTAAGTCGCTCTGGATAAGAGCGTCTGCTAAATGACTAAAATGTAGATATTTGATTGGGTTCAAGTCTGGGCTCTGGCTGGGCCACTCATGGACATTCAGAGACATGCCCGAAGCAACTTCTACATTGTCTTGGCTGTGTGCTTAGGGTTGATGTCCTGTTGGAAGAGTGAACCTTCACCCCAGTCTGAAGTCCTTAGTGCTCTGGAGCAGGTTTTAATCAAGGATCTCTCAGTACATACAGTTGAAGTCGGAAGTTTACATACACTTAGGTTGGAGTCATTAAAACTTATTTTTCAACCACTCCACAAATTTCTTGTTAAGCTTCCTGGAGCAACCGGAAGTTGTTAAAAAGACCCAAATGCTGTTACAATATAACCAACCTGCAGATTGTGAAAATCACTCAATTCAACCTGTGTCAGTCAGTCAATTCTTAATGTAAAGACTTAAAACTCAGAATTCTGTGTAAGCCTACCCCAATGACAACGTGTGTCGATTTTAAGCTTCCTGGAGCAACCGGAAGTTGTTAAAAAAAATAAAAAATCTGTTACAATATAACCAACCTGCAGATTGTGAAAATCACTCAATTCAACCCTATGTCAGTCAGTCAATTATTAAGGTAAACACTTAAATCTCAGGATTCTGTGTAAGTCTACCCCAATGACAACGTGTGTCAATTTTAAGCTATCTGGAGCAACCGGAAGTTGTTAAAAACAACTTCCGGTTGCTAAAGACTCTCGTTAATCTAACCACACTGTCCGATTTCAAAAAGGCTTTACAACGAAAGCAAAACATTAGATTATGTCAGCAGAGTACCCAGCCAGAAATAATCAGACACCCATTTTTCAAGCTAGCATATAATGTCACATAAACCCAAACCACAGCTAAATGCAGCACTAACCTTTGATGATCTTCATCAGATGACAACCCTAGGACATTATGTTATACAATACATGCATGTTTTGTTCAATCAAGTTCATATTTATATCAAAAACCAGCTTGGGCACGCGATCAACAATGGACAATTAAGGAGTGGAAAAACATTGCCTGGAACATGACAGCAAGTTCAGTTTACTCCAGTGGCATGCGCAGTCCCAGACCTCAACCCAATAGAGCATCTTTGGGACGATATGGAATGGGCTGTTTGCAGCATGAATGTACCGGCGTCCAATCTGCAGCAACTGCGTGATGCCATCATGTGAGCATGGACCAACATTACTGTGGAACGTTTTTGACACATTGTAGAATTCCCCAAAGCATTCAGGCTGTTCTGGAGGCAAAGAGGGCTCCGACCCGGTACCTAATAAACTGGCCAGTGTGTGTATATGTACATTTAGCAGACGCTTTTATCCAAAGCGGCTTGCAGTCATGCGTGCATACATTTTATATGCGGGTGGCCCCGGGAATCAAACATACTTTCCTGGCGTTGCAAGCACCATGCTCTCCAAACTGAGCTACAATGGAAAAGTTCAAAAAAAGTTGAAAAACAAACAAAGAACAGACAAAGTAATAAGCAATTAGAGCAGGCAGGGATGATTTTCCCCTTCCGTTTTGAGCCCGAGGCAATTAAACACCAAGAGCCTGCCGGTGCTGAAGTGCAGGATGCTCCATCTGTTCCTTGTTTTCATCACACAGGCGGCTATTTGAGACTGTGTTAAATTTACGTTTTAAAGTACCTGCTAACATAGCTAGTGGCTAACGTTAGCTAGGTCAAGCTAGCTAGCACAGAGTAGGTTCTCTGAATGACGTTGACTTTAGTGCATCGTTGGTAGTTCCAAAGATATCTGAATATAAGTTAATAAATATTTCAAAAACCCAAAACATAACAACTTTTGGAGTTATAGGTAACCAGAAATGACTACAACTAAGATAGTAAGGCTTTGACCACACTGTGTTCTTACTTTGGTGAGTAAAAACTCCTGCTTCCTACCCTTTAATTAATACTACACTATAAACCCATCACAGTGCATAACAGAATTTGAGTCCAGTCCAGACACTGCCACTGACAAACCTGGGGGTGAGTCCGAGATGGTACCCTTTCCCCTGTTATGCACTAATTTTGACCAGGGCTATCAGGGAATAAGGTGCCATTTTAGATGCAGACATGGGTTTTAATTTGTCGCTTGGTGTTTTGATATTCAACGGCTTAAGAGAAGAGCCACACTTTCCAAATTAAGAATCCAGAGAGCCAGGAGAGGCAGAGCTTCATAATACTGTTCCTGGCAGGCCCAGACCCAGACAGAAACCCTGGTTTAAAGGCGTTAAATAGGACTGTGAGGACTAGGAGCAGAGACAAATGAAAGAAAGAGAGCAGAAGCAATAGGAGGGAGAGTGCTGAGAGGCTGGCAGACAGTGGGTGGATAGCCTGGGCACAGGAAAGTCAGAGGCTCAGATTATTCAGAGCAGATTGTGGTACAAACAACTGCGTTCTTTTTCAATCACCTTGTCCTCTCCGCATCTCCTCTCCTTCATTTCCGTGCACTGATCTGAAAGAACAGACCAGGTCAAAGCCAGCCTAATGATGAGCTTCCATCATATTTTCACACTGTCAAGTCTTCCATTAATACAGTGCAGATGAAGCGCCCTGCAGACACCCAGCTGAACTCCTGATGACCTCAAACAGGTCATAGCAGAGCTTCAGAATAGCAAAAAGAGAAGAAAAAAACACTTGGCTGCTTGACGCAGGAGGTAAACAAAAGTCTGCTAATGTATTTCTTATTAGTCTCTCATCCATTTGATGGTAGTCCACTTCCAGATAAAATAAGACAGACAGAGAAGACAGAAAGAAAGGATAGAAAGGACAGAGAGCAAGAGAGCGCGAGGCAGGCAGAGAGAGAGAGTGAGGCAGGGAGAGAGAAACGTTCTACTCTGTCCCTGCGGGCAAGACCAGGAAGATAGAGAACAGCGCGTGCTGTGCTGCTGCAACAGACAAGCCAACAACGCGTTTTTGCTTCGTCACTGCTGTTCTGAAAGCCTGCCTGCCTGCGCCCCCTTCCCCCCTCTAACAAGCACAGAGTCAGAAAACCGGACCTGGAGAACACGCTGCAGCTTAACGTCTCAGCGCTCTTTTTCCATCCACCTCTCCTTCCGTCTTTCCCTTTTCCATCTTCCCTAGTCCCAACACATCATATCTGGGCTTATTATAACAATTACTTATTTTTTCACCTTATCTGCCACAGCTGTGATACTGTACATCTGTTCTTCTGAGGGGATCCTCAGTGCTCAGTGCTTCATCCACCACTGGCCTGCTGGCCCCCCTACCTCTGAGGAAGCACAGTTCCCGCTCAGCCCAGTCAAAACTGTTCGCTGCTCTGGCACCCAATGGTGGAACAAGCTCCCTCACGACGCCAGGACAGCGGAGTCAATCACCACCTTCCGGAGACACCTGAAACCCCACCTCTTTAAGGAATACCTAGGATAGGATAAAGTAATCCTTCTAACCCCCCCCCCCCCCCCCCCTTAAAAGATTTAGATGCACTATTGTAAAGTGGTTGTTCCACTGGATATCATAAGGTGAATGCACCATTTTGTAAGTCGCTCTGGATAAGAGCGTCTGCTAAATGACTTAAATGTAATGTAATGTAATGCTCAGCCTCTGACACAGTTCAGCTTAAGGCCACAAGTAGTGAATGGGGTTGTCACAGCTGGTCTTTTTAATTAACTAAAAACAATGGCGTTCTAATCCTTTTGTAAAAAGCTCTGCAAGTCGAGTGACAGACTCCCTTTCCAGGGAATACTGTACTGTAAGTATAGGTAGAAAAAGAATGTGATAGACTGCTGAAGGAGAAGAGAGGGAACATGAAGAATAGAAAAAAGATGGGTGACTGTAGGTATTCAGACACAGAAAGACAAAGGAAAGGCGGCATATGAACATTTACCGCAATCATGAATGAATAAGTCTGACTGAGTCTGGTTGCTATGGAAATGAAAATCACCCTTTTTCTGAGATAAATCCCATTCCTAGTTTCTCACCCAATTCTTCCTTGTTACTCATCATGAGACCGATGCTATTCACCCAATCTGACTAGGGCTTTGTGCCTGGACTATAATTCTCTGGATAATTTACAGAACCCCTGTATTAGTACTGTGAGACACTGTATCTATCTCTATGAGATGGACTGTCACATCCTGACCAGTAATAGGGGTTATTTGTTATTGTAGTTTGGTCAGGACGTGGCAGGGGGTATTTGTTTTATGTGGTTCGGGGTGGTTGTGTGTTTAGTGGTGTGTTTGATTTATTATTCCGGGGTTTGGGGCACTGTTCTATGTTAATGTATTTCTATGTTTAGTCTAGTTCTTTGTATTTCTATGTTTAGTTTATTGGGGGTTGAACCCTCAATTGGAGGCAGGTGTTTTCTCGTTGCCTCTGATTGAGGGTTTTATAAATAGGCAGGGGCGAAAATCTGATATCAACTTTGGAGGGGACAATTACATTAAATTTTCTCAAGAGCAATTCCTGAGGGGGACACCAAAAGTTGTGCTGTAACACATAGCCTACATTGTAATAGGGTAAATGTATATTGAGGAACCAAAGAAATAAGGTGTTTGCCGTACTCCTAACTACCGGTACCCAAAACTACACAACTAATCACAACAGCAATACCATTGCCTTTAACAAATGTTAGTTCAGTCACCAGTTTAAGTTGAGAGTGGGGGTATCCATGGCATTTTCCAATTATGTTCCTATTTTACAAGTAAAAAAAATTGAGAACCTTTCATAATGTTGCCAAACAAAGACTCAACAAACTTACCTGAGACTCCCTGTCTCTGCCAGTCTGTCCCTGCATATCTGTCCCCAACTCTGCTGTCTGTGTGCCATCTGTTGCCCGCTCTGCCTAATGACATCATTGTGAAACATTTCCATTAGAATTTCATTTCTTTCTTATGAACATTTTATCAACTAGTCTTTGAGATATTAGGCTACTAGGGTTCTTACTTTGCGTTTTGGTGTACTGAAAAATACTCTGATGTCCGTCTTTTATTTTTCTGCCATTTTTCTACCTGGCTGGCTGGCTACACACACAGTGTGTAGGTTATTTACAGTAGGAGATGGGCTTCTATCATCTTATCTTTTATCATTCTATTTGGGCTTCGATCTAAAAGGTAGCTAGCAAATGTGAAACGGATTAAAATGACAAGAGTTGACAGCTGTATGAGTTCACCATTTACACAAGAAGAAGAGGTTGACCGATTATTATTTTTCACCGCCGATACCGATTATTGGAGGACCAAAAAAAGCCGATACCGATAATTCGGACGATTTAAATATATATATTTGTAATAATGACAATTACCACAATACTGAATGAACAAGGAACAGTTTTATTTTAACTTAATATAATACATAAATAAAATCTATTTAGTCTCGTATAAATAATGAAACATGCTAAGTTTGGATAAATAATGCAAAAACACAGTGTTGGAGAAGAATGTAAAAGTGCAATACAGTAGAAATCGGAAGTTTACATACATTTAGGTTGGAGTCATTAAAACTTGTTTTTCAACCACTCCACAAATTTCTTGTTAACAAACTATAATTTTGGCAAGTTGGTAAGGACATCTACTTTGTGCATGACACAAGTAATTTTTCCAACAATTGTTTACAGACAGATTATTTCACTTGTAATTCACTGTATCACAATTCAAGTGAGTCAGAAGTTTACATACACTAAGTTGACTGTGCCTTTAAACAGCTTGGAAAATACCAGAAAATGATGTCATGGCTTTAGAAGCTTCTGATAGGCTAATTGAAATCATTTGAGTCAATTGGGGGTGTACCTGTGGATGTATTTCAAGGCCTACCTTCAAATTCAGTGCCTCTTTGCTTGACATCATGGGGAAATCAAAAGAAATCAGCCAAGACCTCAGAAAAAAAATTGTAGACCACATGTCCACATGTCTGGTTCATCTTTGGGAGCAATTTCCAAACGCCTGAAGGTACCATGTTCATCTGTACAAACAATAGTTCGCAAGTACTAACACCATAGGACGACGCAGGCATCATACCGCTCAGGAAGGAGACGCGTTCTGTCTCCTAGAGATGAACATACTTGTTGCGAAAAGTGCAAATCAATCCCAGAACAACAGCAAATGACCTTGTGAAGATGCTGGAGGAAACAGGTACAAAAGTATCTATATCCACAGTAAAACAAGTCCTATATCGACATAACCTGAAAGGCCGCTCAGCAAGGAAGAAGTCACTGCTCCAAAACCGCCATAAAAAAAGCCAGACTATGATTTTCAACTGCACATGGGGACAAAGATCGTACTTTTTGGAGAAATGTCCTCTGGTCTGAAATAGAACTGTTTGGCCATAATGACCATCATTATGTTTGGAGGAAAAAGGGGGAGGCTTGCAAGCCGAAGAACACCATCCCAACCGTGAAGCACGGAGGTGGCAGCATCATGTTGTGGGGGTGCTTTGCTGCAGGAGGGACTGGTGCACTTCACAAAATAGATGGCATCATGACAGAGGAAAAAAAATGGAATATATTGAAGCAACATCTCAAGACATCAGTCAGGAAGTTAAAGCTTGGTCGCAAATGGGTCTTCCAAATGAACAATGACCCCAAGCATACTTCCAAAGTTGTGGCAAAATGGCTTAAGGACAACAAAGTCAAGGTATTGTAGTGGCCATCACAAAGCCCTGACCACAATCCTATAGAAAATTTGTGGGCAGAACTGAAAAAGCGTGTGCGAGCAAGGAGTCCCACAAACCTGACTCAGTTACACCTGCTCTGTCAGGAGGAATGGGCCAAAATTCACCCAACTTATTGTGGTTAGCAATGCTACCAAATACTAATTGAGTGTATGTAAACTTCTGACCCACTGGGAATGTGATGAAAGAAATACAAGCTGAAATAAATCATTCTCTCAACTATTATTCTGACATTTCACATTCTTAAAATAAAGTGGAGATCCTAACTGACCTAAGACAGGGAATTGTTACGAGGATTAAATGTCAGGAATTGTGAAAAACTGAGTTTAAATGTATTTGGCTAAGGTGTATGTAAACTTCTGACTTCAACTGTATGTGCCATGTAAAAAAGCTAACGTTGAAGTTCCTTGCTTAGATCATATGAAAGCTGATGGTTCAATATTCCCAGTTCTTCAATATTGCCAGGTAAGAAGTTTTAGGTTGTAGTTATTATAGGAATTATGACGAGTCAACTATTTCTCTTTATACCATTTGTATTTCATATACCTTTGACTATTGGATGTTCTAATAGGCACTTTAGTATTGCCAGCCTAATCTCAGGAGTTGATAGGCTTGAAGTCATAAACACAGCTGTGATTCAAGCATTGCTAAGAGCTGCTGGCAAACACAGTAAAGTTTGAATGAATGCTTACGAGCCTGCTGCTGCCTACCACTGCTCAGTCAGACTGCTCTATCAAATATCAGATCATAGACTTAATAATAATATAATAAACACAGAAATACGAGCCTTAGGTCATTAATATGGTCAAATTCGGAAACTATCATTTCGAAAACAAAACGTTTATTCTTTCAGTGAAACACGGAACCGTTCCGTATTTTATCGAACGGGTGGCAACCCTAAGTCTAAATATTGCGTTTACACTGTACAACCTTCAATGTTATGTCATAATTATGTAAAATTCTGGCAAATTAGTTCGCAACGAGCCAGGCAGCCCCAACTGTTGCATATACCCTGACTCTGCGTGCAATGAACGCAAGATAAGTGACACAATTTCCCTAGTTAATATTGCCTGCTAACATGAATTTCTTTTAACTAAATATGCAGGTTTAAAAAAATATTCTTCTGTGTATTGATTTTAAGAAAAGCATTGATGTTTATGGCTAGGTACATTCGCGCAACGATTGTGCTTTTTTCGCGAATGCGTTTTTGTTAAATTATCCCCCGTTTGGCGAAGTAGGCTGTGATTCGATGATAAAGTAACAGACACCGCATTGATTATATGCAATGCAGGACAAGCTAGATAAATCAGTAATATCATCAACCATGTGTAGTTAACTTCTTCGGGCTAGGGGGCAGTATTCGGAAGTTTGGACGAATTAGGTGCCCAAAGTAAACTGCCTGTTACTCAGGCCCAGAAGCTAGGATATGCATATAATTGGTAGTATTGGATAGAAAACACTATAACCTTTCCAAAACTGTTAAAATAATGTCTGTGAGTATAACAGAACTGATATGGCAGGCGAAAACCCGAGGACAATCCATCCAGATCTTTTTTTTTCAGCTCACCCTTGATTACTATGGCTGTCAATGGGAATATAAAAGGAATACCTCCCAGATTGCAGTTCCTAGGGCTTCCAATAGATGTCAACAGTCTTTAGAAAGAGTTTCAGGCTGTTTTTTTAAATGAGCTAGAAATTGTAGTTTTAGTAAGTGGCCCCCATTTTGGCTGTAGTGTTTGTTGCGTGTTCTGGTGAGTGAGTGTACTTCGTTATTTATCTCCGGTAATGGTCTCCGTTATTCTCCATCTTACATTTTATCGTTTATTTACATATTAGGGTACCTGAGGATTGATTAGGAACGTTGTTTGATATGTTTGGAAGAAGTTTATTGGTAACTCACAGATCACTGCACCTGTACATAGCCCATCTGTAAACAACCCATCTATCTACCTACCTCATCCCCATACTGTATTTATTTATTTATCTTGCTCCTTTGCACCCCAGTATCTCTACTTGCACATTCATCTTCTGCACATCTACCATTCCAGTGTTTAATTGCTATATTGTTATTACTTCGCCACCATGGCCTATTTATTGCCTTAACTTACCTCATTTGCACTCACTGTATATAGACTTTTTGTTTTCTTTTGTTCTACTGTATTTATTATTGACTGAATGTTTTGTTTATTCCATGTGTAACTCTGTGTTGTTGTATGTGTCGAATTGCTATGCTTTATCTTGGCCAGGTCGCAGTTGCAAATGAGAACTTGTTCTCAACTAGCCTACCTGGTTAAATAAAGGTGAAATAAAATACATTTTTAAAAACTTACGGGATTCATTTGTATGCATTTGAACGAGGGAAACCGGTGGATTACTGAGTCTAGTGCGCCAATGAAACTGACTTTTTTGGGATATAAAGAAGGACTTTATCGAACAAAAGGATTGTTATGTAGCTGGGACCCGTGTTATTGCAACCAGATGATGATCTTCAAAGGTAAGTAATTTACTTTATCGCTATTTCTGACTTTTGTGACGCCTCCGCTTGGTTGGAAAATGTATGTAATGCTTTTGTGTGCGGGGCGCTGTCCTCAGGTAATCACTTGGTGTGCTTTCGCCGTAAAGCCTTTTTGAAATCTGACAACGCAGCTGGATTAACAAGAAGTTAAGCTTTTAAATGATGTATGACACTTGTATTTTCATGAATGTTTAATATTACGATTTCTGTCATTTGAATTTCGCGCTCTGCAATTTCACCGGATGCTGTCAAGGTGAGACGCTAGCGTCCCAATGATACGTAATAAGTTTTTAACTAGTGATTATGTGAAGATTGATTGTTTTTTATAAGATAAGTTTAATACTAGCTAGGAACTTACCTTGTCTCATTGCTGCACTCATGTAACAGGTGGTCAGCCTGCCACGCAGTTTCCTCGTGGAATGCAATGTAATCGGCGTGCAAAAATGTCGATTACCGATTGTTATGAAAACTTGAAATCGGCCATGCCGATTAATCGGTCGACCTCTAGTTAGAATACCTCATGATAAGTTGTAGACCATACTATTTACCAAGAGAGTTTTCATTTATATTTTTCGTAGCATTCTATTTACCACCACACATCAATACTGGCACCAAGACTGCACTAAATAAGCAAACAAGAAAATACACATCCAGAGGCGGTGCTCCTAGTGGCTGGTGATTTTAATGCAGGGAAACTGAAATCAGTCTTACCTCATTTCTACCAGCATGTCACCTGTGCCCCAAAAAATGTAGTTCACCTTTAGTCCACACACAGAAACACATACAAAGCTCTCCCTTTCCCTCCATTTGGTAAATCTGACCATAACGACAGTACCAGTCAAAAGTTTGGACACACCTACGCATTCCACAGTTTTCCTTTATTTTCAACATTTTATTTTATTTATTTCACCTTTGACAATGTAGAATGATAGCGAAGACATCAAAACTATGAAATAACACATATGAAATAATGTAATAACCAAAAAAGTGTTAAACAAAAAAGTGTCACCCATTGCCTTAATGACAGCTTTGCACACTCATGGACATTTTTTTTACTGAATACATTTTAGAATATAGCTGTAATGTAACAAGATGAGGAAAAAGTCAAGGGGTCTGAAAACCTTCCAAATGTATTGTACAGTCATGGCCAAAAGTTTTGAGAATGACACAAATATTCATTTTCACAAAATCTGCTGCCTCAGTTTGTATGATGGCAATTTGTATATACTCCAGAATGTTATGAAGAGTGATCAGATGAATTGCAATTAATTGCAAAGTCCCTCTTTGCCATGCAAATGAACTGAATCCCCCAAAAACATTTCCACTGCATTTCAGCCCTGCCACAAAAGGACCAGCTGACATCATGACAGTGATTCTCTCGTTAACACAGGTGTGAGAGTTGACGAGGAAAAGGCTGGAGATCACTCTGTCAGGCTGATTGAGTTCGAATAACAGACTGGAAGCTTCAAAAGGTGGGTGGTGCTTGGAATCATTGTTCTTCCTCTGTCAACCATGGTTACCTGCAAGGAAACACGTGCCGTCATCATTGCTTTGCACAAAAAGGGCTTCACGGGCAAGGATATGGCTGCCAGTAAGATTGCACCTAAATCAACCATTTATCGGATCATCAAGAACTTCAAGGAGAGCGGTTCAAATGTTGTGAAGAAGGCTTCAGGGCACCCAAGAAAGTCCTTTTGGGTCCATGGCCAGGAAACTCCCCAGACCTTAATCCCATTGAGAACTTGTGGTAAATCCTCAAGAGGCGGGTGGACAAACAAAACCCCACAAATTCTGACAAACTGCAAGCATTGATTATGCAAGAATGGGCTGCCATCAGTCAGGATGTGGCCCAGAAGTTAATTGACAGCATGCCAGGGCAGATTGCAGAGGTCTTGAAAAAGAAGGGTCAAGACTGCAAATATTGACTCTTTGCATCAACTTCATGTAAAGCCTTTGACACTTATGAAATGCTTGTAATTATACTTCAGTATTCCATAGTAACATCTGACAAAAATATCTAAAGACACTGAAGCAGCAAACCTTGTGAAAATATTTGTGTCATTCTCAAAACTTTTGGCCATGACTGTACATGTACACACAAGCCCTGACACACACAGGAAGAAATGTGCATTGATTACCAAATTTCACACCAAATTGTTTTGGTTCATTTTCCCCCTTAGTTCAGTTCGTTTGGATTGTTGTGTACAATATCCAATATCCACACTCAGGAGCGCACTAAACAATGCACCTTGGTTCACTCAAAAAGGGTGGTCTCGGTCCGATTCCATTCGTACGGTGGTCTAGTTCGCTGCAGGTGAGAATGCAGTCTGGACCAAACAAAAGAAAATAACCACTGGCGTGCAGTAGAACTATTATTTGGTTGTTTGGCAGCGAGCATTTGCTTAAACGCATGCAGTAACATACCATAGCTTGATATATCTGACACATTATGAGTAGCCTATTCACGTTGCGGTTAGAGTGGAATTTGTGCTGTTTCTTACCGCACGTTGTTTGAAGATCAAAGTTAAAGTAATTACGTTTGGGAAACACAAGTTATGCTGATTGATAATCAAAGAGCATTTTCCTCCAATAAACAAATTACTTGCATGAACACGTGATTTTGTTTAGGCATTTTAGTTTGTTGGACAATGTGAAACCAACTGGACCAAATAACTAAAATACTGTACAATGTAACAAATAATCGAACTCTGATTCGAAACTATAGCTCAGAACTATATGTGAAAACACCCTTATTCTGTTAAAACATGTTAAAGTCATGGGGCACTGTCAGCAGATAATCCATCCATCAGATCAGCTACAGGGAGAATGCAGTGACCTCAGAGAGAATGCAGACATTCTGCTACCTGTGACCTCACGGATCAACAGGGAGAAAGCACATGGAATGAAAATTCAATTTTAAATTCCTTGACCTCAGGTCACGTGGCTAGCACTACTTTTTATAGCTGGAACTGAATGTGCAGAAACTGTGGTAGCCTAAACTTAGAAATAATACAGGGAATGCTGAAGTGCCTTTGAGCCTCTAATAGGACGGTGTGATGGAGCGAGAGATGGAGAGCGATAGTGAGACTCAGGGCACCACTCATCACACAGCCCATCTGCTGCCAGGCTCTGATTGGGGCCTAACCCACCAGGTACTATGCAGTCAGAGTGGCACTTGATCTGCGAGTCCTTCCAGGTGCCAGTGCTGATGGAGCAACAGGCCAGGGGCAGAGAGACAGTACCTCCCCATTTCAAACCATTTTCTCCCTCCTGAGCACTACTGAACACTACCCAGGACTCATCTGTTGCCAGGCTCTCATAGGGCTCACCCACTATTATAGTAGCCTAGGTGCCATGCCAGTCAGGTTGCCACTTGATATATGAGCCCTCCCAGGTGCCAGAGTGGCTGATGCAGGCCAGGGGCAAAGACAAAGAGATGCACCGCCTCCCCCAGAAGCCCTTGGCTCCAATTGCACTCCACCTGATTCACTTAGCCAACACAGAGAGGAGAGAGGGCTATAATGGTGTCTGAGTTACGGAAACAAAAAACAAAACAATTACAATTGCTTTTTATGGCTCAATTTACCGACGGAAATATATTTGGAGAAGAAACAAACATGATAGAGGGAGAGGAGTAGAGATGAAAGATAGAAGGGGGGAATGGAGCATTTGACTTCAGTTAAGAGCTTTTGAATTAATTTTCTGGAGTTTGCCAAAAGAAATGTAAGACAAGCTAGCATATGAGTGCTAGAAATTCAACTATGGAACTTATTTTATTTAGCTGTGTCAAAAGCAAAGACTAGTGCAAGCTTGGAACATTATAAAAAACGTTCAGTTTCGAGCCTCTTTCAAAAGTGAAAGGTAACAAGGGAGTCTTGATACTAAATTATACAGACAGTGACTGGTGCAGCCATGAGAACAGCCAATTCAGCTGAATCACTGACAGTAAAAACACAACACAGCCAAGTGAGGTGTCCATACAGAGTTAATATATCCAGCCGTGCTCAACCTGCCAGGCCACATGACTGCACATGAAGGTGTGTGTGACAAAGTTGACATTTTGTCTCCACCCTGTAGAATTCAATGATTTATATAAACACTAGATGACAGACAGTGGCTGTTGTTTTGAAGCCACAGACTCCATTTTAGTACTCCCCACCATTGTAAAAAAAGATTTTGGAAGCTAAAGAAATGCATTTATTAATTACTACATGAGTTCTTGCCTTGTTTATTATATTACAGAATATTAATGCAGGGATGGGCAATAAAAAAAAAATCAGCGGTGGGCCCTAAAAGCAATTTGCGGGCCAAAAAAGTTATTTGAAAATATACAGTGCCATTTGAAAGTATTCAGACCCCTTGACTTTTCCCACATTTTGTTACATTACACCCTTATTCTAAAATGGATTAAATCGTTTTTTCCCCTCTTCAATCTACACACTATACCCCATAATGACAAAGCAAAAAACAGGTTTTTAGAAATGTTTGCTAATTTATCAAATAAAATAAATAATAAAATATCACATTTACATAGGTATTTAGACCCTTTACACAGTACTTTGTTGAAGCACCATTGGCAGCGATTACAGTTTCGAGTCTTCTCGGGTATGACGCTACAAGCTTGGCACACCTGTATTTGGGGAGTTTCTCCCATTCTTCTTTGCAGATCCTCTCAAGCTGTCAGGTTGGATGGGGAGCGTTGCTGCACAGCTATTTTCAGGGCTCTCCAGAGATGTTCGATAGGGTTCAAATCTGGGCACAGGCTGGGCCACTCAAGGACATTCAGAGACTTGTCCCATAGTTACTCCTGAGTTGCCTTGGCTGTGTGCTTAGGGTCATTGTCCTGTTAAAAGGTGAAACTTCAACCCAGTCTGAAGTCCTGAGCGCTCTGGAGCAGGTTTTAATCAAGGATCTCTCAGTACTTTGCTCCGTTCATCTTTCCCTCGATCCTGACTAGTCTCGCAGTCCCTGCCACTGAAAAACATCTCCACAGAATGATGCTGCCACCACCATGCTTCACCATAAGGATGGTGCCAGGTTTCCTACAGACGTGACGCTTGGCATTCAGGCCAAAGAGTTCAATCCTGGTTTCATCAGAGGAGAGAATCTTGCTTCTCATGGTCTGAGTCTTTAGGTGCCTTTTGGCAAACTCCAAGCGGGCTGTCATGTGCCTTTTACTGAGGAGTGGCTTCCGTCTGGCCACTCTACAATAAAGGCCTGATTGGTGGAGTGCTGCAGAGATGGTTGTCCTTCTGGAAGGTTCTCCCATCTCCACAGAAGAACTCTGGAGCTCTGTCAGTGAGACCATCGGGTTCTTGGTCACCTCCCTGACCAAGGCCCTTCTCCCCTGATTGCTCAGTTTGGTTGGGCGGCCAGCTCTAGGAAGAGTCTTGGTGGTTCCGAACTTCTTCCATTTGAGAAAGATGGAGGCCACTGTGCTCTTGGGGACCTTCAACGCTGCAGAAATGTTTTCGTACCCTTCCCCAGATCTGTGCCTCGACACAATCCTGTCTCGGAGCTCTACGGCAATTCCTTCGACCTCATGGCTTGGTTTTTGCTCTGACATGCACTGTCAACTGTGGGACCTTACATAGACAGGTGTGTGCCTTCCAAATCATGTCCAATCAATTGAGTTTACCACAGGTGGGTTCCAATCAAGTTGTAGAAATATCTCAAGGATGATCAACGAAACAGGATGCACCTGAGCTCAATTGCGAGTCTCATAGCAAAGTTTCAGAATATTTATATTAATAACGTATTTCTGTATTTTATTTTTTATAAATTAGCAAAAATGTCTAAAAACCTGTTTTCACTTTGACATTATGGCGTATTGTGTGTAGATTGATGAGGGTAAAATATATTTCATCCATTTTCATATTAGGCTGTAACGTAACAAAATGTGGAAAAGGGGAAAGGGGTCTGAATACTTTCCGAATACACTGTATATATATACACACACACACACACACACACACACACACACACACACACACACACACACACACACACACACTAGATTACCTAAAGTATGTGGACACCTGCTTGCCGAACATCTCATTCTAAAATCATGGGCATTAATATGGAGTTGGTCCCCCCTTTGCTGATATAACAGCCTTCACTCTTCTGGGGAAGACTTTCCACTAGATATTGGAATATTGCTGTGGGGACTTTCTTCCATTCAGCCATAAGAGCATTAGTGAGGTCGGGCACTGATGTTGGGTGATTAGGCCTGGCTCACAGTCGGCGTTCCAATTCATCCCAAAGGTGTTCGAAGGGGTTGAGGTCAGGGCTCTGTGCAGGCCAATTAAGTTCTTCCACACCAATCTCGACAAACCATTTCTGTATGGACCTCGCTTTGTGCATGGGGACATTGCCATGCTGAAATGGAAAGGGCCTTCCCCGAACTGTTGCCACAAAGTTGGAATCACAGACTTGTCTAGAATGTCATTGTATACTGTAGCGTTAAGTTTTCCCTTCACTGGAAGTAAGGGGCCTAGCCCTAACCATGAAAAACAGCCCCGTTGTTGCTCCTAGACGTTTCTATTTCACAATAACAGCATTTACAGTTGACCAGGGCAGCTCCAGCAGGGCAGAAATGTAACGAACTGACTTGTTGGAAAGGTGGCATCCTATGACACTTCCACATTGAAAGTCACTGAGCTCTTCAGTAAGGCCATTCTACTACCACTGTTTGTCTATGGAGATTGCATAGCTGTGTGCTCGATTTTATACACCTGTCAGCAAAAACAAATAGACAAATCCACCAATTTGAAGGGGTGTCCACATACTTCAGCCACGGTACACCCTGGCCCTGCTGATAAGCTTCCCTGATGTTTTCCTGAACTTTCCAATACTTTTTTGATACATTTCAGTCACTTAGCCTACTGATGCAAATACACTTTTATTTTTTTGTAACTTTTCCCATAGGCTATTCAAGTCATTTAGAGGCGAAAGAAACGCTGGCTAGCGGAACACTTAAAAAAAAATAAAGGAGAGCACTCTAGGAGCTCAGATGCAAAAATATTTATGTCCAACGTTTCGACAGACAAGCGGTCTTCATCAGGGTATAATGACAAACACTGCGGGATGACTCATTTATATAGTGTCAAAAGACACACAGGTGTCTGTAATCATGGCCAGGTGTGGCCTGATATCATTGGTTAATTCTCATATATTAAAATAGCATACAAAAAACACATATTCAAGTAATTTAACATGTTTTCTTAGTCTTATGAAAATAGAAACTGCTACAATGGTTAAAAAGGTCATAAGGCCTACCTTGTTTCTATAACAATATAGCTAAAACCACTATTGGCTAAACATAAAAAATAAGTGATTAGATACAAACTGAAATAATTATCTTGTAATTGTAGGCTACTTGCTGATAGATGATTTTAAATACGATCGTAACAGTAACTATGCAATAACCTAATATGGGGTTACCACAATCCATTTAATTAATACTAAGTAGTGTTAATTATTTGGCCTTGGGAAGAGCACAGAAAATGGAAGAAAACATAGGGGTGCTGGAAGTGCTGCAGAATAATTGAAAGAAAATGTGCCTAAATATATAATTACCACTATCTAGGGTTGCAAAGCTACCGGTAGTTTACCAAAGTTAACAGAATCTTCAGTAATATTTGTAAATATAAGAAAATCCATGGCAATCTATCGAAACTTTGGTTATAAAAAATTGAATAACTTATATAGTATTCGTTTTTTTATATATATATACACTGCTCAAAAAAATAAAGGGAACACTTAAACAACACAATGTAACTCCAAGTCAATCACACTTCTGTGAAATCAAACTGTCCACTTAGAAAGCAACACTGATTGACAATAAATTTCACATGCTGTTGTGCAAATGGAATAGACAACAGGTGGAAATTATAGGCAATTAGCAAGACACCCCCAATAAAGGAGTGGTTCTGCAGGTGGTGACCACAGACCACTTCTTAGTTCCTATGCTTCCTGGCTGGTGTTTTGGTCACTTTTGAATGCTGGCGGTGCTTTCACTCTAGTGGTAGCATGAGACGGAGTCTACAACCCACACAAGTGGCTCAGGTAGTGCAGCTCATCCAGGATGGCACATCAATGTGAGCTGTGGCAAGAAGGTTTGCTGTGTCTGTCAGCGTAGTGTCCAGAGCATGGAGGGGCTACCAGGAGACAGGCCAGTACATGAGGAGACGTGGAGGAGGCCGTAGGAGGGCAACAACCCAGCAGCAGGACCGCTACCTCCGCCTTTGTGCAAGGAGGAGCAGGAGGAGCACTGCCAGAGCCCTGCAAAATGACCTCCAGCATGCCACAAATGTGCATGTGTCAGCTCAAACGGTCAGAAACAGACTCCATGAGGGTGGTATGAGGGCCCGACATCCACAGGTGGGGGTTGTGCTTACAGCCCAACACCGTGCAGGACGTTTGGCATTTGCCAGAGAACACCAACATTGGCAAATTCGCCACTGGTGCCCTGTGCTCTTCACAGATGAAAGCAGGTTCACACTGAGCACATGTGACAGACGTGACAGAGTCTGGAGACGCCGTGGAGAACGTTCTGCTGCCTGCAACATCCTCCAGCATGACCGGTTTGGCGATGGGTCAGTCATGATGTGGGGTGGCATTTCTTTGGGGGGCCGCACAGCCCTCCATGTGCTCGCCAGAGGTAGCTTGACTGCCATTAGGTACCGAGATGAGATCCTCAGACCCCTTGTGAGACCATATGCTGGTGCGGTTGGCCCTGGGTTCCTCCTAATGCAAGACAATGCTAGACCTCATGTGGCTGGAGTGTGTCAGCAGTTCCTGCAAGAGGAAGGCATTGATGCTATGGACTGGCCCGCCCGTTCCCCAGACCTGAATCCAATTGAGCACATCTGGGACATCATGTCTCGTTCCATCCACCAACGCCACGTTGCACCACAGACTGTCCAGGAGTTGGCGGATGCTTAATCCAGGTCTGGGAGGAGATCCCTCAGGAGACCATCCGCCACCTCATCAGGAGCATGCCCAGGCGTTGTAGGGAGGTCATACAGGCACGTGGAGGCCACACACACTACTGAGCCTCATTTTGACTTGTTTTAAGGACATTACATCAAAGTTGGATCAGCCTGTAGTGTGGTTTTCCACTTTAATTTTGAGTGTGACTCCAAATCTAGACCTCCATGGGTTGATAAATTGGATTTCCATTGATTATTTTTGTGTGATTTTGTTGTCAGCACATTCAACAATGTAAAGAAAAAAGTATTTAAAAAGATTATTTTATTCATTCAGATCTAGGATGTGTTATTTTCGTGTTCCCTTCATTTTTTTAGGGAGTATATATATCTGTGTACACATTATCCATGTGTTTCTAGTAGATAGACCATATGGTTAGCCTCTCTAGGGTAGGGGGCAGTATTTGCACGGCCGGATAAAAAAACGTACCCGATTTAATCTGGTTATTACTACTGCCCAGAAACTAGAATATGCATATAATTATTGGCTTTGGATAGAAAACACCCTAAAGTTTCTAAAACTGTTTGAATGGTGTATGTGAGTATAACAGAACTCATATGGCAGGCAAAAACCTGAGAAGATTCCTTACAGGAAGTGGCCTGTCTGACCATTTCTTGGGCTTCTACACTCTCTTTATTGAAAACTGAGGATCTCTGCTGTAACGTGACACTTCCTACGGCTCCCATAGGCTCTCAGAAGGCGGCAAACCGGTGAATGATGTCTTTGCAGGCCCTGGCTGAAAAACAGTAGCGCATTTGGATAATGGTCGATCAGAGAACAATGAGACTGAGGCGCGTGCACGAGGCGACACCATGTTTTTTTTTTTTGTCTTTGAACTTAAACAGGGTTTCCCGGTCGGAATATTATCGCTTTTTTACGAGAAAAATCGCATAAAAAGTGATTTTAAACAGCGGTTGACATGCTTCGAAGTACGGTAATGGAATATTTAGAATTTTTTTGTCACGAAACGCGTCGGGCGTGTCACCCTTCGGATAGTGTCTTGAACGCACGAACAAAACAGAGGATATTTGAACATAACTATGGATTATTTTGAACCAAACCAACATTTGTTATTGAAGTAGAAGTCCTGGGAGTGCATTCTGACGAAGAACAGCAAAGGTAATCAAATTTTTCTAATAGTAAATCGGAGTTTGGTGAGGGCCAAACTTGGTGGGTGTCAAATTAGCTAGCCGTGATGGCTGGGCTATCTACTCAGAATATTGCAAAATGTGCTTTTGCCGAAAAGCTATTTTAAAATTGGACATAGTGATTGCATAAAGGAGTTCTGTATCTATAATTCTTAAAATAATTGTTATGTTTTTTGTGAACGTTTATCGTGAGTAATTTAGTAAATTCACCGGAAGTTTGCGGTGGGTATGCTAGTTCTGAACGTCACATGCTAATGTAAAAAGCTGTTTTTGATATAAATATGAACTTGATTGAACAAAACATGCATGTATTGTATAACATAATGTCCTAGGATTGTCATCTGATGAAGATCATCAAAGGTTAGTGCTGCATTTAGCTGTGGTTTGGGTTTATGTGACATTATATGCTAGCTTGAAAAATGGGTGTCTGATTATTTCTGGCTGGGTACTCTGCTGACATAATCTAATGTTTTGCTTTCGTTGTAAAGCCTTTTTGAAATCGGACAGTGTGGTTAGATTAACGAGAGTCTTGTCTTTAAAATGGTGTAAAATAGTCATATGTTTGAGAAATTGAAGTAATAGCATTTCTAAGGTATTTGAATAACGCGCCACGGGATTCCACTGGCTGTTGAGTAGGTGGGACGATTTCGTCCCACATACCCTAGAGAGGTTAAAGAGAAAATTGCATAATTCATTTTAAAAGTATCTAATTAACAATGGGATTATTTTCAATTAACTCTGCAACTCGTTACTTTTCACAACTGCCACCAGTTTGATGCCGAAACATTGACAAATACATACTGACATAGTAAAATAAATAAGTGTGTAAAAATATATTTTTCATGCTGAAACCCTCATATCAAACACCAATAGAATTCACTAAATTGATGGTTTATATTTAGGATGTTTTACAGCTTTTTTTTTTTTTTATCATATAGAATTATGTCATATACTTTACATGTGATAAGCCCACACAGAAGGCCACTATTATTAGTGAACATGTCACTATTTCTTGTAAGCATTTCACCTGTTGTTTACGAAACATGTGACAAATAACATTTGATTTGATTTCAAATATAATTACAGACACCAATATAACTAGATTACATAAAATCCTTAAAAGATACCACAATTCTGGTAGTTTACTGGTAAACGTTGGTTTCCAATAATATACCCTCCCTTTACAACTCCTGTCTGTACAGAAATACATGTAATGATTGAAAATACTACACCAGAGAGCATAATTTACAGAGGATCTATAGCTTCTTCTTTTTTTAAATGCTGTGTACTGTGATTTAGCAATTTAGCAGCCTGTGCAGCTAATATTAAACAGCTGATTGTTCATTGACAGCCACAACTCAACAATAAGCAGCAGCTATAAGGCATTTCGCAATATTTCAAAATACAATTGCGGGGAAAAACTGTTTCCATGAGTGAGTGCCACTGGAAAGTTAGTAGACTATAATTTATTTTTCATACTGTATAATCTGTCTCCACTCTTTTCATTGGCCTATGCCATTGGTTGCATTTAAAACTGATTTTATTGATCTCAGTATGTCAGTATGTCAGTGACAGTGTAGTCTGTCATTTTGGTAATTTGTGTGGTATAAAAAAAAGTGTGTTCTTCACAATGCATGTTCCTTCTCTGTCCATAGTCTGGTCTATTTCGGGCAACACGCCTGTTTCTCCCTCGCTCACTGCCGCTACCCATCTTAAGTGGATCTGTCCTCGATTAGAACAGAAAAGAGAGAACCGGAACACCGACAGACTAACAGCCACAAATTGACCTTCTCACATACTGTACATCAAAAGAGGACGTAATTAATTGAGTATTTTCTTTACGGTCGCCATTGGTTACTTAGCAGCTGGGCAGCGCTCACGTGCGCTCACGTGCGCCGACCACTACCCCACCTCCATCCCCCGCTGACTGAAAGCCGCACACACACACAACGCAGGAAAGGGAGAAGCACGGCATATTCAAAACACACACAATACAGATAGAAACTTGCGTGCACGCGCGCGCGCACACACACACACACACAGAAGAGAATTTGAAAAAGGGGCTTAGAGCCACTTACAAAGCAGTTGAGCACAGAGCAGGAGACCCTTGCTGCCAGGCTCATGACGAGAAGAGGAAGCAGGGCTGTGCCCCTGAGACACACAGCCTACAGAGAAGCAGTAGGTGCAGGAAGAAGGGAGAGCCACGGGCCGGCATTACCATCCTCACCACTCCTACTCCCTCCACACCTATCCGCCTCCGTCTTACCCCCACACGTGCCCCAGGAGGTGCTATACACCCCCACCCTTAGTCCTCCCCCCTCCCCCCAGTGAGGGGGATGAAAACCAAGAGAGGGAGTGCTGGTGCCTGGAAAGCCCCCCTGTTGCTCAGACCAAGTTGGGAGGAAGCGGATGATAGTCCATAAGAACACACAGAGTCCATTGAAATAGCCCACAAAGAGGAGGATGAAGGACAAGAAAGGGAGAGCAGGTGAACTTACTAGAAGTGAGCGGAAAAATGGGGATGCCGTGAGTGTGAGGAGAGACAGAGGAGAGAGAAAAAAACAGAGAGCAGGAATTGCCTGATGCTAAGCTCCACCCTCGGCATGCCATACGCATCTCCACCCTCTCACCCAATCACGTGCTCTTGCTTCACTCTCTCTCTCCATCACATCCTCCCTACCTACCCCTTCCCTGTTCACCCTTCACCGAGATACATCTCCTCGTACGCAGTCAGGCAGCCTCCTCAGCAACGCGTCAGAGCAGCATAGACCGTACCACACCACTGCTGAATACTACAGCCAGCACATCACGCATATATCTCATGCACCACACCGCAACGCAGCATATGCACTACGCATGGGTAGAGATACACACACGCACAAATAAACGATCAGAACATGTCTTCACAAGGCTATATTTAACACCTCACACTAGTGGTTGTTTTTCACAAGGGTTTGTTTCTTACATTGACACCTCTGCATCAGAAGGCACACACACACTGGGGAGGATGGGGTCTCTCACTGAAACAGTATCAAGCCGACTGACAGTGTGGTACGGTAGGTTGGAGCAGAACATTGAGGGAGGAGTGGAAGAGGAGTGAGCCTATGCAGAGAGCTCCAGTGACAGAATTCTACAGCAGCGCTGCCCCCTCCTTGCCCCCTCGCCTACCCTCCCTCTATTCTGAGTTTCTCCTTGGTGCTGCCTGTACTGTTCCCAGATACAGCAACACGCTTGCCTGCTCCCAAGGGAACAGGAGGGTGTGTGTGTGTGTGTGTGTGTGTGTGTGTGTGTGTGTGTGTGTGTGTGTGTGTGTGTGTGTGTGCGCATATACCGTGTCCCCTAAGCCAGAGGGGCACACACACTACCACGGTTGAGTCGTGACTTTGGGAGGAGCCATCCTTTTTTTACATTCTAGAGTCATCCGAGCAACACTGCACACAACAACCTGCAGTGTAAGCTACTGTACCTGCATTTTTTTTTTACTGTGTATCAATAGAATACACTTCCCTACTAGTGTATTGCAGCATGCCCCATTGACCTTAGACAGTAGTGCAGCCAATACTCATCCAGCCCCAGCCTTCCCATCAGTCCCATTATCACAATGGCCTGTAATGTATTTATAAGATAGGAATGTACTGTATAATGTCATGTATAGAGCTGAAATTACCCTCCACTGTTGAGGATAGACAATCATATCGATTCGACACAAATCATTTGTGACTGTTCTGTAATGTCCTAAACCGGCCCTGCCTGGGCTCTGGTCTATATGGATGCTGTGTCCTCTCTCTGTGATGTAACAATAGACTGGAGGGGACCCTGACTGCTAATTGGCTGTGAGTGACGGCCCATGGCAGGCAGGCAATAGTGTGGATCATGACTCGCTAACAGAGAGAACCTCAGAACACCCAGTTAGGGGGAATGGGCTACGTGGATATATGGATGGCTTCTGGTGCATGACAGAGTTTTATTATCATAGGGTGTGTTCGTGACTTCAATCTGGAGTGCCAGAACGTGCTCTGGGTGTTTGTAAATTCAGGGCGTTGTCAGATTATACCTCTCTTCAACTTGTCAGATTGTCCGTTCGTATGTTCAGAGCGTTTCGCTCTCGGAGCGTTCCGAGCGCAAACTAGACACTCTGGCCGAGGAGTAGGGTTGATCCAAGCGTAAATTAATCAGTTATTCTGCACTTTGCCTCTGGCACAGTGAGACGAGAGTGCTCTGAAATCGGAGTAGACAGCCAGAGTGAATTTACGAACGCACCCATAATGTACTGTATGGAACCGACTACAGCCACAATGTACAGTCGTGGCCAAAAGTTTAGAGAATTGATTATTAGAAGCATTGATTATGCAAGAATGGGCTGCCATCAGTCAGGATGTGGCCAAGAAATTAATTGACAACATGCCAGGGCAGATTGCAGAGGTCTTGAAAAAGAAGGGTCAACACTGCAAATATTGACTCTGCATCAACTTCCTGTAATTGTCAATAAAAGCCTTTGACACTTATGAAATGCTTGTAATTATACTTTAGTATTCCATAGTAACATCTGACAAAAATATATTAAAGACACTGAAGCAGCAAACTTCGTGAAAATTAATATTTGTGTCATTCTCAAAACTTTTGGCCACGACTGTACGTCAAACAGAGGTGTGTCAACTGGCAATGGGGACCAGATTAAACTAAAGTACCTTCTCACTGTATCACTGAATACATTATGGGGTTAGACGGTTGGGTTGTGCCTTCTTGAACATACCAGTCAAAAGTTTGGACACACCTACTCATTCTAGGGTTTTTCTTTATTTTTACTATTTTCTACATTTACATTTACATTTAAGTCATTTAGCAGACGCTCTTATCCAGAGCGACTTACAAATTGGTGCATTCACCTTATGATATCCAGTGGAACAACCACTTTACAATAGTGCATCTAAATCTTTTAAGGGGGGGGGGGGGGTTAGAAGGATTACTTTATCCTATCCTAGGTATTCCTTAAAGAGGTGGGGTTTCAGGTGTCTCCGGAAGGTGGTGATTGACTCCGCTGTCCTGGCGTCGTGAGGGAGCTTGTTCCACCATTGGGGTGCCAGAGCAGCGAACAGTTTTGACTGGGCTGAGCGGGAACTGTGCTTCCTCAGAGGTAGGGGGGACAGCAGGCCAGTGGTGGATGAACGCAGTGCCCTTGTTTGGGTGTAGGGCCTGATCAGAGCCTGAAGGTATGGAGGTGCCGTTCCCTTCACAGCTCCGTAGGCAATCACCATGGTCTTGTAGCGGATGCGAGCTTCAACTGGAAGCCAGTGGAGAGAGCGGAGGAGCGGGGTGACGTGAGAGAACTTGGGAAGGTTGAACACCAGACGGGCTGCGGCGTTCTGGATGAGTTGTAGGGGTTTAATGGCACAGGCAGGGAGCCCAGCCAACAGCGAGTTGCAGTAATCCAGACGGGAGATGACAAGTGCCTGGATTAGGACCTACGCCGCTTCCTGTGTGAGGCAGGGTCGTACTCTGCGAATGTTGTAGAGCATGAACCTACAGGATCGGGTCACCGCCTTGATGTTAGTGGAGAACGACAGGGTGTTGTCCAGGATCACGCCAAGGTTCTTAGCACTCTGGGAGGAGGACACAAGGGAGTTGTCAACCGTGATGGCGAGATCATGGAACGGGCAGTCCTTCCCCGGGAGGAAGAGCAGCTCCGTCTTGCCGAGGTTCAGCTTGAGCTGGTGATCCGTCATCCACACTGATATGTCTGACAGACATGCAGAGATGCGATTCACCGCCTGGTTATCAGAAGGGGGAAAGGAGAAGATTAATTGTGTGTCGTCTGCATAGCAATGATAGGAGAGACCATGTGAGGATATGACAGAGCCAAGTGACTTGGTGTATAGCGAGAATAGGAGAGGGCCTAGAACAGAGCCCTGGGGGACACCAGTGATGAGAGCGCATGGTGCGGAGACAGATTCTCGATACATTGTAGAATAATAGTGAAGACATCAAAACTATGAAATAACACATATGGATTCATGTAGTAACCAAAAAAAGCATTAAACAAATCAAAATATATTTTATACAGCTGTGCGCACTTTTGGTATTCTCTCAACCAGCTTCATGAGGTAGTCACCTGGAATGCATTTCAATTAACAGGTGTGCCTTGTTAAAAGTTAATTTAAGGAATTTCTTTCCTTCTTCATGCATTTGAGCCACTTGTGTTGTGACAAGGTAGGGGTGGTACACAGAAGATAGCCCTATTTTGTAAAAGACCAAGTCCATATTATGGCAAGAACAGCTCAAAGAAGCAAAGAGAAATGACAGTCCATCATTACTTTAAGACATGAAGGTCAGTCAGTGCGGAACATTTCAAGAACTTTGAAAGTTTCATCAACTACAGTCACAAAAAACATTAAGCGCTATGAGGAAACTGGCTCTCATGAGGACCGCCAAAGGAGAGGAAGACCCAGAGTTACCTCTGCTGCAAAGGATGCAAAGTTCATTAGAGTTAACTGCACCTCAGAAATTGCAGCCCAAATAAATACTTCACTGAGTTCAAGTAACAGACACATCTCATCATCAACTGTTCAGAGGAGACTGCATGAATCAGGCCTTCATGGTTGAATTTCTGCAAAGAAACCACTACTAAAGGACACCAATAAGAAGAAGAGAATTTCTTGGGCCAAGAAATACAAGCAATGGACATTAGACCAGTGGAAATCTGTCCTTTGGTCTGATGAGTCCAAATTTGTGATTTTTGGTTCCAACCGCTGTGCTTTTGTGAGACATAGAGTAGGTGAACGGATGATCTCCGCATGTGTGGTTCCCACTGTGAAGCATGGAGGAGGTGATGTGATGGTGTGCGGGTGCTTTGCTGGTGACACTGTCTGTGATTTATTTAGAATTCATGCACACTTAACCAGCATGGCTACCACAGCATTCTGCAGCGATACGCCATCCCATCTGGTTTACGCATAGTGGGACTATCATTTGTTTTTCAACATGACAATGATATTTGACCAAGAAGGAGAGTGATGGAGTGCTGTATCAGATGACCTGGCCTCCACAATCACCCGAACTCAACCCTATTGGGATGGTTTGTGATGAGTTGGACCGCAGAGTGAAGGAAAAGTAGCCAACAAGTGCTCAGCATACAGTGGGGCAAAAAAGTATTTAGTCAGCCACCAATTGTGCAAGTTCTCCCACTTAAAAAGATGAGAGAGGCCTGTAATTTTCATCATAGGTACACGTCAACTGTGACAGACAAAATGAGAAAAGAAATCCAGAAAATCACATTGTAGGATTTTTTATGAATTTATTTGCAAATTATTGTGGAAAATAAGTATTTGGTCACCTACAAACAAGCAAGATTTCTGACTCTCACAGACCTGTAACTTCTTCTTTAAGAGGCTCCTCTGTCCTCCACTCGTTACCTGTATTAATGGCACCTGTTTGAACTTGTCATCAGTATAAAAGACACCTGTCCACAACCTCAAACAGTCACACTCCAAACTCCACTATGGCCAAGACCAAAGAGCTGTGAAAGGACACCAGAAACAAAATTGTAGACCTGCACCAGGCTGGGAAGACTGAATCTGCAATAGGTAAGCAGCTTGGTTTGAAGAAATCAACTGTGGGAGCAATTATTAGGAAATGGAAGACATACAAGACCACTGATAATCTCCCTCGATCTGGGGCTCCACGCAAGATCTCACCCCGTGGGGTCAAAATGATCACAAGAACGGTGAGCAAAAATTCCAGAACCACACGGGGGGACCTAGTGAATGACCTACAGAGAGCTGGGACCAAAGTAACAAAGCCTACCATCAGCAAGGGCATTGAAGATGAAACGAGGCTGGGTCTTTCAGCATGACAATGATCCCAAACACACCGCCCGGGCAACAAAGGAGTGGCTTCATAAGAAGCATTTCAAGGTCCTGGAATGGCCTAGCCAGTCTCCAGATCTCAACCCCATAGAAAATCTTTGGAGGGAGTTAAAAGTCCATGTTGCCCAGCGACAGCCCCAAAACATCACTGCTCTAGAGGAGATCTGCATGGAGGAATGGGCAACAATACCAGCAACAGTGTGTCAAAACCTTGTGAAGACTTACAGAAAACGTTTGACCTGTGTCATTGCCAACAAAGGGTATATAACAAAGTATTGAGATAAACTTTTGTTATTGACCAAATACTTATTTTCCACCATAATTTGCAAATAAATTCATTAAAAATCCTACAATGTGATTTTCTGGATTTTTTTTCTCATTTTGTCTGTCATAGTTGAAGTGTACCTATGATGAAAATTACAGGCCTCTCTCATCTTTTTAAGTGGGAGAACTTGCACAATTGGTGGCTGACTAAATACTTTTTTGCCCCACTGTATGTGTGAACTCCTTCAAGACGGTTGGAAAAGCATTCCAGGTGAAGCTGGTTGAGAGAATGCCAAGAGTGTGCAATATATTTTGATTTGTTTAACACTTTTTTGGTTGCTACATGATTCCATATGTGTTATTTCATAGTTTTGATGTCTTCACTAATATTCTACAATGTAGAAAAATGCAAAAATAAAGAAGAACCCTTGAATGAGTAGGTGTATCCAAACTTTTGACTGGTACTGTATGTGTGCAGCTGTGCACTTTATGTCACTGTAGCTGTGCAAATAGGGAATCATTATATGCCCTCCTGTGTCTCTATAGCTTGTTTGCTGTCACATGCGGTAAACACATGCAGGCCTGTGTACGATATCTGGTAGGGTTATGCTTCGATCCCACCGACAGAGTTTTTTTGCGCAAATTGGAAGCAGCATCATCAGGATATGTATGCAACAAATGTTCACCTTCTACTACCATTTCTGTCAAATTGTATTTTCCTGACTAAATATCATATGTTTCTATGTTTTTATGCATGATATACTGTAGTTATCTTTTGTGAAAAATATTTTACAAATAAAATCTAACCCGCATTACCCATATCACCCATATAGGGCGCAAATTAGCTAAACCAGCTACCCTGTTATTATTTGGGGATGAAGGACTGTGGGCCAGCGCAGCCTTGCCTCCCGGATGACCCCAAGACTGTCTTTGTTAAGGAGTAACGTGCCTTCACCCCTGACTACTAACGTTACAAGGCCTTTCAGTATCTCGACTACCCAACAGCGGAGTGAGACTGGAGAAATGGCAGCCAAAAAGGTCTAAAAAAAGCACACCACATTGCACAACATATATGGCAGGGGTAGGCGGGCTGATTTTTGTCCGAGCGGATGGTCGGGAGGAGGGTTAAACAGGAAATTTACCACAACTAAGCCCAAAAAGAGATTGCATTTTAAAATAAAAAATGTATACCTTGATTACATTGAGGCATGATCACATATTGTGGGAATGCTTGGGGACAAAATACAAATCTTGTCTAAAGATGTGGGCTCGGTGGTGGCACAGATGAGCTCAGCCTACATAAACACAGTACATGACAACCGAGAATATGCATCCATTATAGCAGACATCGTTATGTTATTGGCAAAACAGGGGATTGCATTTATTTAACTAGGCAAGTCAGTGAAGAACAAACTCTTATTTACAATGACGGCCTACTGAGGAACAGTCAACCCTGTCTTGTTCAGGGGTAGAACAAGGTTTTTACCTGGTCAGCTCGGGGATTCGATGCAGCAATCTTTCGGTTACTGGCCCAACGCTCTAACCACTATTCATCATCATGCCCTGCCACATGATGAGAGGGCATGGGGCATGATGAGCCCAAGACCTCAAGCAACCAGGGCAACTTCTAAGAAATGTCCCACTTCCACACAAAAAGAGAAGTGGCATTTATTGCCAAGCTACACACGTCACTGAATCTCACTAGCCACGAAACACAAAATGAATTCATAGCAATTACCGCGGATGTGGCTAGAAAATAAATAATTTGGGAGGTAGAGGCCAATGGCTTTTTAACTCTAATGGTTGACTAGGCACGCAGCTACAAAACAGAGGAGATGACTGTGTGCACCCGTTACAGAAAACAAATGGAAGTTCAAGAACGGTTCATGGGCTTTGTCGACTGTTCAGAGCGGGCAAACGCAGAGGCCATATACACCCACATCAAGCAGTTCCTGCAAGAGCACAGTATTTCCAACCTACCTGTGGCTGCCCAGTGCTAAATGGAGCCGCTGTCATGGCTGGCAAAGTGAACGGAAAATGCGCCAGGAACATACAGCGGCAGTCTACATTCACTGCATGGCCCACATGCTCAATCTGTTGTTGAAGGCCTGCACAGTTAACCGGACAGCCTCGCGGTTTTCTTCCATCTTGGAAAGTCTTCTTTTTACTGCCAGGTACTCACCATGCCGTCCTGGAGATGGGTCAGGAACGGTCATCTTCCCTGTCACTTCTCCACATCAAGTGACATTGCCAAAACTATAGACCCAGAACAGCTTATCTACGCATATGATGCAAAGACCTTACGTTGGATGCTGCTCCACCACTAACCTGTTTGGGATAGGGGGCAGTATTTTCACGGCCGGATAAAAAACGTACCCGATTTAATCTGGTTATTACTCCTGCCCAGAAACTACAATATGCATATAATTAGTAGATTTGGATAGAAAACACCCTAAAGTTTGAATGGTGTCTGTGAGTATAACAGAACTCATATGGTAGGCCAAAACCTGAGAAGATTCTATATGGGAAGTGCCCTGTCTGACCATTTCTTGTCCTTCTATAGCCTCTTTATCGAAAATACAGGATCTCTGCTGTAACGTGACATTTTCTAAGGCTTTCATTGGCTCTAGGAAGGCGCCAGAACGTGGAATGATAGCTCTGCAGTCTCTGGGCGAAAAATAGCAGGGGTTTTGGTGAATGGTCCTTCTGAGGACAATGGCACTGGCGCACGCGTGCATGTGACGACTCCATGTTTTTCTTTCAGTGTTTGAACGGATACAACGTCTCCCGGTTGGAATATTATCGCTATTTTACGAGAAAAATCGCATAAAAATTGATTTTAAACAGCGTTTGACATGCTTCGAAGTACGGTAATGGAATATTTTGAAATGTTTTGTCACGAACAAAACGGAGCTATTTGGATATAACTATGGATTATTTGGAACCAAAACAACATTGTTTGTTGAAGTAGAAGTCCTGGGAGTGCATTCTGACGAAGAACAGCAAAGGTAATCCAATTTTTCTTATAGTAAATCTGAGTTTGGTGAGTGCCAAAATAGCTAGCCGTGATGGCCGGGCTATGTACTCAGAATATTGCAAAATGTGCTTTCACCGAAAAGCTATTTTAAAATCGGACACCGCGATTGCATAAAGTTTTTTGTCAACGTTTATCGTGAGTAATTTAGTAAATTCACCGGAAGTTTTCGGTGGGTATGCTAGTTCTGAACAAAACATGCTAATGTAAAAAGCTGTTTTTTGATATAAATATGAACTTGATTGAACAAAACATGCATGTATTGTATAACATAATGTCCTAGGAGTATCATCTGATGAAGATCATCAAAGGTTAGTGCTGCATTTAGCTGTGGTTTTGGTTTTTGTGACATATATGCTAGCTTGAAAAATGGGTGTGTGATTATATCTGGCTGGGTACTCTCCTGACATAATCTAATGTTTCGCTTTCGCTGTAAATCCTTTTTGAAATCGGACAATGTGGTTAGATAAAGGAGAGTCTTATCTTTCAAATGATGTAAAATAGTCATATGTTTGAGAAATTGAAATTTATAGCATTTTTAAGGTTTTTCGTATTTCGCGCCAGGCGCTACCATTGGTTATTGGCGAGGAGTTCCGCTAGCGGAACGCCTGTCCATAAGAGTAAAAGTGTTATTTTTTAATCACTGTTGCTTTGGCAGCTACTATGCCATTTATAGCCTACACTGAATGCTTTTGTTTGTAACCATAATTGCTTAATTTCCAGAACGAAGTGTTTCAATATTTGTTTGTTGAATTTCATGAAAGCTGCTTGACGTTGATATTCATATTATATAACTTCGATTACTTCTCAGGGTTTATTGTGTCAAAATAAAACAATTGTCGTTGTTCACACTTTAGTGATGCTGCATTATAGGCTCATGGCGTTTGTCCTTTGCATTGGTCTTGGTCTGGGTTGAACGTTTATTTTCATGAGAGAGCGGGATCAGTGACGCCGACAGGAATCCCAAGGCCATGATAATACAGTTATGAACATAATGAACAGATTATGCCAGTCATGTATAATTAACAAAAAGCCTTTCTCTGCTAAAATTGAAATCTTTGTGAAATGTGTATAGGCCTAGTTGTTTTCCCTCTTACAGTTAAGGCTCGCACACATTGCACCGAATGTAGATCTAGCATTCGCCTGCCGATCATTCAGCAAGCATCATTTTAGAGACCACCCGCTGTAGACGTTTGACTGCCGACATTTTTCATGCAATTCTACATGTAAAATTGGTGCGGAAATTACATTGAGGTGCTAAGTACTCTCGGCCAGCCAACGGTATTGGCTTCTCTGAGACCTTACATGTGACAAGAGTTCAGAAGTGTTTGTTTTGTTCTTTTGTTAGAGACCAATAAATGAATTGACGCATTTGCCTATTTCCTTAAACTGTACACTAATCCGAGCCGATATGCCTGTGCTATTTTGTAGCATAGCCCACTCACTTTGTACATTCCTGTTTGGTCTGGTCCTGCAATTTGATTGATGCACATGATTTTATTATATTATGTACTGCACCTGATTTTATGTTGGCCTACTTTTAATATACGGTGTCATTGAGTGTCCTGAAAAGTGTACGGAAAATGTATTATTTTTAAAGAAATGTAATTTGCAAACAGTTGAAATAAATTGTTATTTGTATGTAAAGCAGTAGCCTGTGCATGTTACCAATAAAACAGCAGTAATTTATCATTTGTTTACTCTATAGCATATTCATCTCAGACATGGGGCGCTCTGTTCATGCCGGGTATTGATTTCTAGCAGCATTTATTGCCTGTAATTCACAATCCGTTTAAACATGAAAAAGATGGGAAGGCCTGTTATGAAATACTCCTGCTTCGGCATCCCAAAAGGAATTTGGACTGGCGTTCACGCTCTGAAGTACACTCCGGGCTCCGCACACCTGGTTAGAGACTGCTGCCACTGTCCATCAGTGTTGGTTCTTAACCTGTCAGCTCTGAATAGAGTGATACATCCCGTAGCGGCTAGCTCATATAGCCACAGCCAAGAAGCCAGTAATTCGAACAGCGCAGCAAATAACCGATTGTTGAGTTGCTGCTGTCAGTGTAATACAATCGTGGGAAATACGATTGTAAAGCAATTGGCCATATGCCTACTGAAAATAGTAGAATTCTGTCTCTCCGTAGCTACCATAATTATTTCTCAATAGCCAGAGAAGCCTACAGTTGAAGTCGGAAGTTTACATAGACTTAGGTTGGAGTCATTAAAAGTCGTTTTTTCAACCACTCCACAAATTTCTTGTTAGCAAACTATAGTTTTGGCAAGTCGGTTAGGACATCTACTTTGTGCATGACACAAGTCATTTTTCCAACAATTGTTTACAGACAGATTATTTCACTTATAATTCACTGTATCACAATTCCAGTGGGTCAGAAGTTTACATACACTAAGTTGACTGTGCCTTTAAACAGCTTGGAAGACCTCCACAAGACCTTGTAGACCTCCACAAGTCTGGTTCATCCTTGGGAGCAATTTCCAGACACCTGAAGGTACCACGTTCATCTGTACAAACAATAGTACGCAAGTCATACCGCTCAGGAAGGAGACGCGTTCTGTATCCCAGAGATGAACGTACTTTGGTGCGAAAAGTGCAAATCAATCACAGAACAACAGCAAATGACCTTGAAGATGCTGGAGGAAACAGGTACAAAAGTATCTATATCCAGAGTAAAACGAGTCCTATATATCGACATAACCTGAAAGGCCACTCAGCAAGGAAGAAGCCACTGCTCCAAAACCGCCATAAAGCGGTTTGCAACTGCACATGGGGACAAAGATTGTACTTTTTGGAGAAATGTCCTCTGGTCTGATGAAACAAAAATAGAACTGTTTGGCCATAATGACCATCATTATGTTTGGAGGAAAAAGGGGAGCCTTGCAAGCCAAAGAACACCATCCCAATCGTTAAGCAGGGGGGGTCAGCATCATGTTGTGGGGGTTCTTTGCTGCAGGAGGGACTGGTGCACTTCACAAAATAGATGGCATCATGAGGAGGAAAATTATGTGGATATATTGAAGCAACATCTCAAGATATCAGTAAGGAAGTTAAGGCTTGGTCGCAAATGGGTCTTCCAAATGAACAATGACCCCAAGCATACTTCCAAAGTTCTGGCAAAATGGCTTAAGGACAACAAAGTCAAGGTTTTGGAGTGGCCATCATAAAGCCCTGACTTCAATCCTATAGAAAAGTTGTGGGCAGAACTGAAAAAGTGTGTGCGAGCAAGGAGGCATACAAACCGGACTCAGTTACACAAGCTCTGTCAGGAGGAATGGGCCAAAATTCACCCAACTTATTGTGAGAAGGTTGTGGAAGGCTACCAAAATGTTTGACCCAAGTTAAACAATTTAAAGACAATGCTACCAAATACTAATTGAGTGTATGTAAACTTGTGACCCACTGAGAATGTGATTAAATAAATAAAAGCTGAAATAAGTCATTCTCTCTACTATTATTCTGACATTTCACATTCTTAAAATAAAGTGGTGATCCTAACTGACCTAAGACAGGGAATTCTTACTCGGATTAAATGTCAGGAATTGTGAAAAACTGAGTTTAAATGTATTTGGCTAAGGTGTATGTAAACTTCCGACTTCAACTGTATATAGGCTATTGTAACTAGCGGAGCGCACCCGCCATATCGTCGGTGAGTTGAGTGCGTAGTGCCCGGCTTTATCAATGCGAAGTAAGTGCTGGGAATTTTTTTGAGGACAACAATTTCCTCATTTGGGCTAGATGGATGTCATATTGTAGGTATACCATCGGTGTGCCTCCCCTCTTTTCATAGCCTCGTCTATTTGTTGCATTCAATACTAAGTTGTTTTTTAATTCTCAGTTTGTGCCAGTCAATTCGATAATTTTTGGGGTATTAAATAGGTTCTGCTAACATCTCCAGTCATGTCAAATGACATAGGATTTCTAAAAGGCCACATTTTCCCGGACCATAGAAACTCCGTTGCGCTGCACTGCATAGGCTACGCTCTCTGCCGAGCTCTGTTCAGTTCTGTTTTGCAAACAATGACTGAGTTAGACATATTACAATGAATAGACCTACTGTTACCGAATATACTCATCACATTAGGATTTAAATGTGATGATTCATGGAATGCTTTATTATAGGCCTAAAGAGGATGTTTGTGTGGAAAAACATATACAGCTTCCCCAAACTTGAAACCCACGCGCCACCTGCGGAATATATATATATATATATATATATATATATATATATATATATATATATATATAGTGTGTGTGTGTGTGTATATATATATACATATATATGTATATATGTTTTTTTTATTTAACCAAGAAAGTCAACTAAGAACAAATTATTATTTACAATGACGACCTAGCAAGAGGCAAAAGGCTTCCTGTTTAGAGCGCACATTGGGGCTCTCGTCTTGTTGTGTGACTGAGTGGCTTAGTGTGACCCTCTCCCCTCTACCCATTCTCCCTCCGGCCAGCCAGACTAGTCAGTCAGTGAGTTCCAAATATGGCCTCCTGTATCCTGTGTCTCCACAGTGTTAAAGTTATTTTAGGAAAGAAGGCTACCCATCCATCCACTCAACCAACCACAGGGCCTGTAGGTGCAGCTGTTGATAGTTACTGGGCAGATATATGATCATGGTCTCATATGTCAAATCAATTTGTATTTGTCACATGCGCTGAATACAGGTGTAGACCTTACCGTGAAATAGTTAAGAAAATATTTACTAAATAAACTTTTTTTTAAAGTAACAAAAATGAGGCTACAATGCTGTCACGTTCGCTGGAATAAATGTCGGACCAAGGCGCAGCATGAGTAGCGTTCCACATCTTTATTATAAAGTGAAACTTAGCAAAATACAAAACAAACAATAAATGACTAAACGAACCGTGACTACAGAGATGCTACATGCACTAACTCAAAACAATATCCCATAAACACAAGTGAGAAAAACAGCTACCTAAATATGATCCCCAATTAGAGACAACAATTACCAGCTGCCTCTAATTGGGAATCATACAAAACACCAACATAGAAAAAAGAAACTAGACCCCCACATAGAAAATATAAACTAGACTAACCCCCCAGTCACGCCCTGACCTACTCCACCATAGAAAATAAGAACTCTCTATGGTCAGGACGTGACAAATGCCTTTGGAAAGTATTCAGACCCCTTGACTTTTTCCACATCTTGTTAAGTTATAGCCTTATTCTAAAATTGATTAAATAAATACAAATCATCAGCAATAATGTATTAACTATTATTCTACAACGTAGAAAACAGTAAAAATGTATTAAAACCCTGGAATGAGTAGTGTGTCCACACTTTTGACTGGTGGGGCGGCAGGTAGCCTAGTGGTTAGAGCATTGGGCCAGTAACCAAAAGGTTGCTAGATCAAATCCCCGAGCTGACAAGGTAACAATCTGTTGTTCTCCCCCTGAACAACGCAGTTGTTCCTAGGCTGTCATTGTAAATAAGAATTTGTTCTTAACTGACTTGCCTAGTTAAAAAAATTATATTTCAGTTTTTTATTTTTTACAAATTTGCAAAAATATCTCAACTTTTTTTGCTTTGTCATTTAGGGGATTGTGTGTAGATTGATGACAAAAAAAACCGATGTAATCAATTTTAGAATAAGGCTTTACGTAACAAAAAGTCAAGGGGTCTGAATACTTTCCGAAGGGGTACCGGTACCGAGTCGATGCGAGGGGATACAGGTTAGTCAAGGTAATTTGTACATGTAGGTAGCGGTAAAGTGACTATACATAAATAATAAACAGTGAGTAGCAGCAGTGTAAAAAACAAAGGGGGAGTGTCAATGCAAATAGTCCGGGTTGTCATTTGATTCATTGTTCAGCTTGGGGGTAGAAGCTTCGGTACTGCTTGCCGTGCTGTAGCAGAGAGAACAGTCTATGACTTGGGTGACTGGAGTCTTTAACAATTTCCTTCCTCTGACACCACCAAGTATATAGGTTCTGGATGGCAGGAAGCTTGGCCCCAGTGATGTACTCGTGCCAGGTCTCTGATCTCCTCCCTATAGGCTGTCTCATCGTTGTCGGTGATCATGCTTACCACCGTTGTGTCGTCAGCAAACTTAATGATGGTGTTGGAGTCGTGCTTGGCCACGCAGTCGTGTGTGAACAGGGAGTACAGGAGGGGACTAAGCACGTAGCCCTGAGGGGCCTGTGTGTTGAGGATCAGCATGGCAGATGTGTTGTTGCCTACCCTTACCACCTGGGGGTGGCCCATCAGGAAGTCTGACAGTGTGTGTGTAGGGAGGGTTCCCTTGTCAAACAGGTGGAGGAGGGTTCTTGTTAAAAAAAAAATATCATGCACAGTGCTGCAGTAGTCAGGCAACAGAGCTTGGCCCAAAATGTGTTGCATGGTTGTCCCAAATCACGTTTTGACAACTGAATGGGAACTTGCCTGCCTGCCCATTTGATCGATGCCAAATACATTTGCTAACTGTGAATAACAGTCATTCAGAATAGCTAGCAGCAAAGTGGTTCACATTTCTTGCTAGCTAACCAAATGACACCTGCACCTCTAGCTGTAGCCATCGAAAAATGATATTAGGGGAAAAAGTCACTCACCCACTCCTCCAATAATATGACATGCTCCCAGCAGATATCTAGCTAACATCAGGCTCCGTGCCTTTAGCTTGCTAAATAAATAGCTAGCTACATGAATATATATCCTAGCCTAGGTATTTAATAACTCCAAAAGACAAAAACGTAGCTATATGTTGTTGTAACATTTAAACTTAAAACATTATTCATTTTTTGCACTGCATGGATCACCACTGCGGTTGAATGCAGCACTGCTGCATGGTACACTCAAAATGTATTGTAGTGGAGTAGCGCTGTAAAAGGGACATACGAAAGGAGCGCAATTGAAGTTCACTGAAATTCACCGATGCGAGTGCATTAGGCTGAAATTTCAAAAAGTAGATGACTCAACTGTTGACTAATTTATACTCGCTTGTGTGTCCTATTCGGCCTGCGGGCCTTGTGTTTGACACATGTGCGCTTGCCTATTAGCCACATTGTGACTGACTTGTGATCATTGCCCTTGCTAGTTTGAGTGTATATACATTCACAGCCTTAGTTACAGTCATACATTTTTGTTAAAAATATTGAGTAATTGAAACTGAAACCAAATAGGTGGCGGCAGCAAACAATGCATCAGGCCAGCTGTGATTTACAACCAGATAGCAATCTTTTTAGACTACCAAGAAATGTATTGGTGAATTATATGAATCATATATTGAACCGCATCCATCTATTCTGCCAACAATGCATTACTGTAAGGCATGTAATTTCTTGTCAAATAGAACGTATTTGTGAAAGTTGGTTTTGAATCAAACTGGGAATTGGATATTTTTTACTGATATAATTGTCTGGTTGGTTCATATCTGCAAAGTAGTTCAAATGCTGTCAGTTCCACTTTAACTAATCACTAGCTCCTACCTGGAATATCCCGACTGACTGGCTGGGTCTGTAACTGGAGCCCTGCACAGTCTCTAGTGTCCTGTCAGTGGGTGGCATCATATGGGGCATTGTGTGAGTGACACAAAAGCTCCCATGTTTACTGTGCCCACACACACACACACACACACACACACACACACACACACACACACACAATCAGTGGGTAACAATTAAGTACATCACTGTGATTGTTGTCAATTAAAATAATAGCTTATTAAATAGCAATTTCTCAACAAGAAAGGGGGGGAAAACTGAAAACTAGCTGTTATTGGCAGAGAGGTTTGGAACTCTTTCTTATTGACTTGACTAGTTAAATAAAGATTAAATAAATACAAATAAAATAGTAGCCTACAATTGGGAAAAACTTAACGCATAAAGGTAAAAACAATATCTAGACCTAGGCCTGTATCATAAGATCATTTGAGTAATTTTGGTTCAGGTCATGCTATGATATGAACAAATGAATCTAGCCTGAGAGCATATTTCTGTCCTGCCCTTTGGAGCAGCATATAATGTACATGGCCTTTTCATTGCAAAAGTCCTGATCTTCTTAAAAATATGTTTACTGGGATGTATCCAGTCCGGGTGATGATTGCACATCTCTGGGAGGAAGGACGTCAACATTGCACAGCAGCTGAAACCTGGTTCCATCTGAGTGAAAGCTCCTTGGCCACAACACCAGGCTCCAGATAATTAAAGCTATAAAGGAGGAAAGCAGACGAAATAGACAAGACATTGAAACCTTTCATACCAGCAATAACATTAGTTGACCCCCAAGTCCAAGCAATAAACTCAAAGCACAAAGACAAAATACCTGAAGTGTTGCTTGTTCACTCTCAATCATCTCCTTGTAATAGTGGCGGTACTTGGGTTTATGCTGAAAGATAAATTCCAGAAAAATAGGTTAAAACATAAATGAATTCATGTTCTATAGCTTGTTATTGCCTGCCGACTGCTACAGCTGTACTAAAATGCCCTGTACACACTTAACCTGCTTCCATCCCAACAATGAAGGCAATGTAGACACAAGTAATAACTCTACCTACATATTACCTCGACTGACCGGTACCCCTATATATAGCCTCGCTATTGTTATTTTTCTGCTGCTCTTTAATTATGTTACTTTCATTTCTTCGTTTTTTAGGTATTTTCTTAAAACTGCATTGTTGGTTAAGGGCTTGTAAGTAAGCATTTCACTGTAAGGTCTACAACTGTTTTATTGGGCGCATGTGACAAATAACATTTGATTTGGTAGCTAGGTAGTTAAACATGACAAACTGGCAAACATGAAAAAGATTATCATCATGTAATGCATGCCTTGGCACATCAGCAATCCACATTAACAGCAGAATGCAACAGGCCACATCTGTAAACAATGGTTTATTGCAGTTCGAAGCAAGCTATAACGGTACCTGTATGCAACTGTCTACCTAGTTAGCTAGTTAGCTAACAATAGCTAGCGATGAAAATGACTTTTTATACAGTTGAGATAGTTACATGTACATACGCTATTATCTTAGCATTTTAACTGTAGACTCTTACCGGTGTATGGATTATGATGATTCATTGCAGATTGAAACACTTTCAAAATAATCCTTCCCTTTTGGCTTCAGCCAGTCTAGACTGCTTTAACCACTATGTCGATACCAGCAGCTGTATTCAGGACAACACTGGTATTGAAATCTGTAGCTACACTTTATATGTAGTCCATGATGAAAATATCTGGGGTAGCAGAGAGCATGATGTGCCATTTGACAGAGCATTTTGACAAAAATGATTTATTTATTTTAAATTCAAATGCCTCTCCTTTGAAGTAGTGGCATGCGTCATATGCCCAGATTTCTGTAATGGGTCACATATTATTTGCATTAAAGGCCCAGTGCAGTCAAAAACACGATTTTTTTCCTGTGTTTTATATATTTCCACACTTAGGTTGGAATAATACTGTGAAATTGTGAAAATGATGATAATCAGTGAAAGAGCTGTTTGAAAAGACCGCCTGAAATGTCAGCCTCTTAATAGACCATTTTTTGTATTTAACCTTTATTTAACTAGGCTACTGTAATATTCATATGTGAATACATACTGAATTATAATTGGATGCATTTTACCGCCGTATCATACTGTGCGGTGATTGGTTAAGACCACCCAGACGGTTAGGTCATGGGCAGTTGATCGTGGTTGGAGATAGGTCAACATGTATTTGTAGCTAGTTAATAAAGAGTTATGTTAAGAAACATCCTGTAGTTCTGCGTTTTATTATCTTGTACAAAGTGTACAAAACAAGACATGGTGTCAGAGTAAATGGTCTTAAAAAATTGATTTTTCTGGAGTTCCTTCACCTCGAATGGACTGGGAGTCTACAAACTTACCCGATGCATGGCGTAAGTACAAACAGCATGTGGAGCTAATGTTCACGGGTCCTCTGAAGGAAAGAGGAGAAGAGGAAAAATGTAGCTACCTGCTCCTCTGGATCGGTGAAAATAGGAGAGATATTTACAACACATGGACACTTACCGATGCTGAATCAAAGGTACTGAAAACATACTACGATCGTTTTGAAGCATATGTTGTGCCGAAGACTAATACAATTTTCGCTAGGTACAAATTCCATGAGAAAGTACAGGGAGCTAGCGAGTCTTTTGAACAGTTTGTGACTGAGCTGCGTCTGCTTGTGAAAGATTGTGATTATGCAAACAAGGGATTCTCAGCAACTCAGCTTTCACTGTAGAAATGACATCTTAACATTTCAAACAAATACAATACCAAAGCATGTCAAGTGAACTTTCAATAACAAGTTTACAGTCTGGAACGCTTTTAGGGCAGCGATCCGCCTACACCCTTTGACATTTCACAGGTCGAGGACAGCTCTGGGCTTGACCTCTCTTCCTGACCTTGTGCGATATGATGTTGAGCATGCTTCTGTGTCAGTCAACAGCTCTTGTGGTGTTGCAGGTAAGTGTGGTGTATGTTGTGCTGTGTGTGTGTGTGTTTAGTCCATCACGTTCTCTTTCAGGGGAACAGTTCATCTCATCAGTGTGTTGTTCTTTTGTGTTCAGTAAGTGACGACGATTGCGGCCGTACAGTGCTCCTTCTGCTGTGCGGACATGATATGAACGTTCAGTGTCAGCTGGCTGGATGACGACTGCTGGTTTCCAGAGGCCATGCTCCTGGATTCTAACTGACTCTCCGTCGATCAGTGGTTGCAGTGGTTTAGCTGACCTGTCGTAGTATCGCTTTTGTTGTTGTTGTCTCTGTGCACGTTTTTCATGCATTTCCTTGTAGCTGACAACCTCAGGTTGCAGCTGCTGGTTGGTGCTGGGAAGGGTTGAGCGAAGTCTGCGGCTCATCAACAGCTGGGCTGGTGATTTGAAGTTGTCAACTGGAGTGTTGCGGTATTCAAGGAGACTGAGGTAGGGGTCTCTCTTGTCTGCTTTTGCTTTGTCCATGAGTGATTTAGCAATCTGCACAGATTTTTCAGCAAGGCCATTACTTTGAGGGTAATGTGGGCTTGTGGTGACGTGTGAACTCCCATGCTTTTGTGAAGGATTCAAACTCATTTGATTTGTAACAGGGCCCATTGTGAGATATTAAAGTCTCTACAATGCCATACCTGGCAAAGGCTGCTTTCAGCTTGTGTATCACAGCTGCAGATGTGGTGCTGTGAAGCTTGTCGAGTTCGAAGTATCTGCTGTAGTAGTCCACTGTTACGATGTAGTCCTCGTTGTTCCAGGTGAACAGATCGGTTGCCACAACCTGCCAGGGTCGGTCTGGGATACAGTGAGGTAACATTGGCTCTTTGGTGTTTGAGGGGCGTCTTTCAAGACAGATGGTGCATCTACCAACAATGTCCTCTATTTGTTTGCACATTCCAGGCCAAAACAAAATGTCCCGTGCTCTCTGTTTGCACTTTTCCATGCCCATGTGTCCAGCATGGATCTTTGTCAAAATCTCTTCTCTGAGACTGGTAGGAATAATGATTTTCTCTCCTTTGAAAATGATTCCGTTGATCTGTGATAGTTCATCACGATGGTTCCAGAATTCTGAGACGCTCTGAGGGCATTTTCTCCTCTCCTCAGGCCATCCATCCTGTATGACTTTCCTCAGCTGTGTGAGTTGTGAGTCCTTGTCTGTTTCTGCTTGGATCTCCTTCAGTTTCGTGTCACTAACTGGTAAGTTGCTGTACACAGTGTGCACTTGCATGTCCATGCCCTCACTGAGGCTGCTGTCCTTGTAGGTAAGAAACTTCCTGGAGAGTGTGTCTGCGACAGGGATGTCTTTGCCTGGACGGTGAGTGATTGTGAAGTCGTATTTTTGTAGTTGAAGGATCATTCTCTGTAGCATTGGCGGGGCTGCAGCTAGTGGTTTCCTCATGATTGACTCAAGGGGCTTGTGGTCGAATTTACCAGTTGAAGTTAATAAAGCATTTTGTTGAAATCTTTTGTTTTTTATGCACTACCTCACTGCTTTAGCACATAGCCACATTCACGTGTTCCAATGTGAATTATTTAAGAGATGGGTGGGTTTAAGGCTTTAGAGGGTGTGAACGATGCTAAATGGGCATAAACAAAGTACAGCACATTAGATATACAATAATGGGTAATTTAATACTGTAAAAGGTTTGCCTAATGGCGTAACTTAGTGAGATAATGTTCAGAGAAAAAAAGCATTTTTCTCCTAAATGGGATTATAAATGTATTAACTATTAAAGCAGCATTACTTCATGTTTCCTCAAACTATATATGTGTATGATATGCCATTTGGAGGGATATCTCCAACCACCAACACACCATCCCGGGACAAGGCCGAGTATAGCCCACAAAGATCTCCGCCACAGCACAGCCCAAGGGGGGGGCGCCAACCCAGACAGGAAGACCACGTCAGTGACTCAACCCACTCAAGTGACGCACCCCTCCCAGGGACGGCATGGAAGAACACCAGTAAGGCAGTGATTCAGCCCCCGTAATAGGGGTAGAGGCAGAGAATCCCAGTGGAAAGAGGGGAAACCGGCCAGGCAGAGACAGCAAGGGTGGTTCTTTGCTCTAGCCTTTCCGTTCACCTTCACACCCCTGGGCCAGACTACACTTAATCATAGGACCTACTGAAGAGATGTGTCTTCAGTAAAGACTTAAAGGTTGAGACTGAGTCTGCGTCTCTCACATGGGTAGGCAGACTATTCCATAAAAATGGAGCTCTATAGGAGAAAGCCCTGCCTCCAGCTGTTTGCTTAGAAATTCTAGGAACAATTAGGAGGCCCGCGTCTTGTGACCGTAGCGTACGTGTAGGTATGTACGGCAGGACCAAATCGGAAAGATGGGTAGGAGCAAGCCCATGTAATGCATTGTAGGTTAGCAGTAAAACCTTGAAATCAGCCCTTGCCTTAACAGGAAGCCAGTGTAGGGAGGCTAGCACTGGAGTAATATGATCACATTTTTTGGTTCTAGTCAGGATTCTAGCAGCCGTATTTAGCACTAACTGAAGTTGATTTAGTGCTTTATCCGGGTAGCCGGAAAGTAGAGCATTGCAGTCAATCTATGGATTTCACATGACTGGGCAGGGGCGCAGCCATGGGTGGGCCTGGGAGGGTATAGGCTCACCCACTTGGGAGCCAGGCCCACCCACTGGCCACTCTCCCATAAATCCCATACTGGTGAAGTGCTGTAGAAACTGTTGTCCTTCTGGCAGGTTCTCCCATTGCAGGCAAGGAACTCTGCAGTTCTGTCAGAGTGGTCATTGAGTTCTTGGTCACCTCCCTGACCAAGGTCCTTGCCTGGTTGCTCAGTTTGGTCGGACGGCCAGCTCTGGGCAGTCTGGGTAGTTCCATATTTTTTCAATTTCCCAGTGATGGAGACAGCTGTGCTTTTTAAACTTTAAAACACTCTAGAAATTATTTTACACCCATCCCCAGATATATTCCTCATCATAATTCTGTCTCTGAAATCTACGGACAGTTCCTCGGACCTCATTGTATAGTTTATGCACTGTTAACTGTGGGACCCTATATAGACAGGTGTGTTTCTTTCTAAATCATGTCCAAACAATTGGCCACAGGTGGACTTCAATCAAATTGTAGTGACATCAAGGATGACCAAAGGAAATTGGATGCACCTGAGCTCAATTTGCAAGGTTATAGCAAAGGTGTAAAATAATTTAGCAAACATTTCTAAAAACATGATTTTATTGTGTGTAGAAAAAAATCTTAATTGTAGAAAAAAATATTTAATCCATTTTGAATTCAGGCTGTAACAAAATGTTGAATAAGTTAAGGGGTATGAATACTTTCTGAAGGCACTGTATATTAGTCCTGGTCTATGGTCTTTTCTCCATATTTGGTGTATCCAAAAACCAGGAGAACATGAGATTTTCCCACAGAGATTTTCCTTGTCCAGGAAACATCTGACAGAAAGAATGGGTCAACCAAACTTCCCAATCATTCAGAGCACCCCAGTGGGCAGAATGTCCACCTACCGGCCCCCATAGACAATTAGAGCTTTGGCTCTTGCCTGTCACACAGAGGGCCCAGGCCTGTGCAGAGGGGCAGGGTGGCATTCTCCAGACCCACCCAACCAGAACGACTGGGTCACGAGCTGAACTGGCACATTATTGATTTACAACAACTTTTGATTATAGTTACACAAATGGGGAAGGATGGTCCCTGCCTGATGCTTTGATAAACCCTTTTCACTCGTCTTGACTAAGGGACTGACTGACTCTACTCCTGAACATGCTGGAGATAATATTTAGTTATTGCTGTAGAAGATTTAATGCCCTGCCATCCACCCAATAACAGAGGCTGTGTCGTTATTTGTCTTCTCTCTACTCAGGAAATGTAATACAGGCACCAGGCAGAGCACTCTAATAAAATGCAAGGGATTAAATCCCATTATCACAGTTTACAGCATGTATAAAAGGTGCAGTGACTTGCTTACGTAGGTGTGTTATGGAAAAGAACACTGGATCCCTAAGGTCACACAATCCTGTTCCAACAACACTGATTGGATCTTTGGCATTTAATTAAATATTAGATGAAAAACAAATGTCCACATTTCTATTCTTACTTATTGGCTGCATGTTGTTCAAAATAATATCAGGGGAAATAAATTCAATCAATGAAATAAAAACAAAAAAAGGTAGCCTGGCACTAGTCTTGTGATTTCTCTTTAGTTTTTCATGCTTTAATAATTAGTGCCCTAAAGCTCATGATGATCACACAAAGAAGCATCATGAATAGTGCAGTCTGTATAACCCACAACCATGCTGAGAACTCTGCTTTTGGAAGACTCAGCATTCTGAGTAGAACTTAGTTAGAATCAGCTCCTCCAAAAGAAACCAGATTTGATCCCTCATTAGTTGAACTGCATTCTGCTCCTCCCAGATAAACCAGATCAAATCCCTCATTGGTTAAAATACAGGAAGCAGAAGCACTGATTCTCATGAAACCAACTAATGTCGGTGATGAATTCATCTATATAACCTCTAAATAACTTAAGGATAGACGGAGAGAAATTATGTTAACATGAGCAGCACCGGGGATATTGAGATGAGTGAGAATGGGGCATCATACACGCACCCAAAAATCTGAGGAGGCACAAGTATGTAACTATGGCTGGGTGGTGGTCCGAAAAGGGGCTAGGCCCCCGGGCCATAAGTTGGATAATTTTGCCTTTTTCAAACATTTGAAAGTGATTTTTCCTGCAATCTAGAGCCATAATCATTATCCTTAAATCTATGTAAAAAATATCTGTTTATTTTTCTGCATAGCTAAGCATCCCTCCTGAGCTGTCTGTAGCCTCCTGATGCTTCTCTGAATCTCTGCTAAAATATGGGTAAAAGATTGAAAGGAATGCGAGTCTTATTCAGTACATTTAGTAATTGCTTGCTTTTCTAAAGTCTACCAACCTTGCCAGCAGGCATGAATATGTACCACTTTACATTTTTATGCCTGAGAAAATGAAAACCTTAAAAAACAGGGAAAAAACAAGAACCACCACCACCACCACTCCCCCTCATTCTGGAAGGTTCTCCCATCTCCTTTCGTGTCCCACCACTTCTAAAAAAAATCTAGGAGAAACACAGTTAACATTTATAATTTAGAGGCTTTTTAAAAAGGCACATTACACTTAAAAATCTAGTTTGTCTTCAGTCAACACACCATCCGTTTTGTAGATCCAACTGTATGGAAACAGCCAAAAACATGGCAACCAAATAATTTCCAGATTTGTGGTGCTTAAATGGAAGTTTATTAACCCTTAGTCAGCACCTCTACTATCATGCTTTTCACAAGATGAATACACACCCCATGTCATTGATTGTGTGGAGCCAGCCGTATGCCTAAACACGAACAGGAAAAGAACACCATATAGTTTCCAGATCTTATTTGGTGTTTATCTTTACCCACAGTTGACAGTGTATGTCAGAGCAAAAACAAAGCCACGAGGTCAAAGGAATTGTCCGTAGAGCTCCGAGACAGGATTGGGTCAAGACACTCAATACTTTGTTGAAGCACTTTTTAGTACCGATTACAGCCTCGAGTCTCTTGGGCATGACGCTACAAGCTTGACACACCTGTATTTGATAAACCCTTTTCACTCGTCCTGACTAAGTGACTGACTGACTCTACTCCTGAACATGCTGGAGATAATATTTAGTTATTGCTGTAGAAGATTTAATGACCTGCCATCCACCCAATAACAGAGGCTGTGTCGTTATTTGTCACCCAGGGCATTTGAACTGATTCCAGAGGCCGAACCAAAACAACGCCGCCGGAGAAGAGGGAGACGGAGCGGTCTTCTGGTCAGACTTCAGAGGCGTGTACGCCACCTACCGCTTCCGAGTATATTACTCGCTAATGTCCAGCCCCTACATAACAAGGTCGACGAAATCAGGGCAAGGGATGCTTTCCAGAGAGACATCAGGGATCGTAACATACTCTGTTTCACAGAAACATGGCCCTCTCGGGATATGCTGTCGGAGTCGGTACAGCCACCTGGATTCTCAGCACATCGCGCCAACAGGAATAAACATCTCTCTGGGAAGAAGAAGGACGGGGGTGTATGTTTCAGGATTAACGACTCATGGTGTAATTGTAGCAACATACAGGAACTCAAGTCCTTCTGTTCTCCGGACCTAGAATTCCTTACAATCAAATGCCGACCATATTATCTCCCAAGAGAATTCTCGGTTATTGTCACAGCCGTGTATATTCCCTCTCAAGCAGATACTACGACGGCCCTCAAGGAACATCACTGGACTTTATGCAAACTGGAAACCATATTTCCTGAGGCTGCATTTATTATAGCTGGGGATTTTAACAAAGCAAATTTGAGAACAAGGCTATCAGCATATCGACTCTAGCACTTGTGCTGGAAAAACACTGGACCATTGTTACTAACTTCCGCAATGCATACAAGGCCCTCCCCGCCCTCCTTTCGGCAAATCTGACCACGATTCCATTTTGCTCCTCCCTTCCTATAGGCAGAAACGCAAACAGGATGTAGCCGTGCTAAGGACTAGTTAACGCTGGTCTGACCAATTGAAATCAAGGCTTAAAAGATTGTTTTGATCATGCGGACTGGGATAATTTCCAGGTAGCCTCAGAGAATAATATCGACGTATACGCTGATTCAGTGAGTGAGTTTATAAGGAAGTGTATAGGAGATGTTGTACCCACTGTGACTATTAAAACTTACCCTAACAAGAAACCGTGGATAGATGGTGGCATTCGCGCAAAACTGAAAGCGCGAACCACCGCATTTAACAATGGAAAGGTGACTGAGAATATGGCCGAATACAAACCGTGTAGTTTTTCCCTCTGCAAGGCAATCAAACAAGCAAAATGTCAGTATAGAGACAAAGTGGAGTCGCAATTCAACGGCTCAGACACGAGACGTATGTGGTAGGGTCTACAGAATCACAGACTACAAAAGGAAAACCAACCACGTCACAGACACCGACGTCTTACTTCCGGACAAACTAAACACCTTCCTTGCCTGCTTTGAGGATAATACAGTGCCACCGACGCGGCCCGCTACCAAGGAATGTGGGTTCTCCTTCTCCATGGCCGATGTGAGTAAGACATTTAAACGTTTTAACCCTCGCAAGGCTGCCGGCCCAGACGGCATCCTTAGCCGTGTCCTCAGAGCATGCCGCAGACCAGCTGGCTGGTGTGTTTACGTGCTTCACTGTACCCACATGCTTCAAGATGGCACCATTGTTCCTGTACCCAAGAATGCAAAGATAACTGAAATAAATAACTATTGGCCCATAGCACTCACTTCTGTCATCATGAAGTGCTTTGAGCTACTAGTCAAGGATAATATCACCTCCACCCTAGACCCACTTTAATTTGCTTACTGCCCCAATAGGTCCAAAGACGATGCAATCGCCATCACACTGCACACTGCCCTATCCCATCTGGACAAGAGGAGTACCTATGTAAGAATGCTGTTCATTAACTATAGCTCAGCATTCAACACCATGCACCCTCCAAGCTCATCATTAAGCTTGAGGCCCTGGGTGTCAACCCCGCCCTGTGCAATTGGGTCCTGAACTTCCAGGTGGTGAAGGTAGGAAACAACATCTTCACTTCGCTGATCCTCAACACTGGGGCCCCACAAGGAAGTGTGCTCAGCCCCCTCCTGTACTCCCTGTTCACTCATGACTGCATGGCCATGCATGCCTCCAACTCAATCATCAAGTTTGCAGACGACACAACAGTAGTAGGCTTGACTACCAACAACGACGAGACAGCCTACAGGGAGGAGGTGAGTGCTCTCGGAGTGTGGTGTCAGGAAAATAACCTCTCACTCAACATCAACAAAACAAAGAAGGATCCTGGACTTTAGGAAACAGCAGAGGGAGCAGCTCCCTATCCACATCAACGGGACAGCAGTGGAGAAGGTGGAAAGTTTTAAGTTCATCGGCGTACACATCACTGACGAACACTAGTCACTTTAATAATGCCACTTTAATGTTTCCATATCTTGCATTACTCATGTCATATGTATTCTATACTATCTATTTCTTCTTAGTTTATGCCGATCTGTCATTGCTCATCCATATATTTATAGTTAAATATTTTTATCCCATTACTTTACTTAGATGTGTGTATTATTTATAGGTATTTGTTGTGGAATTGTTAGATATTGCTGCACTGTCGGAACTAGAAGTACAAGCATTTCGCTACACTTGCAATAACATCTGCTAACCATGTGTATGTGACCAATACAATTTGATTTGATTTTAGGAGTGGCTTCCGTCTGGCCACTCTACCATAAAGGCCTGATTGTTGGAATGCTGCAGAGATGGTTGTCATTCTGGAAGGTTCTCCCATCTCCACAGAGGAGCTCTGTCAGAGTGACCATCGGGTTCTTGGTCACCTCCTTGACCAAGGCCCCTCTTCCCCCATTACTCAGTTTGGCCAGGCGGCCAGCTCTAGGAAGAGTCTTGGTGGTTCTAAACTTCTTCCATTTAAGAATGATGGAGGCCACTGTGTTCTTGGGGACATTTTTTGGTACCCCACCCCAGATCTGTGCCTCGACACAATCCTGTCTCGGAGCTCTACGGACAACCTGTTTGGCCCTGTCCGGGGGTTTCATCGGATGGGGCCACAGTGTCTCCTGACCCCTCCTGTCTCAGCCTCCAGTATTTATGCTGCAGTAGTTTATGTGTCGGGGGGCTAGGGTCAGTCTGTCACATCTGGAGTATTTCTCTTGTCTTTTCTGGTGTCCTGTGTGAATTTAAATATGCTCTCTCTAATTCTCTCTTTCTCTTTCTTTCTTTCTTTCTCTCTCTCGGAGGACCTGAGCCCTAGGACCATGCCTCAGGACTACCTGGCTTGATGACTCCTTGCTGTCCCCAGTTCACCTGGCCGTGCTGCTGCTCCAGTTCCAACTGTTCTGCCTGCAGCTATGGAACCCTGACCTGTTCACCGGACGTGCTACCTGTCCCAGACCTGTTGTCCCAGACCTGCTGGAACCCTGACCTATTCACCGGACGTGCTACCTGTCCCAGACCTGCTGTTTTCAACTCTCTAGAGACAGCAGGAGCGGTAGAGATACTCTCAAAGATCGGCTATGAAAAAGCCAACTGACACTTACTCTTGTGTTACTGACTTGTTGCACCCTCGACAACTACTATGATTATTATTATTTGACAATGCTGGTAATTTATGAACATTTGAACATCTAGGCCATGTGCTGTTATAATCTCCACCCGGCACAGCCAGAAGAGGACTGGCCACCCCTCATAGCCTGGTTCCTCTCTAGGTTTCTTCCTAGGTTTTGGCCTTTCTAGGGAGTTTTTCCTAGCCACCGTGCTTCTACACCTGCATTGCTTGCTGTTTGGGGTTTTAGGCTGGGTTTCTGTACAGCACTTTGTGATATCAGCTGATGTAAGAAGGGCTATATAAATACATTTGATTTGATTTGAATTCCTTCGACCTCATTGCTTGGTTTTAGCTCTGACATGCACTGCCCATTTTGGGACCTTATATAGACAGGTGTGTGCCTTTCCAAATCATGTCCAATCAATTTTATGTTGAGTGCATGAATTGACAGCATGCTGAGGGAATAAACAGCGTGGAGGAACTGTTTGTTGCCTGCTTAAGTGATGATTCAGCACTGTCCTTGACTGTTTTTGAAATTATCACCATATTACCCACAAGACGGTATGCTGATACAAAAATGGATACTTTCTGATAGATGTGGATACAGGGTAGTAAAGAAGCCTCTCACACAGCCCAGAAATGTGTGGAGTGTGGACAGACCTGGATTAATCTAGACTACCCGTTTCACCACCTGGGCCCTATAGCTTGTGTTTTGACTAGTCTCAATTAGGTGCTAACAGGCTCTGGTTTTAAGACTGCCACAATCTTTCGCGAGGCATTCAGACAGTGACTGGGCCTTGCACACAAAGAAGATGATTTGCATATAACCTTTGACGTGTACAGAGGCGTAGGCAGAAATTGCCATGTGGCTGGGCCTGAGTAAAAGTGACTGGAACAACATTTTCCCAGGCAAGTCAGTTCAGAAGAAATTCTTATTTTACAATGACGGCCTAGCCTGGCCAAACCCTCCCCTAACCCGGGCGACGCTGGGCCAATTGTGCGCCGCCCTATGGGACTCCCGATCACGGCCGGTTGTGATACAGCCCGGGATCAAACCAGGGTCTGTAGTCACACCTCTAGCACTGAGATACAGTTTCTTAGACCACTATGCCACTCGGGAGCCCATACATCAGTGGTGTAGTCTTGGTGAATGAAGTGGGTGAATGAAAGGCGCCCTGTGTGAGAAATTCAATGAAAAACTGATGTAGGCTACTCTGAATGACCTAAAATCATTGCAGATGCTAAATACATCCACCATGATATCCATAATTAAATAATATGCCTAGCCCTTATGGCTGATATGTTAGGCTAAGGTACCAGATAAGCGCAGAGGTAAGAAAAATAACAGATTCCTGTGGTGTTGTGTTACATGAGAATGGGATACTTGAGGGGTTCCTACACTTCCCAGCAGCTGAAGGCTGAGATGCTAGTCACTGCTGACTCACCTCTGTATTGTACAGTCACAAAATACAGATAATGGATGAAGTGTTCAGTCCGACAGTCCGACAGTCCAACCTCATGAAATAATCAACATCAGATCGACCACTCCCACTTAAAGGAGCGATCTACAGTACAGGCACAACAGGTGGATTCAGGACCATCGGTCAGGGCATCGGCCGGACACCAGCTCGGCACTGGATTGGAATATGCGCAAAAAGTTTATTGCACTATTGTACAAAGAATCAAGGAAGTATAGAAAGCCGTGAAAGGGTTTTCATTAAGCCCGAAAGTGCACACTTTTTACCATGTAAAAACAGTGACAAACAATACAAACACTTTAGGCCTATATCGTGAACTTTATGGAGGGTATGAAATGAATAGCCCACTTTGAATAAGCAAATGCTGCTGTAGGCATTCAGGTATGAAAACATGAAGTCATTATACATAATACCACGGCAGGTATGAATACACTAGCTCACTTGAATCAGCAAACACATACCTGGCCTACCAAGGCAGGCATGAAAACATGAAATCATTATACATAGCCAAATATCACGGTGGGTAGCCCACTTAGAACTAAAACACATAGGCCTGGCCTATCAAGGCTGGCATGAAAATATGAGGCTAAATCATAAATAAACAGTATTCAGGCTTTCTTGTGTTCTTCAAGTTTTACAGCACAAGGCATAGATGCCTAGGCTTGGTGTTGCATATAGGAGATTATTTCATCACAGTCCAACGAGTCACTGAGTTCCTTTTAAAAGGACAACAGGGATAAATTGTTGAGACGTGCAGTCAGCATGCAAGATCTGATCTATGTTTTGATACAGAAGAGTCTCTCAACAGTACATGAAGGCATAGGAAAGGTGATGGCCTAGTAGTCTTTTGATGTTAGGGAAAATATCAGGGCTGCAGCTGTCCAAAACTTCAATAAGGGATGGGAATTCCTGACCTTGCCCTGGAACCTCTTACTGCATTATTCAACATTTCTAAAAAGTCAAGAGACAATACAAACAACAGATCAAATTCATTTATTTCACTTTAAAAATGTATTTTAAGCTATTCTGATATGGGGGGCCAGTGTTCAATCTGACAGGGCCTCTGTCAGGCCTGGCTTCCCTCTGCATGCGTATATGATTTGCATATAACTTTGACATGTGTCATGCGCAGAGAGAACTAAAAACAGGCATGTTAGAAAGTTGCAGCGATGCTTCTGCTCAGTTCTTATGACCCATGAGGCCTAGACTATATAGTGATAAAGCCTACTACAGTATAGTATTTGGCCAGTTTACTATATAGGCCTGATTGGTTGAGTGCTTTTTGAAGGTTCTCTCATCTCCACAGAGGAACTCTGGAGCTCTGTCAGTCAAACCATCAGATTCTTGGTCACCTCCCTGACCAAGACCCTTCTCCCCTAATTGCTCAGTTTGGCCATCTCTAGGAAGAGTCTTGGTTGTTCCAAACTTCTTCTATTTAAGAATGATGAATGCCACTGTATTCTTGGGGACCTTCAAAGCTGCAGACATTTTTTGGTGTCCTTCCCCAGATCTGTGCCTTGATTACAATCCTGTCTCAGAGCTCTAAGGACAATTCCTTTGACCTCATGGCTTGGTTTTTCCTGTGACATGCACTGTCAACTGTGGGACCTAATATAGACAGGTGTGTGCCTTTAAAAATCATGTCCAATCAATTGAATTTACCACAGGGGGACTCCAATCATGTTGTAGAAAAATCTCAAGGATGATCAATGGAAACAGAATGCACCTCAATTTCGAGTCTCATAGCAAAGTTTCTGAATTTTAGTATTTTTAATACATTTGCAAAAATGTAAAAAAAAAAACTGTTCTCATTTTGTCATTATGGGGTATTGTGTGTAGATTGATGAGGAAAAACATTTATTTAATCCATTTTAAAATAAGTCTGTAACCTAACAAAATGTGGAAAAAAGGGAAGGGGTCTGAATACTTTCCAAATGCACTGTATATAGAAAGAACATTGCCAGGTACATTTCCAAATGTTTTGCTTGAAGTTAATCTTGCATTTTAATTTACACAAGAAAAATAACCATCGCGTCTTCCTCTCTGCCATCAGTCAGAGTGCTGATCAAATGCTTGTTCAAGAATGCGGGAATTTGATTGGTCTGAAGACAGAGCAAAGATTTTTCCTCAGAGTGGAGAAGTGCAACTGTGACAGATCAAAGTAAATACTCATAGCCTGTTATACATTAAAAAGTATTAGTAAGTTCATAGTATGTGAGGATCTTAAAACATCTAAGGTTAAAAAGATCATGCATTCTGTATTAGTTGATAGAGATTGATAACATTCATATAATTGTGTTAAAAAGTTAAAATCCGTCAAGCGTACAAAGGGTAAGAATTGTAAAATGAATGTGTAAACGTTATATTGATTACTTTATTTTGTGGTGCCTAATTGAAGGGGAAAAGTGTTAATCTGTGATCTACTAAATGCTCTTAATCTATGAGCCTGAGATCGATTGCTCTGATCTCCACCCAAGTTCGCGGGGGAAATCGCGGGTTTTTCCTCATTGCACTAAAGGTTATTGAGGAAACAATACCGTATCACTCTCGTGATTATTTCTCCCCTTTTTCAGGTACGTTAGTGATGATAAAACAGAGTAATTTAAATGTAATAACTCGCTAACATGTCAAGAGTGTTTAAGGTGTGTCTTAGTAACATCTTGAGGAAGTTAGAGTTAAGTTTGCAGAGAGTAATATGAGCCCTGCTCGGTTGCAGCGAAGGCTAGCTTCGTACTGAGAGTAGCTGCCATTTTATGTCGATTGTCAATGAACATGTGCGTTGTTAATAAGATATTTTGCGGTGTTGTTTGTATAATGGTTTTTCAAACACTTTATTGACGGTTGATAAATTGAGTTAGGGTTTACTGAGTTAAAGCTTTGTGCTTGACAGTTACATTGAAATTAGTATATGTTTCAGTGAATTACAGTGTATACTGTTGTGACTTGAATAAGCCGTGTACCCTACAACACTAGCTCTTTCCTGTAGATCTGTTGTTCTGTAAAATGTGTTACTTTTGTAAAATGATTGCACTAAAGGTTATTGAGGAAACATATGGACCCTAAAACGTTTGGTATAAATATTCATTCAGAACCTATCTAAGAACACCAGCTATGATATCCAGTTGTATCAACTTCAAAACAGTCTGAATGACATTAATGAAGACTATGAATTGAGTAGAATATAATATAACTGAGACAAAGATGCAAGTCGTATATACGTGTAGTTATTACCAAGCATGAGATCCCCACATTGTAGCCAGTTCATTGAATATATTCAATTTTCTTTGCAAATAAAGGTGGAGTTCCTGTATGGATGTCTGTGAGACATTTTTCAGTCATAGTCAATACCAGGAGTATCAAACTCCAGTCTTTGAATGATGTTTTGACTGCAAGCACAGTACCAGTCAAAAGTTTGGACACATCTACTCATTCAAGGGTTTTTCCTTATTTTTTCCTTTTTCTAAATTGTAGAATAATAGTGAAGACATCAAAACTATGAAATAACACATATGGAATCATGTAAACTCAGCAAAAAAAGAAACGTCCCTTTTTCAGGACCCTGTCTTTCAAAGATAATTCATAAAAATCCAAATAACTTCACAGATCTTCATTGTAAAGGGTTTAAACACTGTTTCCCATGCATGTTCAATGAACCATAAACAATTAATGAACATGCACCTGTGGAATGGTCGTTAAGACACTAACAGCTTACAGACGGTAGGCAATTAAGGTCACAGTTATGAAAACTTAGGACACTAAAGAGGCCTTTCTACGGACTCTGAAAAACAAATGAAATCAAATGTATTTATATAGCCCTTCGTACATCAGCTGATATCTCAAAGTCCTGTACAGAAACCCAGCCTAAAACCCCAAACAGCAAGCAATGCATGTGAAAGAAGCACGGTGGCTAGGAAACACTCCCTAGAAAGGCCAAAAACCTAGGAAGAAACCTAGAGAGGAACCAGGCTATGAGGGGTGGCCAGTCCTCTTCTGGCTGTGCCGGGTGGATATTATAACAGAACATGGTCAAAATGTTCATAAATGACCAGCATGGTCAAATAATAATAATCATAGTAGTTGTCGAGGGTGCAACAAGCACGTCCGGTGAACAGGTCAGGGTTCCATAGCCGCAGGCAGAACAGTTGAAACTGGAGCAGCAGCACGGCCAGGTGGACTGGGGACAGCAAGGAGTCATCATGCCAGGTAGTCCTGAGGCATGGTCCTAGGGCTCAGGTCCTCCGAGAGAAAGAAAGAAAGAGAAAGAGAGAATTAGAGAGAGCATATTTAAATTCACACAGGACACCAGATAAGACAAGAGAAATACTCCAGATGTAACAGACTGACCCTAGCCCCCCGACACATAAACTACTGCAGCATAAATACTGGAGGCTGAGACAGGAGGGATCAGGAGACACTGTGGCCCCATCCGATGAAACCCCCGGACAGGGCCAAACAGGCAGGATATAACCCCACCCACTTTGCCAAAGCACAGCCCCCACACCACTAGAGGGATGTCTCCAACCACCAACTTACCGTCCTAAGACAAGGCCGAGTATAGCCCACCAAGATCTCCGCCACGGCACAACCCAAGGGGGGGGGGGGGGCGCCAACCCAGACAGGAAGACCACGTCAGTGACTCAGCCCACTCAAGTGACGCACCCCTCCCATGGACGGCATGGAAGAACACCAGTACGCCAGTGACTCAGCCCCTGTAATAGGGTTAGAGGCAGAGAATCCCAGTGGAGAGAGGGGAACCGGCAAGGCAGAGACAGCAAGGGCGGTTCGTTGCTCCAGCCTTTCCGTTCACCTTCACACTCCTGGGCCAGACTATACTTAATCATAGGACCTACTGAAGAGATAAGTCTTCAGTAAAGACTTAAAGGTTGAGACTGAGTCTGTGTCTCTCACATGGGTAGGCAGACCATTCCATAAAATGGAGCTCTATAGGAGAAAGCCCTACCTCCAGCCGTTTGCTTAGAAATTCTAGGGACAATTAGGAGGCCTGCGTCTTGTGACCGTAGCGTACGTGTAGGTATGTACGGCAGGACCAAATCGGAAAGATAGGTAGGAGCAAGCCCATGTAATGCTTTGTAGGTTAGCAGTAAAACCTTGAAATCAGCCCTTGCCTTAACAGGAAGCCAGTGTAGGGAGGCTAGCACTGGAGTAATATGATCACATTTTTTGGTTCTAGTCAGGATTCTAGCAGCCGTATTTAGCACTAACTGAAGTTTATTTAGTGCTTTATCCGGGTAGCCGGAAAGTAGAGCATTGCAGTAGTCCAGCCTAGAAGTAACAAAAGCATGGATTAATTTTTCTGCGTCATTTTTGGACAGAAAGTTTCAGATTTTTGCAATGTTACGTAGATGGAAAAAAGCTGTCCTTGAAACAGTCTTGATATGTTCTTCAAAAGAGAGATCAGGGTCCAGAGTAACGCCGAGGTCCTTCAGAGTTTTATTTGAGACGACTGTACAACCATCCAAATTAATTGTCAGATTCAACAGAAGATCTCTTTGTTTCTTGGGACCTAGAACAAGCATCTCTGTTTTGTCCGAGTTTAAAAGTAGAAAGTTTGCAGCCATCCACTTCTTTAAGTCTGAAACACAGGCTTCTAGCGAGGGCAATTTTGGGGCTTCACCATGTTTCATTGAAATGTACAGCTGTGTGTCGTCCGCATAGCAGTGAAATGTAACATTATGTTTTCGAATGACATCCCCAAGAGGTAAAATATATAGTGAAAACAATAGTGGTCCTAAAACGGAACCTTGAGGAACACCGAAATTTACAATTGATTTGTCAGAGGACAAACCATTCACAGAGACAAACTGATATCTTTCCGACAGATAAGATCTAAACCAGGCCAGAACTTGTCCATGTAGACCAATTTGGGTTTCCAATCTCTCCAAAAGAATGTGGTGATCGATGGTATCAAAAGCGGCACTAATATCTAGGAGCACGAGGACAGATGCAGAGCCTCGGTCTGACGTCATTAAAAGGTCATTTACCACCTTCACAAGTGCAGTCTCAGTGCTATGATGGGGTCTAAAACCAGACTGAAGCGTTTCAAATACATTGTTTGTCTTCAGGAAGGCAGTGAGTTGCTGTGCAACAGCTTTTTCAAAAATTTTGGAGAGGAATGGAAGATTCGATATAGGCCGATAGTTTTTTATAATTTCTGGGTCAAGATTCGGCTTTTTCAAGAGAGGCTTTATTACTGCCACTTTTAGTGAGCTTAGTACACATCCGGTGGATAGAGAGCCGTTTATTATGTTCAACATAGGAGGGACAAGCACAGGAAGCAGCTCTTTCAGTAGTTTAGTTGGAATTGGGTCCAGTATGCAGCTTGAGGGTTTGGAGGCCATGATTATTTTCATCATTGTGTCAAGAGATATAGTACTAAAACACTTTAGTATCTCCCTTGATCCTAGGTCCTGGCAGAGTTGTGCAGACTCAGGACAATGGAGCTTTGGAGGAATACCCAGATTTAAAGAGGAGTCCGTAATTTGCTTTCTAATGATCATGATCTTTTCCTCAAAGAAGTTCATAAATGTATTACTGCTGAAGTGAAAGCCATCCTCCATTTGCGAATGCTGCTTTTTAGTTAGCTTTGCGACAGTATCAAAAATAAATTTAGGATTGTTCTTATTTTCCTCAATTAAGTTGGAAAAATAGGATGATCGAGCAGCAGTGAGGGCTCTTCGATACTGCACGGTACTGTCTTTCCAAGCTAGTCGGAAGACTTCCAGTTTGGTGTGGCGCCATTTCCGTTCCAATTTTCTGGAAGCTTGCTTCAGAGCTCGTGTATTTTCTGTATACCAGGGAGCTAGTTTCTTATGACAGATATTTTACATTTTTAGGGGTGCAACTGCATCTAGGGTATTGCGCAAGGTTAAATTGAGTTCCTCGGTTAGGTGGTTAACTGATTTTTGTCCTCTGACGTCCTTGGGTAGGCAGAGGGAGTCTGGAAGGGCATCAAGGAATCTTTGGGTTGTCTGAGAATTTATAGCACGACTTTTAATGCTCCTTGGTTGGGGTCTGAGCAGATTATTTGTTGCAATTGCAAACGCAATAAAATGGTGGTCCGATAATCCAGGATTATGAGGAAAAACATTAACCTCTATGGGCTAGGTGGGACGCAATTTTTCAAACATATGACTATTTTACACCATTTTAAAGACAAGACTCTCGTTAATCTAACCACACTGTCCGATTTCAAAAAGGCTTTACAATGAAAGCAAAACATTAGATTATGTCAGCAGAGTACCCAGCCAGAAATAATCAGACACCCATTTTTCAAGCTAGCATATAATGTCACATAAACCCAAACCACAGCTAAATGTAGCACTAACCTTTGATGATCTTCATCAGATGACAACCCAAGGACATTATGTTATACAATACATGCATGTTTTGTTCAATCAAGTTCATATTTATATCAGAAACCAGCTTTTTACATTAGCATGTGACTAGCATGTGACTAGCATTCCCACCGAACACTGCCGGTGAATTTACTAAATTACTCACGATAAACGTTCAAAAAAAGCATAACAATTATTGTAAGAATTATAGATACAGAACTCCTCTATGCACTCGATATGTCCGATTTTAAAATAGCTTTTCGGTGAAAGCACATTTTGCAATATTCTCAGTAGATAGCCCGGCATCACAGGGCTAGCTATTTAGACACCCAGCAAGTTTAGCACTCACCAAAGTCACATTTACTATAAGAAAAATGTTATTACCTTTGCTGTCTTCGTCAGAATGCACTCCCAGGACTTCTACTTCAATAACAAATGTTGGTTTGGTCCCAAATAATCAATTGTTATATCCAAATAGCGGCGTTTTGTTCGTGCATTCAAGACACTATCCGAAAGGGTAAATAAGGGTGACGAGCATGGCGCAATTCGTGACAAAAAAATTCTAAATATTCCATTACCGTACTTCGAAGCATGTCAACCGCTGTTTAAAATCAATTATTATGCCATTTTTCTCATAAAAAAGCGATAATATTCCGACCGGGAATCTGCATTTAGGTAAACAGACGAAAGAAAAAAAAGCATGGGGTCGACTCGGGCACGCGCCTAAGCCCATAGTACTCTGATCGGCCACTTGCCAAACGCGATAGTGTGTTTCAGCCAGAGGCTGCCTCGATATCATTCAGCTTTTTCCCGGGCTCTGAGAGCCTATGGGAGCCGTAGGAAGTGTCACGTTATAGCAAAGATCCTCAGACTTCAATAAAAAGAGCCAAGATAAACAACAACTTGTCAGACAGGCCACGTCCTGCATGGAATCTTCTCAGGTTTTGGCCTGCCATATGAGTTCTGTTATACTCACAGACACCATTCAAACAGTTTTAGAAACGTTAGGGTATTTTCTATCCAAAGCCAATAATTATATGCATATTCTAGTTACTGGGCAGGAGTAGCAACCAGATTAAATCGGGTACGTTTTTTATCCGGCCGTGTCAATACTGCCCCCTAGCCCTAACAGGTTAAGATCCACAACATTTATTCCATGGGACAAAACTAGGTCCAGAGAGAGGTCCAAACACCAAAAGAAAGATGCCCAGGGTCCCTTCTCATCTGCGTGAACATGCCTTAGGCATGCTGCAAGGAGGCATGAGGACTGCAGATGTGGCCAGGGCTATAAATTGCAATGTCTGTACTGTGAGACGCCTAAGACAGCGCTACAGGGAGACGGGATGGACAGCTGATCGTCCTCGCAGTGGCAGACTACATTTAACAACATCTGCACAGGATCGGTGCATCCGAACATCACACCTGCGGGACAGATACAGGATGGCAACAACAACTGCCCGAGTTACACCAGGAACGCACAATCCCTCCATCAGTGCTGACTGTCCCCAATAGGCTGTGAGAGGCTGGACTCAGGGCTTGTAGGCCTGTTGTAAGGCAGGTCCTCACCAAACATCACCGGCAACAATGTCGCCTACGGGCACAAACCCACCGTCGCTGGACCGGACAGGACTGGCAAAAAGTGCTCTTCACTGACGAGTCACGGTTTTGTCTCACCAGGGGTGATGGTCAGATTCGTGTTTATCGTCGAAGGAATGAGCGTTACACCGAGGCCTGTACTCTGGAGCGGGATTGATTTGGAGGGTCCGTCATGGTCTGGGGCGGTGTGTCACAGCATCATCGGACTGAGCTTGTTGTCATTGCAGGCAATCTCAACGCTGTGTGTTACAGGGAAGACATCCTCCTCCCTCATGTGGTACCCTTCTTGCAGGCTCATCCTGACATGACCCTCCAGCATGACAATGCCACCAGCCAAACTGCTCGTTCTATGTGTGATTTCCTGCAAGACGGGAATGTCAGTGTTCTGCCATGGCCAGCAAAGAGCCCGGATCTCAATCCCATTGAACACGTCTGGGACCTGTTGGATCGGAGGGTGAGGGCTAGGGCCAGTCCCCCCAGAAATATCCGGGAACTTGCAGGTGCCTTGGTGGAAGTGTGGGGTAACATCACACAGCAAGAACTGGCAAATCTGGTACAGTCCTTGAGGAGGAGATGCACTGTAGTACTTAATGCAGCTGGTGGCCACACCAGATACTGACTGTTACTTTGATTTTGACCCCCCCTTTGTTCAGGGACACATTATTCAATTTCTATGTCTCAGTTGTTGAATCTTGTTACGCTCATTCAAATATTTACACATGTTAAGTTTGCTGAAAATAAACACAGTTGACAGAGAGCGGACTAGTAACCAAAAAAGTGTTAAACAAATCAAAATATATTTTATATTTGAGATTCTTCAAAGTAGCCATCCTTTGCCTTGATGACAGCTTTGCACACTCTTGGCATTCTTTCAACCAGCTTCATGAGGTAGTCACCTGGAATGCATTTCAATGAACAAGTGTGCCTTGTTAAAAGTAAATTGGTGGAATTGCATTCTCTCAACCAGCTTCACCTGGAATGCTTTAACAACAGTCTTGAAGGAGTTCACACATATGCTGACCACTTGTTGGCTGCTTTTCCTTCACTCTGCAGTCCAACTCATCACAAACCATCTCAATTGGGTTGAGGTCGAGTGATTGTGGAGGCCAGGTCATCTGATGCAGCACTCCATCACTCTCCTTCTTGGTCAAATAGTCCTTACACATTCTGGAGGTGTGTTAGGTCATTGTCCTGTTGAAAAACAAATCATAGTCCCACGGCCTTGTCTCAGGGTAGTAGGTTGGTGGTTGAAGATATCCCTCTAGTGGTGTGGGGGCTGTGCTTTGGCAAAGTAGGTGGGGTTATATCCTGCCTGTTTGGCCTCATCGGACAGGGCCACAGTGTCTCCCGACCCCTCCTGTCTCAGCCTCCAGTACTTATGCTGCAATAGTTCATGTGTCGGGGGGTTAGGGTCAGTCTGTTATATCTGGAGTATTTCTCCTGTGTCATCCGGTGTCCTGTGTGAATTTAAGTATATTCTCTCTCTCTCCCTCTCTCTCTGAGGACCTGAGCCCTAGGACCATGCCTCAGGACTACCTGGCCTGATGACTCCTTTCTGTCCCCAGTCCACCTGGTCATGCTGCTGCTCCACTTTCAACTATTCTGCCTGCGGCTATGGAACCCTGACCTGTTCACTGGACGTGCTACCTTGTCCCGGACCTGCTGTTTTGGACTCTACCACACCTGCTGTCTCTAACTGAATGATAGGCTATGAAAAGCCAACTGACATTTACTCCTGAGGTACTGACCTGTTGCACCCTCTAAAACCACTGTGATTATTATTATCTGACCCTGCTGGTCATCTATGAACGTTTGAAAATCTTGGCCATGTACTGTTATAATCTCCACCCGGCAACCCCTCAGAGCCTGGTTCCGCTCTAGGTTTCTTCCTAGGTTCTGGCCTTTCTAGAGTTTTTCCTAACCACCGTGCTTCTACATCTGCATTGCTTGCTGTTTGGGGTTTTAGGCTGAGTTTCTGTAGAGCACTTTTCTTCAGCTGATGTAAAAAGGGCTTTATAAATACATTTGATTGATTGACTAAGCCTAAACCAGATGGGATGGCATATCGCTGCAGAATGCTGTAGTAGCCATACTGGTTAAGTGTGCCTTGAATTCTAAATGTCACCAGCAAAGCACCCCCACACCACCACCTCCATGCTTCATGGTAGGAACCACATGCGGAGTCCATCCGTTCACATATTCTGCGTCTCACAAAGACACAGCGGTTGGAACCACAAATCTCCAATTTGGACTCATCAGACCAAAGGACAGATTTCCAACAGTCTAATGTCCATTGCTAGTGTTCTTGGCCCAAGCAAGTCTTAGTAGTGCTTTCTTTGCAGAAATTCGACCATGAAGACCTGATTCACACAGTCTCCTCTGAACAGTTGATGTTGAGATGTGTCTGTTACCTGAACTCTGAAGCATTTATTTGGGCTGCAATCTGAGGTGCAGTGAACTCTAATTATCTTATCCTCTGCAGCAGAGGTAACTCTGGGTCTTCCTTTCCTGTGGTGGTCCTCATGAGCCAGTTTCATCATAGCGCTTGATGGTTTTGCGACTGCACTTGAAGAAAATGTCAACGTTTTTGACATTTTGATTGACTGACTTTCATGTCTAAAAGTAATGGACTGTCGTTTCCCTTTGCTTATTTGAGCTGTGCTTGCCATAATATGGACTTGGTCTTTTACCAAATAGGGCTATCTTCTGTATACCACCCCTACCTTGTCACAACACAACTGTTTGGCTCAAACGCATTGAGGAAAGCAATTCCACAAATTAACTTTTAACAAGGCACACCTGTTAATTGAAATGCATTCCAGGTGACTACCTCATGAAGCTGGTTGAAAGAATGCCAAGAGTGTGCAAGGCAAATAGTGGCTACTTTGGAGAACCTCAAATATATTTTCATTTGTTTAACACCTTTTTGGCTACTACATGATTCCATGTGTCTTATTTCATAGTTTTGATGTCTTCACTATTATTCTACAATGTAGAAAATAGTACAAATAAAGACAAATCCTGGAATGAGTAGGTGTGTCCAAACTTTTGACTGGTACTGTATGTATTACAATTATTAACTTCAACAGTGTTCACCAATCCTGGTCCTGGGACATCAATGGTTATACATTGTAATTATGCAATAGAATAGACACATGATTTAACTAGCTAAAGGCAGATTTGTAATTCATAAACAGTACACTACACTTCCTATGCATCATGTAAATACTCTAAAACCAGTTCATCTCAATATATAATTTCTTTCATCTGCACTGATCTGAGGACAAGATAGGTGTAGTATTTCATCAAATGAGAAACTTAATTTCAACCTGTAGAGAATGTGAAACGCTTTATTGAAAATGTTCATTATCCAAGTGTTATAAATACATGCATTATAAATAGTATAATTGTAATATTATCAATACAAGTTCAATCTCTACTTCAATCTGGTGTGCATTATAAAAACAGAGGAAGAAAGGAGGTGGGGAGAGAGGTATGAGGGAGTGTAAAAGACAAAGGGAAAGAGGTAAGAACAGAGGAGCAGGGAAGACAGCATATGATTAATGAATTACAGTGCTACTAAACTTAATATTGTCGCCGTTCATCACAATTACATAATAGTGTCTCTAGCTGTGTCTCCTAACCAGGCTTGTGCACCCAGTTGGTCCGAAGGTTATCTTAAGAGCGGGTGAGGTGGTGATGACGAGACTGGGGGTTGGCATCCTCTCTCACATCAAAATATACCTGCATACGAGAGACAGATGGGGAGAGAATTCATTTTAAAAATCGCAAGGCTTAATCATGCTTACACTGTCAGTTATCTTAATCATCAGGACGTGAAATGCAAAACTGACCTTGGATCATTAACTCTGGAACTTCGACATCGCTATCTGTATTTCAATGTAAAGCATCTGTTTAATAATACTTCCTATTGACCCGACCAAGAGACCTCTCACCTCTGATCATGATGTGCCCTCTATGTAGCCAGTTCAGATGAGAGAGGGGTTCACAGACACAGTTGATATAACCTACAGGATTTAGGGAGAAGGGTAGAGGGATAAAGTGAAGGAGACAGACTTACTGTTAAAATCAGGTAGTTAAAGACCGTGTTCAACAGGAATCAGGCCTTACCTGGTGTCCACACTAAGTGGCTGAAGAGTACTTTATACTGAAAAGCATGCACAGACACATTAGGACAAACAATAGAGCGTAGTTATAGTAATATTGAAGTGTCTTACTATTCTCCATGGTTGGTCTTCTTGCCTATTCCTTGAAGGTGGAAGGAGCCACAGTAATACAACTGAGCCTGCTTAGTGCACAACACAATCCATCAATCAGACTGATACACAAATGTGTAGGTGTGGGTTATTGGGTGTCTAATTGTTAAAAAAAAATCAATATGGGTGACTCTTAAAAGAGCTTGTTTTGCTTTTGTACAGACAGCACCCTCACCTGAGAAGTAGAAATCAAAGGGAGAGAAACTGAATTTAATAGCTAAGTAAAGGGAAGAATACTCTTATTGCAATGTGGATGGCTCTTAAAATATCCCTTGGTTGTGCATAGTGTAGTCTATGGTGTTGCCAGGGAACAGCACCCTCTTCGAAGTAGGAGGTGAAGGTCTCCCAAACACGGATTGCTGAGTTGTTGGTCCCCATCCTTGAAACATTCTGCTGAGCAGCACACCTCTCCTCTGGCATACGGCGGCGAGCTGAAAATCCCCTCCTGATCCTCGTGTCCAACCTCATGAAGTTATGCAGGACACAGGTAGCCTTCACATGCCTGAATTCCCCTAGGAGGCAGTCCAAGATGGCCCTGGTCTCCAAACCTTGGAGTGCCCTACACGGTAACTGTAGGCAATCGTTTTGAAGGAATCTCCAGTTGCAAAGTATCTGTAGGAATATGAAATGTCATTATTAGACCTTTACGTCACCAGGTCATTGTAGATTACTGAAGTATCTCTTCAAACAAATCATAACATTGGAAAGATAGATGCATGTGCATACACATGTGCATGTGTAGCATGTGACAACAGCAGGGTGCTATCAAGGATAGCATCACAAATTAATACATAAATACCACTTGAAGCTTGAGGAGCGGATCATTTGAATCGGCTGTGTAGTGCTGAGGCCAAAAACATCCATCCCTTTGAGTCCCCAGGACCAGGACTGAGAACCACTGCTCTTCTTTGGGACCTCGTCATCTGCAGACAGGCTTTCACAGCTCTGTATCTGAGGACAGAAAACATCACAAGAAACAGACTTCATTATACTCAAATTAGACAGCACTGAATATTATGTTACTATTTTCTGTCCTCACGTCTAGGGACTGGAATTACACAAAAGTACCTGCCCTATCCAGAATAGCCTTCTCTCTCACTTTGATAGTGGGGCTGCTATCCTTTCACCCTCCTCCATGGCTGTTAGTTAGCTAATATGAAGTTAGATACCTGGTGATATTTAATTCACTTAGCTAGCTATACAGTATGTAAAGTTGGCTAGATAGCTAGCTAGCAGCTCATTTGAGTAAAGCCCGCACTGTAGCTAGTTCGCTAATAATACATCGTTTCTTTTTACATTTTCGAAATGTATTTACTTACTTGAATATGTTCTCCCAGCCATGTGGACAATTGGAAACAGGGCAGCAAAGTTTGTCACAGAGCAGTTATGAGCATATTACTATTTACTTGTGAATAAATTCATGAAATGGAGAATGGATTAAACTATTTACACATTTAATAACCAGACATTCATACAAAACTTGCTATGCTGAATTCTTGACAGACAATCGAACATGCTATATGCTGCCAACAAGTGAGCCACTCTGGGCAGCCGGCGCAGCACATGGCAATTTACTGCATACTAATGTATGAGGGTATTAGAAGTTGTGAGTGTAAGGGGGGGGCACAGCCATGTTACAAAGTTACGAATTGCGCTGAGACTCAGATCTTTCACTTTAAATTGTATGGTCAAACAAAAACCATTGATTTCAAAGTTTAACAAACCATACAACTCAATGCACAAGGACTACTTTTAACAATTCATACTGAACTTTGTTGGTAAAATCTCCCTCAATCTTAACCAATCATAGACATCGGTTTCACAAGTTTGGACATCAAAGTACAGCACAGTACAGTACATAGTGTATTCAACTCATATAGTCTATTGTACCGAACTCTACTGTACAGTACTGTATAAGGCTTTGACGGTCATGGATTTATTTATATTTTATGCTGTCCTGAATGCATGTGCTGCCATAGAAATAGAACAGGCGTTCCCATTCAAGTTAATAATGGGTGGACTGGCGGCCATTGCGAGTGTACACAAGAACAAAGAATTCAAATATATTCTGTGATATAGACAAAAAATACATACCGTTGCATGAGCCACATCAGATAAAATCAGTTGAATGAACATTCTATATTAAAATATGACATTTTTTCTTAGGAGTCCATGTTACAGCAGAAACGGAGTCAACCACACGAATGTCAGGTGAGCAGTTCGTTCCACACTTTTTTTTTTACAGTTATGACAAACTTAATCCATAACCATTGGTTATACGGTAATTGTGCCAGCCCTAGTACTTTCTTTACTGTACTCTACTGTAATGTAGTGTACTTTTCTGTCCAAACTTGTGGAAACAGACGTCTGATTGGTTCAGATTTGTTTGGGCCAAATGAAGGCCGATCCAAAAGTATATGGAAGTTGAAATCATGGGTGGTCTGGACCGGACCAAAAAACGATGTCTGTGGATGTTGAAATCAAGGCCAGGGCAGACAGACCCAATCTCAACTACTTCCCAACGCCCACGGACGTCCGGTGTCAGTCTGTGCTCAGTGGGTGAGGATGCTGGTTACAGTAAAGGGAAAGAGGGGGCTCATGGGTTGGTGGCATTAATTGTAGGTGGCATTAATTGTAGAGAGACTTTTCACTCTTGCTTTGACCACCAGATGACAGAAAGTAAACAGTTATGAGCTGAACATAACAGTATGTCAGTGGAAGAGAGGACAGTAAGTAACAAGTGACCCAACTTTGGTTTGTGACTACGTTTTCCCACTGTAGCCAATTAAATTGCAAAAATTCACATGGAAATGACCAAAGTCAGTAACAGTTCTGTATGTGAGAGTGAAAACTAACATGGTGTGGCAAAACATGCAAAGGTGCTAAAGAATTTTGAGAAAGCCCTGGCTGGGCCTACTTTTACAGGAAGTATACTAGAGAATGTCTATCTAAGTGCTCACAATTCACACAAAAAAGTATGTGGCTTTTGGCATTTCATGCATTTATACTTCGCTGGCCTTGAGAAATGGCCTTAAGTGCTCAAGACAACAGAGCCGACTAAAATGGTAGAGCAGGACCCTAGAGCTGAGTGATTAGTGCTTTTTGAGGTTGGTTCAGTTTCAGTAAAAAAAATAAAAAAGCCTAATTCGATTCGTTTTTTTAAACACTAAATGCATTACGAAATTCCAAAACCAAAAATAGTGAACATTCAATTGCCAAAACATTGAAAATATTCCATTGTCTCCATCAGGTCCACATTTGGTAGACATCAATAGAAAAACCACGATGAAATAATAAAATATTAAAGTTGTTTGTATATTCTTAGTTATTTTATTATTTTTCATTCCTTAAAGTCATCATCTCAGGCAGCAGCAGCCAGCCAGTCAGACCATGTGCTCTCCCATACTGTTATCTCTGTGCTCTCCCATACTGTACTGTCTTTCGCCATCCTATTTTGTTAGGCTAGCCTACCTATGTACCCTGCAAAGCTGGTCTTACAAAATAATTTGAATAGTTCTTCAAAGTAGATAAGGCAGATTTTCACGAATGGTCTCCATCGGTCTCGTTGTTGTGTTGTGTATATTCCTCTCATGTAGTCTATGAGGTCTGTGTGCACCTAACCTAATGTAGCAAGCGTAAAAGTGTATCAGTCTCTGCCAAGCAGGAAAAAAAAAACATGCGATGTGGTATAGTCATTGTACTTAATTACCGCGTTCCTGCGCTGAACTAAACTCAGCAACAACAAAAAAACGTCCTCTCACTGTCAACTGCGTTTATTTTCAGCAAAATTAACATGTGTAAATATTTGTATGAACATAAGATTCAACAACTGAGACAAACTGAGACACTGTTAGACATGTGACTAACAGAAATGGAATAATGTGTCCCTGAACAAAGGGGGGGGGGGGGGGGGGGGGTCAAAATCAAAAGTAACAGTCAGGATCTGGTGTGGCCACCAGCTGCATTAAGTACTGCAGTGCATCTCCACCTCATGGACTGCACCAGATTTGCAGCATTGAGATCTGCAATGACAACAAACTCAGTCCGATGATGCTGTGACACACCACCCCAGACCATGACGGACCCTCCACCTCCAAATCGATCCCACTCCAGAGTACAGGCCTCAGTGTAACACTCAATCCTTCAACAATTAATGTGAATCTGACCATCACCCCTGGTGAGACAAAATCGCAACTTGTCAGTGACGAGCACTTTTTGCTAGTCCTGTCTGGTCCAGCGACGGTGGGTTTGTGCCCATAGGCAACATTGTTGCCGGTGATGTCTGGTGAGGACCTGCCTTACAACAGGCCTACAAGCCCTGAGTCCAGCCTCTCTCAGCCTATTGCGGACAGTCTGAGCATGGATGGAGGGATTGTGCGTTCCTGGTGTAACTCGGGCAGTTGTTGATCAAATCCTGTACCTGTCCCGCAGGTGTGATGTTCAGATGTACCGATCCTGTGCAGGTGTTGTTACACGTGGTCTGCCACTGCGAGGACGATCAGCTGTCCATCCTGTCTCCCTGTGTCTCTTAGGTGTCTCACAGTACGGACATTGCAATTTATTGCCCTGGCCACATCTGCAGTCCTCATGCCTCCTTGCAGCATACCTAAGGCACGTTAACGCAGATGAGCAGGGACCCTGGGCATCTTTCTTTCGGTGTTTTTCAGAGTCCGTAGAAAGGCCTCTTTAGTGTCCTAAGTTTTCATAACTGTGACCTTAATTGTCTACCGTCTGTAAGCTGTTAGTGTCTTAACGACCATTCCACAGGTGCATGTTCATTAACTGTTTATGGTTCATTGAACAAGAATGGAAAACAGTGTTTAAACCCTTTGCAATGAAGATCTGTGAAGTTATTTTGGGATTTTTACGAATTATCTTTAAAAGACAGGGTCCGGAAAAAGGGACGTTTCTATTTTTGCTGAGTTTAGGTTCAATAATTGCTTAAATGAAAACTACAACTCCCTTCAGCCCAGCGTCCCATATAGAAATCAAGGCAAGGACTATAGTGAATGATTTCATCTCCCTCTACAGAAACTAACTAAATGTAATTGAAGTAATTGAACCGTCAGTCAATTAGTTGTTTATTAACCCGAAACCCCCCCAAAATTGTCAGTTAAAAATCGCTCTGCACTACAGGACCCACACATAGGTCCTACTTGCAAGAACCCACAAACAGTTCTGAAAGTATTCAGACCCCTTATGTTAGAGCCTTATTCTAAAATTATTTCAATTGTTTTTTCCCCCAGCAATCTACACCCAATACCACAAAATGACAAAACAAAAACCAGGTTTAGATAAAAACTGAAAAATGACATTTACATAAGTATTCAGACCCTTTACTCAGTACTTTGTTGAAGCACCTTTGGCAGCGATTACAGCCTCGAGTCTTCTTGGGTATGACACGACAAGCTTGGCACACCTATATTTGGGGGGTTTCTCCCATTTTTCTCTGCAGATCCTCTCTTGTATTAGGGTACCTAAGGTTTGATTATAAACGTGTTTGACTTGTTTGAAAAAGTTTATTAGTAACGTTTCAGAATCATTTTGTATGCATTTTGATGGAGGGAAACTGGGTGGATTATTGACTGAAGCGCGCAAGCTAAACTGAGTTTTTATGGATGTAAAGAAGGACTTTATCGAACAAAAGGACCATTGTGATGCATCTGGGGCCTTTTGGAGTGCCAACAGAAGAAGATCATCAAAGGTAAGGCATTTATTATATCGCTATTTCTAACTTTTGTGGCGCACCTGCTTGGTTGAAATATGTTTTTCATGCTTTTGTATGCGGGGCGCTGTCCTCAGATAATCGCATGGTGGGCTTTCGCGGTAAAGCCTTTTGAAATCTGACACAGCAGCTGGATTAACAAGAAATTAAGCTTTATTTTGATGTATTACACTTGTGACTTTATGAAAGTTAAATATTTATAATTCTGTAGTTTGAATTTTGCGCTCTGCAATTTCACGGGATGTTGACCAGGCGGAACACACCTCAATTCAAATTGCTGTTAGAAAATAAAAACTTGTCAAAAAATAATTTGAAATTCACAAGTTGAAACATAGCCTATAGATAACTAGCAGGCAGCGCAGGTTAACTGTCCTGTTGCATAACAATAACATTTTGGAACAGTGAGTGCATTCTGATATCACGTGCATAAAACAACTCACGCTGGGGCAACAGTTAGAGATATTGCGTGAAAAGGTAAATAAAGCCTTCCTAATATTGAGTTGCACCTCTTTTGCCCTCAGAACATCCTCAATTCGTTGGGGCATGGACTCTACAAGGTGTCGAAAGCGTTCCACAGGGATGCTGGCCCATATTGACTCCAACGCTTCCCACAGTTGTGTCAAGTCGGCTGGATGTCCTTTAAGTGGTGCACCATTCTTGATACACATGGGAAACTGTTGAGCGAGAAAAACCTAGCAGCGTTGCAGATAATTACACAAACCGGTTCGCCTGAAACCTACTACCGTACCACATTCAAAAACGCAATTACAGTTGAAGTCGTAAGTTTACATCTACTTTAGCCAAATACATTTAAACTCAGTTTCACAATTCCTGACATTTAATCCTAATAAAAAAAATGTCAGAATAAATAGCAGAGAAAATGATTTCAGCTTTTATTTCTTTCACATTCGCAGTGGGTCAGAAGTTTACATGCACTCAATTAGTATTTTATAGCATTGCCTTTAAATTGTTTAACTTGAGTCAAATGTTTCGGGTAGCCTTCCACAAGCTTCCCACAATAAGTTCGGTGAATTTTGGCCCATTCCTCCTGACAGAACTGGTGTAACTGAGTCAGGTTTGGATTGAGGTCAGGGCTTTGTGATGGCCACTCCAATACCTTGACTTTGTTTTCCTTAAGCCATTTTGCCACAACTTTGGAAGTATGCTTGGGGTCATTGTCCATTTGGAAGACCCATTTGTGACCAAGCTTTAACTTCCTGACTGATGTCTTGAGATGTTGCTTCAATATATCCACATAATTCTCCTTCCTCATGAAGCCATCTATTTTGTGAAGTGCATCAGTCCCTCCTGCAGCAAAGCACCCCCACAACATGATGCTGCCACCCCCGTGCTTCACGGTTGGGATGGTGTTCTTCGGCTTGCAAGCATCCCCATTTTTCCTCCAAACATAACGATGGTCATTATGGCCAAACAGTTGTTTCATCAGACCAGAGGACATTTCTCCAAAAAGTACGATCCTTGTCCCCATGTGCAGTTGCAAACCGTAGTCTGGCTTTTTTATGCGGTTTTGGAGCAGTGGCTTCTTCCTTGCTGAGCGGCCTTTCAGGTTATGTCGATATAGGACTTGTTTTACTGTGGATATAGATAATTTTGTACCTGTTTCCTCCAGCATCTTCACAAGGTCCTTTGCTGTTGTTCTGGGATTGATTTGCACTTTTCGCATCAAAGTACGTTAATTTCTAGGAGACAGAACGCGTCTCCTTCCTGAGCGGTATGATGCCTGCGTGGTCCTATGGTGTTTATACTTGCGTACTATTGTTTGTACAGATGAACGTGGTACCTTCAGGCATTTGGAAATTGCTCCCAAGGATGAACCAGACTTGTGGAGGTCTACAATTTTTTTTCTGAGGTCTTGGCTGATTTCTTTTGATTTTCCAATGATGCCAAGCAAAGAGGCACTGAGTTTGAAGGTAGGCCTTGAAATACATCAACAGGTACACCTCCAATTGACTCAAATGATTTAAATTAGCCTAACAGAAGCTTGTAAAGCCATGACATAATTTTCAGGAATTTTCCAAGCTGTTTAAAAGGCACAGTCAACTTAGTGTATGTAAACTTCTGATCCACTGGAATTGTGATGCAGTGAATAATAAGTGAAATAATCTGTCTGTAAACAATTGCTGGTAAAATGACTTGTGTGATGCACAAAGTAGATGTCTTAACTGACTTGCCAAATCTATAGTTTGTTAAAAAGAAATTTGTGGAGTGGTTGAAAAACAAGTTTTAATGACTCCAACCTAAGTCTATGTAAACTTCCAACTTCAACTGTAAATCTTTTGTCTCCCCAATTCACCCTCTGAATGGCAGACATGCGCAATCCATGTCTCAAATTGTCTCAAGGCTTCAAAATCCATCTTTTTTTTTAAAAAACGGTCTCCTCCCCTTCATCTACACTGGTTGAAGTGGATTTAACAAGTGAAATCAATAAGGGATCATAGCTTTCACCTGGATACATGTACGTGGTCAGTCTCAAGAAAAGAGCAGGTGTTCTAATGATTTGTAAACTCAGTGTACATTACAATTGGTTGTTCGGGTGTCACTCTGGCAATTAAAAATATTGATTGTGGACCTTCTTGAGGAATGCGTCTTTTTCATTATGGGGTAGTGTGCTCCATTTTATTTGTTTTATATTGTATTAGATTCTGTCTTATGAAATGGTATATTTGTGATTGAGACCCTGGTCTCAATGGTGCTTATATAAAGGTACAATTAAATAAATAAAATCAACTATATACACTGAACTTGTCTGCGCATTGTTTGATTAAATAATTAAGACAAATTACTTGAGCAAGCCAAAGATCAAGATAACCAGAATTTTTTTTTTTTTCAGCAACCCTCTCCTCCCGCTGCTGCTGACCTTCACAGATTCTGCTGTTATGCTCCTGAAGTTGCTAGTAATAGGCAACACCAGGGGGTGGCAACCTTTTTCATGTGGGGTGCCAATTTACAATTTATGTTAACATTTCTGCCAATCTGCGTGCCAGTTATGTTTTTCAAATGCACATTTTTGTTGAACAGTTTAATTTCAAATATATTAACTAATTTGTATTTCAAAATCATTGTCATGTGGTTATCCTAAATAACTAAATCGAAATGAAAAAAAATTATGTAAAAACATGTTTTTGCTTTCACTATGGGGTATTGTGTGTAGATTGATGTGAATTATTTATTATTATTTTTTAATTCATTTTAGAATAAGGCTATAACCTAACAAAATGGAGAAAAAGTCCAGGGTTCTGAATACTTTCTGAAGGCACTGTATGTATCTATGGGGCAAGGATGGCCAACCACACAGGAGAGGGATTTTTACTAAGGAGAAGGAGGCCGTGCTGACCGAGATGCATGCTGGCCATTTTGGGGTGAAGCGGACGATTGCCGAAATCAACCTACGCTTCTGACGCGGAATTGTCAAGGATGTGGACAGCTGAAATAACCTTTTGTTTATCAATCACATTCTATTACATCTAAAATTATTATAATTTCAAACAAATGTCATATCAGAGAGCATACATTGTTTCAATTTGTTTCTTTTTGCTTCAAGGTCAGTACCCTGTCTAGCCTGCCAGAAGTTTGAGAGGATCGAAGACCGTGGTGCCGGAGTTGAAGCCCATCAAAGTTGTTTCACCATGGCACATGGTCAGTAAGTGTCCCAATTACATTTATGCCCTGATAAGTTGTTTTGTAATAGTTGCTTCATTTGACCACAGCAGAGTTCAATATTAGAGTGTTTCAGTATCCTTACAAATATGAAAATCTGCATACTGTATGACATACGGGTAAGAATAAAGTAATCTTCTCTAACACTTTATGTGTTAGGGGTGGACCTCATCGGACCCTTCACGAAATCCAGGAATGGCAACAGCTGCTGTCTGACGGCGACCAATCATTTCACCAAATGAGTGGAGGCAATACACATTAACCTCTCTTGGGTAGGGGGCAGTATGTTGACGTCCGGATGAAAAGCGTGCCCGTAGTAAACTGCCTGCTACTCAGGCCCAGAAGGTAGGATATGCATATTATTAGTAGATTTGGGTAGAAAACACTCTGACGTTTCTGAAACTGTTTGAATGATGTCTGTGAGTATAACATAACTCATATTGCAGGCAAAAACCTGAGAAAAAATCCAACCAGGAAGTGTGGAAATCTGAGGTTTGTAGTTTTTAAGTGATTGCCTATCTAATACACAATGTCTGTGGGGTCATTTTCCACTTCCTAAGGCTTCCACTAGATGTCAACAGTCTTTAGAACATTGTTTCATGCTTCTACTGTGAATGGGGAGAGAATAAGAGCATATGGAGTCAGATGACTGAGAAAATGACGAGCTCAATCTCGCGCACTCTTGTGAGAGTTAGGTGTATTCCTTTTCATTTCTGAAGACAAAGGAATCGTCCGGTTGGAATATTATGGAAGACTTATGATAAAAACATCCTAAAGATTGATTCTATACATCGTTTGACATGTTCCTACGAACGTAAAAAACTTTTTTGACTTTTCGTCTGAACTTACTGCGCGAGCACAGTGCATTTGGATTACTCTACTGAACGCGCAAACAGAATTGAGGTATTTGGACATAAAGATTAACTTTATCGAACAAAACGAACATTTATTCTGGAACTGGGATACCTGGGAGTGCATTCCGATGAAGATCATCAAAGATAAGTGACTTCTATTGACTCCAAAATGGCGGGCATTCTGTATGGCTTGTTTTGATGTCTGAGCGCTGTACTCAGATTATTGCAAAGTTTGCTTTCACCGTAAAGCTTTTTTGAAATCTGACACAGCGGTTGCATTAAGGAGAAGTGTATCTATAAT